>NC_061513.1:341253488-341508895 GCF_022539505.1 Lolium rigidum | reverse complement strand
TTGAAGTACATGGAGGAGAGAATACCGACATAGCTACAGCTAGAACCCGTAGTCCATGGGGGAACTACTCACGGAGCATGGCGGAGGCGGTGGCGTTGATGGAGATGGCTTCCGGGGGCACTTCCCCGTCCCGGCAGGGTGCCGGGACGAGACTTCGTCCCCCGAATTGGAGTTTCGCGATGGTGGCGGCGCCCCGGAGTCTTTCTGGAGTTTCGTCCAGAGTTACGGTGTTTTTAGGTTGAAAGGGATTTTATAGGCGAAGAGGCGGCGCAGGGGGCACCTGGGGCGCCACACCACAGGCCGGCGCGGCCCGAGCCAGCCGCGCCGCCCTATGGTGTGGTGGCCCTCCGGCCCCTCTCCGACTCTTCTTCGTGTTCGGACGCTTCCGGAAAAATAGGAGGTTTGGTCTTCGTTTCGTCGAATTCCGAGAATATTGCCCGAACAACCTTTCTCGGAACCAAAAACAGCGTAAAACAGGAACTCGGCACCGTGGCATCTTGTTAATAGGTTAGTTCCGGAAAATGCATGAAATCATCATAAAGTGCAAGCAAAACATGTAAGTATTGTCATAAAACAAGCATGGAACGACAGAAATTATGGATACGTCGGGGACGTATCAACATCCCCAAGCTTAGTTCTCGCTCGTCCCGAGCAGGTAAACGATAAAAAGAATAATTTCTGTAGTGACATGCTACTTACATAACCTTGATCATACTATTACAAAGCATATGAAATGAATGAAGTGACTCAAGGCAATGATCTATAGTTGCTAACAAGTAGATAACATATAGCAAAACTTTTCATGAATAATACCTTCAAGACAAGTATCAAAAGTCTTGCATAAGAGTTGACTCATAAAGCAATAAGTTCAAAGTAAAGGCATCGAAGCAACACAAAGGAAGATATAAGTTTCAGCGGTTGCTTTCAACTTGTAACATGCATATCTCATGGATAATTGTCAACACAAAGTAATATGATGAATGCAAATATGCAAGTATGTAAGAATCAATGCACAGTTGACACAAGTGTTTGCTTCTAAGGTGGAAGGAAGTAGGTAAACCGACTCAACATAAAAGTAGAAGAATGGCCCTTCAAAGAGGAAAGCATCGATTGCTATATTTGTGCTAGAGCTTTGGTTTTGAAAACATAAAGAGAGCATAAAAGTAAAGTTTTGAGAGGTGTTTGTTGTTGTCAACGAATGGTAGTGGGCACTCTAACCCCCTTGCTAGACAAACCTTCAAGAGCGGCTCCCATGAATTATTTTTATTTTTGGGTGGCACTCCTTCCAACCTTTCTTTCACAAACCATGGCTAACCGAATCCTCGGGTGCCTCGCCAACAATCTCATACCATGAAGGAGTGCCTTTTAGTTTAGTTTTATTATGATGATGACACTCCCCCAACCTTTGCTTACACAAGCCATGGCTAACCGAATCCTTCGGGTGCCGTCCAACAATCACATACCATGGAGGAGTGTCTATTTTTGTTAATTAATTTGGGACTGGGAATCCCATTGCCAGCTCTTTTTGCAAAATTATTGGATAAGCGGATGAAGCCACTAGTCCATTGGTGAAAGTTGCCCAACAAGATTGAAAGATAAACACCACATACTTCCTCATGAGCTATAAAACATTGACACAAATCAGAGGTAATAAATTTTGAATTGTTTAAAGGTAGCACTCAAGCAATTTACTTTGGAATGGCAGGAAATACCACATAGTAGGTAGGTATGGTGGACACAAATGGCATAGTGGTTGGCTCAAGTATTTTGGATGCATGAGAAGTATTCCTCTCGATACAAGGCTTAGGCTAGCAAGGCTATTTGAAGCAAACACAAGTATGAACTGGTACAAAGAAAACTTACATAAGAACATATTGCAAGCATTATAATACTCTACACTCGTCTTCCTTGTTGCTCAAACACTTTTACCAGAAAATATCTAGACCTTAAGAGAGATCAATTATGCAAACCAATTTCAACAAGCTCTACAGTAGTTCTCCACTAATAGGCTTAGACTACATGAAAAAAAAACTTAATCATGATCTACTTGAGAGCTCAAAACAATTGCCAGGTGTCAAATTATCCAAGACATATGAGGCATTTTCCTTTTCCAACCAAATAAGTATTGTAGCTTCCAACTTTTATCATTGAACATTAAAAGTAAAACGAAGAACAAGTGTTCATATGAAAAAGCGGAGCGTGTATCTCTCCCACACAAGGATTGCTAGGATCCGAATTTATTCAAACATAAACAAAAAAATAAAAGCACACAGACGCTCCAAGTAAAACACATATGATGTGACCGAATAAAAATATAGTTTCAGGGGAGGAAACCCGATAAGTTGATGAAGAAGGGGATGCCTTGGGCATCCCCAAGCTTAGACGCTTGAGTCTCCTTGAAATATGCAGGGATGAACCACGGGGCATCCCCAAGCTTTGACTTTTCACTCTTCTTGATCATATATCATCCTCCTCTCTTGACCCTTGAAAACTTCCTTCACACCAAACTTCTCATAAACTTCATTAGAGGGGTTAGTACTCAAAAAATTTGAATCCACCTTGGTCCTCGTAGTGGCACATTGCAAGAACTCAATAAAACATTAGCTACAGCTCTCCACGTCTAGAAAACCTCGCTTAAAGTCCACAAGAGACAATGCAAAAAACAGAGACAGAATCTGCCAAAACAGAACAGCCAGTAAAGACGAATTTTAATAAAATACTTCCGTTGCTCAAATCAGAAAACTCAAAACTAATGAAAGTTGCGTACATATCTGAGGATCACTCACGTAAATTGGCATAATTTTCTGAGTTACCTACAGAGAATTAGACCCAGATTCGTGACAGCAAAGAAATCTGTTTCTGCACAGTAATCTAAATCTAGTATCAACCTTCGATTAGAGGCTTCACTTGGCACAACAAAACACAAAACTAAGATAAGGAGAGGTTGCTACAGTAGTAAACAACTTCCAAGACACAAATATAAAACAAAGTACTGTAGCAAAATAACACATGGGTTATCTCCCAAGAAGTTCTTTCTTTATAGCCATTAAGATGGGCTCAGCAGTTTTAATGATGCACTCGCAAGAAATAGTATTCGAAGCAAAAGAGAGCATCAAGAGGCAAATCCAAAACACATTTAAGTCTAACATGCTTCCTATGCAAAGGAATCTTGTACACAAATAAATTCATGAAGAACAAAGTGACAAGCATAAGAAGATAAAACAAGAATAACTTCAAAATTTTAAGCATATAGAGAGGTGTATTAGTACCATGAAAATTTCTACAACCATATTTTCCTCTCTCATAATAATTTTCAGTAGCTTCATGAACAAACTCAACAATATAGCTATCACATGCAGCATACTTTTCATGATTTCCAAACACATAATTTTTATCAAGTTCAAGAATAGTGGAATTAAAACTTTCAAACTTACTTTTATTAATAATATAACAAGGTAGTTGATCAATCTCAATAGATATGGGACTCATAGAATAAGTCAAGAACTCTCCAATCCCATTTTCATTAGTAGTACAATTAATATTATCAAGTAACATAGGACCATCATCAAGAGATTTATCATAAACATTTGCCAAGCAAAATTCTTTAGTACCATGCATTTCGACATCAGCACAAACAAAGCATTATCATAAGATTTATCAAAGTAGCATGGATTATCATAGATAACAAGTAGCATAATTATTTTCACAAGTTTTACTCATAGGCAATACTTCAAGAGAATCCACAGGAACATAACATTCAACCTCTTCCGAGTAAGCATGGAGGACAATCAAATAGTGTAAGAGATAAAGAGTTACTCTCATTAGAAGGTTGGCATGGGTAGCTAATCCATTCTTCCTCCTTTTGTTCGTCGATCTCCTCTTCTTTTTCATCCAATGAGCTTTCAGTGTTCATCAATTTCCTCCTCTTTTTCATCCAATGAGCTTTCAGGTTCATCAATTTCTTCTTCCACCGGTTCTCGCAAATTGTGAGTGCATTCTTGTGCATTAATGTGTCTCTCTTTATAATCAAGGATATAAGGATTCCTACCGTAGCATTCTATGCAAGAATTAAGGATAGTAGAGACATAATCTTTAATGCCCTTACAAACAACACAAGTTTCATAATTCTCAACCATGAAGGATTCTATCTCGGAGGCTCCCATAAATAAGACAAATTGTTCTACCTCTTCGAACCCATAATGAATATAGCAATTCCGATTATAGTTCTTAATAAAAAATTCCTCACTAAAGCCACATTGAAATTTAAGATGTTTAGTATCCCGTTGAGAGCAACAGCTTATATCATGGCATTTAAGCAAGATTTTAGCAATTGTATTCAATTTTTCTATCATAGCACTCATTACTTTACCAGTTCTTGATTCTCTATAACAATTATAACATTCTATAAGCTCCAAGTAGGTTGTTGGTTCTCCCATAATAGCAGTTTTTAATTTTTTGGTTTTTCAAATTTTTATGGATTTTTGGGTATATGAGGAAAATAAAACAAGACAAAAAGTAACTAGGCAAAAGTAAACTAAGCAAAGTAATACTAGACAGAAATAAACTAAGCAAAAATAAACTAGACAAAAGTAAACTAAGCAAAACAAAACAAAATAAAACAGAGAGAAAGGTGGAGTGTACTCCCCAGGTGAACTTATGAGTAGAGCTATGCCTCCCCGGCAACGGCGCCAGAAAATAGTCTTGATGACCCACAAGTATAGGGGATCGCAATGAGTCTTCGAGGGAAGTAAAACCCAAATTTATTGATTCGACACAAGGGGAGGTAAAGAATACTTATAAGTCTTAACAACCGAGTTGTCAATTCAGCTGCACTGAAAAGCACTAGCAACAGTGGGTGATGTGAAAGTAGCAGTGGTATGAGAGTAATAGTAATAGTAACACAACAGAAGAGTAATAGTGATATGAGAGCAATAGCACCGAGAAATACAGTTGACATGTAGAACAAGTATATGATGATGAAATATGGACCGGGGTTCCCAGCGATCTACACTAGTGGTAACTCTCCAATAACAAGTGTTGGGTGAACAAATTACAGTTGGGCAATTGATAGGATTGATAAAGCATTAAGAAAGAATATCAAGATCATTAATCATGTAGGCATGTTTTCCAATTATAGTCGTACGTGCTCGCAATGAGAAACTTGCACAACATCTTTTGTCCTACCAGCCGGTGGCAGCCGGCCTCAAGGGAAACTACTCGGATATTAAGGTACTCCTTTTAATAGAGCACCGGAGCAAAGCATTAACACTCCGTGAAAACATGTGATCCTCACATCACTACCATCCCCTCCGGTTGTCCCGATTTCGTCACTTCGGGGCCATTGGTTCCGGACAGATGACATGTGCATACAACTTGTAGATACAATCTAAGCAACGATATAGAGCTTAAATCTAAGATCATGCCACTCGGGCCCTAGTGACAAGCATTAAGAATAACAAGATTGCAAAGCAACAATAACTTCACAAACTTTATAGATAGACTAATCATAATGTATCATCCATCGGATCCCAACAAACACAACACCGATTACATCGATGAATCTCAATCATGTAAGGCAGCTCATGAGACCATTGTATTGAAGTACATGGAGGAGAGAATACCGACATAGCTACAGCTAGAACCCGTAGTCCATGGGGGAACTACTCACGGAGCATGGCGGAGGCGGTGGCGTTGATGGAGATGGCTTCCGGGGGCACTTCCCCGTCCCGAGCAGGGTGCCGGGACAGAGACTTCTGTCCCCCGAATTGGAGTTTCGCGATGGTGGCGGCGCCCCTGGAGTCCTTCTGGAGTTTCGTCCAGAGTTACGGTGTTTTTAGGTCGAAAGGGATTTTATAGGCGAAGAGGCGGCGCAGGGGGGCACTTGGGGGCGCCACACCACAGCCGGCGCGGCCCGTGCCAGGCCGCGCCGCCCTATGGTGTGGTGGCCCTCCGGCCCCTCTCCGACTCTTCTTCGGTGTTCCGGACGCTTCCGGGAAAAATAGGAGGTTTGGTCTTCGTTTCGTCGAATTCCGAGAATATTGCCCGAACAACCTTTCGGAACCAAAAACAGCAGAAAACAGGAACCGGCACCGTGGCATCTTGTTAATAGGTTAGTTCCGGAAAATGCATGAAATCATCATAAAGTGCAAGCAAAACATGTAAGTATTGTCATAAAACAAGCATGGAACGACAGAAATTATGGATACGTCGGGGACGTATCAAACGGTTTCACTCAATAGCATCAATAACAAGTAGAAATCAACACCGGGAGAGTTTCCCCTATCAAACAATCAAGATCAATCCCAAATTGCTACAGCGGTGACGAGGTGCAGCGGTGGAGACGGCGGTGATGATGATGAAGATGATGGTGATGGTGATGGAGATGATGTCCATCTCGATGACGGTGACGATGGCGTCGATTTCCCCTCCGGGGAGGAATTTCCCGGCGGATTCCTGCCCGCCGGAGAGCTCTTTTCTCTCTGGTGTTCTCCGCCCCGCGAGGCGGCTGTGACTCTTCGCGACGTACCCCCTCTGGCTTAGGTTTTCGGGACGAAGGAGTACGCGAAGAAAAGGAGGCGAGAGGGGCTGTGGGCCCCCTCCTCATAGGGCGACGCGGCCAGGCCTTGGGCCGCACCGGCCTATGGGGTGGGCCCACCTCGGGTCCCCTCTTCTCCCCCTTCTGGCTCCCTTCGTCATCTGGAAAAATAGGAGTTTTCGTGAAATTCCCGTCAATTGTTGATCTTCCGAAATATTGCATTCTGATGGTGCTTTTTCCAGCAGAATCCGGCTCAGTGCGCGATCCTCCAATAATCATGAAACATGCAAAATAGATGAAATAACATAAGTATTATATCCAAATATGAAATATATCAATGAATAACAGCAAATTATGATATAAAATAGTGATGCAAATTGGACGTATCAGGACCCAAAAGATCAAGTTGATCAAGTGACACCTCCAAGGCCAAGTAGAACCAAGGAGGAGATCGAGGCCCGTCGTCTAGCAAGAAGAGAAAGGCAACTTGAGCGTCTTGAACACACACATGACAAGGTTCTTGGTGATGTAAGGGCAAAGGTTTCCACAAGAAGGCAATTGGCTAACTTTAGCAATCATCATGCTTATATCTCCTTAGTGGAACCCAAGAAAGTTTTTGAAGCCCTTGAAGATTCAGATTGGTTGGAAGCTATGCACGAAGAACTCAACAACTTCAAGCGCAAGAAAGTATGGACCTTAGTAGAGAAGCCAAAGGGGTGCCGCAATGTTATAGGCACTAAATGGATTTTCAAGAACAAGCAAGATGAGTTTGGAAATGTTGTGAGGAACAAGGCAAGATTGGTGGCTCAAGGGTTCTCTCAAGTTGAGGGAATTGACTTTGGAGAAACCTATGCTCCCGTGGCTCGCCTTGAGTCCATCCGTATCCTTCTTTCTTATGCATCGCATCATAACTTTAAGTTACAACAAATGGATGTGAAAAGTGCATTTCTTAATGGTCCTTTGCATGAAGAGGTTTATGTTAAGCAACCCCCGGGGTTCGAGGATCTCAACTTTCCTAACCATGTCTACAAGCTTGATAAAGCACTTTATGGTCTCAAACAAGCTCCTAGAGCTTGGTACGAGCACCTTAAGGAATTGTTGGTAGACCGTGGGTTTGATGTTGGGCTAATCGATCCCACTCTTTTTACTAAGAGGGTCAATGGGGAGCTTTTCGTTTGCCAATTATATGTTGATGATATTATCTTTGGCTCTACTAACAAAGCTTTCAATGATGAATTCTCAAAGCTTATGACCGATAGGTTTGAGATGTCTATGATGGGAGAGATGAAGTTCTTCCTTGGTTTTGAGATCAAGCAATTGAGGGAAGGAACCTTCATCAATCAAGCAAAATGTCTCCAAGACATGCTCAAGAGGTTCAAGATGACCGAGATGAAGGGTGTGGCCACTCCTATGGTTACCAAATGTCATCTTGCACTAGATCCCAATGGTAAAGAGGTGGATCAAAAGGTATATCGCTCCATGATTGGATCCTTGCTTTACCTTTGTGCATCTAGACCGGACATAGTGTTGAGTGTTGGTGTGTGTGCAAGGTATCAAGCTTCTCCTAAGGAGAGCCACATGATGGCTCTCAAAATAATCTTTCGATATTTGGTTGATACCCCAAGATATGGTATTTGGTACCCCAAAGGCTCAAGTTTTATTCTCAATGGATATACCGATGCGGATTGGGCGGGTGACAAGGATGATAGGAAATCAACTTCCGGGGCTTGCCAATTCCTTGGTAGGTCCTTGGTGTGTTGGTCTTCTAAGAAGCAAAATTGTATATCTCTCTCCACCGCCGAAGCCGAATATGTTGCCGCCGCAAGTGGATGCACTCAATTGTTATGGATGAGGCAAACTTTAAAGGAATATTGTGTCATTTGTGACAAAGTGCCTCTATTATGTGACAATGAAAGTGCCATCAAGATTGCCTATAATCCGGTGCAACATTCAAGAACGAAGCACATTGAGATCCGGAATCATTTCATTAGGGATCATGTTGCTCGTGGTGATATTGAGCTTATCTATGTTCCTACCAAAGATCAACTTGCCGATATATTCACGAAGCCTCTTGATGAAGCAAGGTTCACTTATTTGAGGAATGAGCTAAATATCATTGATTCAAGGAGTATAGCTTGACCATCTTGCAAACACACCTTTGTCTCAAAACTTTATTTGGTTTAGGTGTGGGCATGGAAATAGGGGAGTGCGGTTTAAATTATTGAGCTATCCCTCCCCCATAATGCCAACATTAAGAAATCATTCTCTTTATATCATATGTTGATATGTGAGCTTCAATGATGAGTATTGGTTTGGACCCAAGATATATCTTCGCAGTGCCATACCATAACACTCATATATGGTGGCCTAGGCCACCACACTCTTCTTTGTGAAGAGTTGGAGTTATTTGGATCTTCATTGATTTTTATTGACATCTCCTTGTTTATGGGAAATCACTCACTTTTGGCCTTCATTTGCATTATTTGCAAAAATGAGAGATCATGTACCATCTCACAGTTTGGCGCATCTGTCTTAAGCCTATCTCATCTAAGCCATATCCTATTCCCTCTCCGAGTGCACCACTTTTCTGTCAAAACTTGTTCCTGGCACAGCTTTTTCTGTTTCACCGGAAGTTCCGGTCATTCTAACTGGTACTTCCGGCTGGAATCTGTCTGCCAGCTCCTGCCCGCTGTTCCTGATCAGGGGGTGTGGTTTCTGGGGGACCGGAAGTTCCGGCTCCAACGAGCGGAACTTCCGCCCTTACGAACCCACTACTTACCTGGTCGGGAACGGGGAGGCAGTTCCTGCCTCCTCACTTTCCCCCATCCAAGATCTATTGAAGCCCTCTCTCTCCCTGTGGCGGCTGCACCTCCCTCCGGCCGGATCTCCCTCTTCCGGCGACCTCCGCCGGATTGGCTCCGTGGATTGGCATCCCCTCCCTCTCCTCCTCCATGGCTCCCCCCGGTTTGTGCCCTCTCCCTCTCTATGTGTGGGTAGACCTCACTAGATGAACTATAGGGCATACTCTAGGCAAAGCTATGGTAGAACATCTCTAGATGCCTTTCCTTTACTAGATCTTGCATAGGATGTTGTTGTAATGCGGTTCACCAAGTCATTGCCTCAGATCCGGTGAGAAACTCGTCGTGTTCGAACAATCGGAAGTTCCGGCTCCACACGCCGGAACTTCCGCCCCGGGGCGGAACTTCCGCCGGTTCTCACCGGAACTTCCGGCCTGGCGAATTTTTCTGCTATTACTCGATATCCTGTGCAGGCTCTGGTTTTGGCCTCCTTGCTAGTGTGCACTCATTTATCATTCCTACCCTATTGATTCCATTCCAGGTAGTTCCAAGAAGAGAGGCAAGGGTCATGTGAATGAGATTGAGGAAGAACTTGAGCAAACTAGACCATCCAAGCTCACCACTCGTCAGCAATCCGCTCAAAGGCAAAAGACACCCGCAGTGAGAGGCAAGAATATCCATGTATCCGTGAAGAATATGCAGTATCTTGAGTACAAGGAGCTCCGTGACATAAACCCTTACCTCACCCCTCGGAACAATAGGGTTGGGGATAAGCGGTTCCACAACAAGACTCAAGAGGAGATTTTCTATGAGGTGTATGTGCCATTCAAGAAGGGGGTAGCCCCTCAACATGCCATTGACACCGGGAAGATGGCCGCTTCTAGGTACTTTCAAGAAGCCTATGCTATGTGTGGTGAGTTTGGGCTCTATCCCATTATGGAGCTCAACAAGGATTATGATGTCGGGTTGATCCAACAATTCTATGCCAGAGTACACTTTGAATCGGATGAAGCTAGAACATTCCGGTGGATGTCTCATGAAAGGCTCCTTGAGTCTAACTTGGCAAAGTTTGGAAGCGCCCTTGGATACCCTCGCTACCCGGGCATAGATGCAAATGGTTGGAGGTGCCATGATAGCTCTTTTGCTCAAACAAGGGAAGTCTTGGAGCACCTCTACATCAAAGGTTGGGGTATTCCGGGCAAGAGTGCGGATCTTCTCCCTACTTGGGACATTATGCTTAGAGTCTACCGGGAAACCATTGGACCAAAGGGTGGCAACTCTTTTGCTAAGAAGGGCACCGGTGAGAGGTTTGATGTGATGGACTACATCTATCATGAGATGTGGTCATGTGTGATGGAGAAGAAGCTTCCCGCGTTTGCTCCATACATTATGAAGCTCATTGAGGACACTTGGGTTGATACTTATGAGAGTACCCCCATTCACTCTATTCCTCTTAATATCACATCCCATGAAGTGAAGGTTTTGAGGACCAAGCGCCACAACTCTCCTATAGAAGATGTTACACCCATGGATGAGAAGCCACCTAGCTGGGCTTCTAAGCTTGCTCGCCTCATGAGACAGATTTTTTGCCTCACCTCTGCAGTCAACCACCGTCAGTATCAGCAGCATGCAGAAGCCAAGAAGTCTCGGGTTCGTCAGAAGAGCATCATGGGGGCTCTTGAGGTGGAAGTGTCTCCTCCCGGATCCGAGGAGAACATCACTCCGGAGGCTGAGTGGGTCTCTCAGCATGGCATGCCTCTCCCTCCAGATGGTCTTGAGATCGAGTCTCCTCCTCACACTCCTCCCTACCCCGGCGCTACATCGAACCTCCCTCCCGGCTGGGCTAACGCCGACCCTTGGGACGTGTAGTTTCTCCTATCCCTTTTTTGGTGCCTTGGTGCCAAAGGGTGAGAGTGAGAACCTTATTAGGTTGCTCTCCGTTGGGTATTTGCATGGGGGAGTCACAAGCTCATGTTGGCTTTGTTTTTTATCGCTTGTGATTCTATTTATCCTTGTGGTGCCGAACTATGTCTTAGTTTATTTGGCTTGTAAACTCTATCTATGTGTTTGGAACCTTATCTATGTGTATGGTAAACTCCGTATGTGAGTCTTCCATGGTTATCTATGTGTGCATGATCTTATTATCCATATGCCTATCACTATATTGTATTGTGCATGATCTTATTGCTAACCCATGGAAGACGGTTGCAAGATATAGGGGGAGCTTCTTATGTACCAATGCTCATATCTAGGGGGAGCTCCTCTACATCTTGCACATTGTTGGTTCATTTTTTTTCATTCCTTGCAAATACTTGTGTTGCCATCAAACACCAAAAAGGGGGAGCTTGAAAGAACATTTCCCGCCCTTTTGGGTTTTGTGTGTTTGATGTCAACACTAAGTATATATTTATGTGTGTTGATGTAGACAGGTACAAGTTTTCGAGAAATACATTTGATCGGTGAAATGATATGGCTGTTCTGAAGTTCTGAAGGTCTTTTTACTTCTGGCGGAAGTTCCGGCCCCAGCAGGCGGAACTTCCGGCCTGATATGTTCTGCAGAAGCCTCTCAGCGCTGTTCTGTGTGCAGTTGTTCTTCCGCGACCGGAAGTTCCGGTGGGTTTGGCCGGAAGTTCCGGTCAGCGGGACTTCCGCCCAACTTCCGGACAAGTTCCGGAATTCTCGTTTTGTGGCTCGGTAGAGTCCAGTAAGGTTTTCTCACAATTCCGGAACTTGGCCGGAACTTGGCCGGAACTTCCGGTCACCGGAAGTTCCGCCCTAGTTCCGCCCTAGTTCCGCCCGAACATATTCTGAACTGGATGTCTGATGAAGAATCTTCCTGGCGGAAGTTCCAGCCGTCCTGGCCGGTACTTCCGGTTCCAGCCGGAACTTCCGGCCCTCCTGGCCGGAACTTCCGGTGTTAGTGGATTTCGCCCCAACGGTTAGATCTGAGAGCTCCAATCATATAAATATCTCTCTTCTCCAAAGGGACAAGTTGCTCAATCATTGCAAGAAAAATCTGCCAAGCTTCACCACCATTAGAGTCACCTCAAGAACACAAGATTTGCAAGATCTCCTTCCTCCTCCAACCAAAGCTCTTGATCTTTGGAGATTCGAAGGAGAAGACACCGATCTACATCCTCACCGAAGCGTTCTTCATTTCCCCTCATTTGTTTGAGGGATCTCATGCTAGTGTTCCTATTTGGTTCCCTAGTTGATTTGTGTTGATGTGTTGTTGTTGATTGTTGTATTGTTACAGATTTGGGAGCCTCCAATTCAGTTGTGGATGTGTGCCCCAAGAACCTTGTAAAGGCCCGGTTTCCGCCGAGGAAATCCCTTAGTGGAAGTGGGCTAGGCCTTTGTGGCGTTGCTCACCGGAGATCTGAGTGAAGCCTTCGTGGCTGTTGGTTTGGCTTTCGTAGCAACCACACTCCTCCAAACGTAGACGTACCTTCTTGCAAAGGAAGGGAACTACGGGAATCATCTCCGTGTCATCGCGTGCTCCACTCTCGGTTACCTCTATCCTATTCTATCTCTTATTGCGTAGCTATAACTTGCTTAGGTGCTTATTGATGGCGTGTATTTCACACGTTCGTTGGGAACCCCAAGAGGAAGGTATGATGCGCACAGCAGCAAGTTTTCCCTCAGAAAGAAACCAAGGTTTATCGAACCAGGAGGAGCCAAGAAGCACGTTGAAGGTTGATGGCGGCGGGATGTAGTGCGGCGCAACACCGGGGATTCCGGCGCCAACGTGGAACCTGCACAACACAACCAAAGTACTTTGCCCCAACGAAACAGTGAGGTTGTCAATCTCACCGGCTTGCTGTAACAAAGGATTAACCGTATTGTGTGGAAGATGATTGTTTGCGAGAAAACGAGTAAAAACAAGTATTGCAGACAGATTTGTATTTCAGTATAAAAGAATGGACCGGGGTCCACAGTTCACTAGAGGTGTCTCTCCCATAAGATAAAAGCATGTTGGGTGAACAAATTACAGTTGGGCAATTGACAAATAGAGAGGGCATAACAATGCACATACATGACATGATAAATATAGTGAGATTTAATTGGGCATTACGACAAAGTACATAGACCGCCATCCAACTGCATCTATGCCTAAAAAGTCCACCTTCGAAGTTATCATCCGAACCCCTTCCGATATTAAGTTGCTAACAACGGACAATTGCATTAAGTATGGTGTGTAATGTAATCAATAACTACATCCTCGGACATAGCATCAATGTTTTATCCCTAGTGGCAACAGCACAACACAACCTTAGAACTTTACGTCACTTGTCCCGGTGTCAATGCGAGCACGAACCCACTATCGAGCATAAATACTCCCTCTTGGAGTTAAGAGCAAAAACTTGGCCGAGCCTCTACTAATAACGGAGAGCATGCAAGATCATAAACAACACATAGGTAATAACTTGATAATTAACATAACATGGTATTCTCTATCCATCGGATCCCGACAAACACAACATATAGTATTACAGATAGATGATCTTGATCATGTTAGGCAGCTCACAAGATCCAACAATGAGGCACAATGAGGAGAAGACAACCATCTAGCTACTGCTATGGACCCATAGTCCAGGGGTGAACTACTCACTCATCACTCCGGAGGCGACCATGGCGGTGTAGAGTCCTCCGGGAGATGAATCCCCTCTCCGGCAGGGTGCCGGAGGAGATCTCCGGAATCCCCCGAGATGGGATTGGCGGCGGCGGCGTCTCTGGAAGGTTTTCCGTATCGTGGTTCTTCGCCTCAGGGGTTTCGCGACGGAGGCTTTAAGTAGGCGGAAGGGCAACATGGGGGGCCACACGGGGGCCCACACCATAGGTCGGCGCGGCCAAGACTCAGGCCGCGCCGCCCTATGGTGGCGGCCCTCGTGGCCCCACTTCGACTTCTCTTCGGTCTTCCGGAAGCTTCGTGGCAAAATAGGACCCCGGGTTTTGATTTCGTCCAATTCCGAGAATATTTCGTTACTAGGATTTCGAAACCAAAAACAGCAGAAAACAACAATCGGCTCTTCGGCATCTTGTTAATAGGTTAGTTCCAGAAAATGCACGAATATGACATAAAGTGTGCATAAAACATGTAGGTATCATCAATAGTATGGCATAGAACATAAGAAATTATCGATATGTTGGAGACGTATCACTTATCTTGTCATATAGGTAAATTCACTTAGTTGCATATCTAGAGAATTTACCTTTGTGTCAAGCCTAAATTGAAAAAGAACTAAAAATTGGTTAGCACCTATTTACCCCCCCTCTAGGTGCGGCATACGATCCTTTCAACAACAACAATATCTAGCTGCTCGTAATACTAAATAGGAAGAAGACCAAAATGATCGAAGAAGATACAGAAAAATAGCACCTCCACATGTTGAATTAAGAAGAATCAAAATTGTGGTGAAACCCAATAACTTAAATTAATATTTCAGAGTTTGAAGGGGGTGATTATTCATGTATTTAGCAAGTGGAACGATAGTTTGAAGAAAAAAAATAAAATGACACAATATTTTGAGGCGAAGCAAGCAATGCAGTGGTGAGGATGTAAATCAAATGACTCTAGTTGCAACCTCAGTTGTAACTGAAAAAAATCTAGTTGCAATCTAACTTTCAACTGGAAAAATCTCAGCTGAAACCTAACTTGCAAGGACAAGTGCACTAATTACAATGCAAAACGGATGATGTAGAACTTGACTAAGAACTAATCAGGAAGGACATGCATCTAGAACCTCGTAGTGGGAGGTTCATATGAAGGTGTTCCATTTGTAATGGAGGAAATTATGTGTCATTGGAGATGCATCTATTAGATACCTAGTGTCTTTGGTACAAATTCTAATGTTTAGTGCAGTAAGCTACCTTCAATTTTTGAGAAATGTAGATGGTAAAGGTGTTGTGAATAAAATTTGTATGCGCGAGGAGCTAGTATATGACATTATCGTTTGGTGCCTGTTTGCTATCATACAATCAATCGGTAAATAGTACTACCTCCATCCCAAAGCTTAAGACCTATATTTTTTTCAGAAAGTTAAACGAGGCAAAGTTTGACCAAACATTTATAAACAAATATGATATTTTGTATGTACCATATAAAAATATATTTCTTTATCTATCTAATGATATTGATTTTGTACTTTTCATGTTAATGATTTTTGATAAAAGCTTAGTCAAACTTAACATAGTTTAACTTTTTTAAAAAATATACTAGTCCTTAAGCCTTGGGATGGAGGTAGGAAAGACTTTTGGCGACAGAACTATTATTGACAGACAGTTGGTCTGTTTTCCCTACCAACATTGCTGTTGGGAATCCTATCCAAACATTCAAAATGCGGTGGTGTAGTGTAAGTTAGTTCTCAGCTAGACAAACCTGGGCTCTACAGACTATAGCATCTCTTTGAGTTGTACTGTTGTTGGTTGTTTGCGCGCTTGATGTAGAGACTGAAGCATAAACTCCTGGTCGCATGATACTACATTGACATTTTAGATATATAAAATCAATAAAACACATCATTTCTTGTGCTGCATGTGAGTACGGTGCGGTGAAACGCATACGCAATTGTGGGCTGCACAACTAGCACCACCCAGCATGTGAGCCGGGCCGGCTCAGGTCTCGAGCAACACCATTACCAGCACCACCCAGCAGCTATCCGCGCCCAACCCGAGGGCTGGCTCGGCCAGTCGCTCGCTACTTGCCAAGGAGGAGGAACAGTAGGAACGCATACAGAAAACAAGCTGCACGCTGGCATGGGAACCCGGACCATGGGAAGAAGACACACGCGGAAACAAGAACCGCCGGGCCGAGCGCCGCGCCGTGCCGCGCCCGGCGCCGGATAGATGCCGAAGCGACGCGGCGCTGTCTCCGTCCGCCTGCCGCCTGCCACCCGCTGCCGCCGCGTCCGACGACGGGGCCAACATGCGTCCCGCCGATCGAGCGATGAAAATCCATCTTATTCTCCGGCGAACCCGGCGGCGCATGCATGCGGTAGAAGCGGCCAGCCGGTGTGAGCTCGCGCGCAGGCCAAAGTACGTACGCAGGTCACATGCGCCGATGCCCTACAGTGCGACCTGTGATCGAATCCCGGCTTCACCGGCCGGCGGCCTTCAGCACGCTTCTCCACGACATATCCTCTTTGCCTCACCTCGCCGCCCAATGGTCTGGACCTGCTCTGCCATCCCAACCCTGCAGATGTCCATGTGTAAAGACTACGTACAGAGCAGACACATCGTACGCACGTATTCCATTTTCAAACGACCGATACGTACGTACCTGCGTAGCGCCGTAGCCGAGACTCTGGTCTCTGGGCCTCCTTAAACCTGAAGAAATGACACTCTGCCCCTCCGATCCGACCGATGGCCGATGGGCATATTCCGTCCTTTCCTCCGATCCCATCTAGCGGCATCACTAAACAACAGACACTAACGGTCCTATCCACCGGATATATTCTTCGACGCCCAACCATGGCTGCCTGATAGCTAGTATCACATCGCTAGATCTCATCTCATCTCGCTTCAAATTTCAAAAAGAATATACTACTCAAAGTACGTACAGTACTACCATGCATACCTTCACATGCATAAAATTAAGCAACTTACTAGATCTGCACTTGCGGGTGATATTCACATACTCACATGCGATGCACGATAGACACCGCTGGCCGTGACCCGTGGGTGCATTCATGCCACAAGCAAACAGAACGTAGGAGCCTTCCGTTCCCGATTGCTCGATTGCCATCACGTTCTTGGCCTCTTGCCTGTTTATCCGTTGCTCTTTTTAAAAAACAGCGAGAGCTATCCGTTCATATAAGAAATGGCGGTGTGTTTGTATCATGATTGCTGTTTGGTTGTACCGACCGTTTTAGCCTTTTCTTTTATGTGATTAATACATTTTTAGGGTCTATTTTTGAAAAAAAAAATATAAGCAATTTCATTATATTTTACAGTTCTTACTAAACTAAGTGAAAACGGGATCAGTCTCGAAGGACCGAGAGCTATCCATTCACACCACAACAGATATTACACTTTACAATTAAGCCCTTAGAAGAGCTGTCCCATACCATTTGCATAGAATACCTGAAAAGAAAAACTATAAATAGCAATTGGGCCCAACTCCAATTCTAACGCACACGAGCTCGAGACAGCCAACCGTCCCCAACGCTGCTGGAGACGATACCGCTTGGGGCTGCGGAGAGGTGAGAGCGAAATACGACGAAATCCGAGGCCTCCGTAATGGCACGAAATCGGAGACATGGACGCCGCCGTGATGAATCTCCCGGGGTAAGCACGGATTCTTCCATGTGGAAGATCTCGCCGCCAACAACCACAAGGATGAACTCCCTGCTCCTTCTCGCCTCCACAACGAGGAAGAAGGGAATCCACCCCGTAGCCGCAGCAGTAGATGTGGTAGGAACCATTGCCGAGCTTATTTGAAGAGGACATGTTGAGGCTGCTCCTTCCGGTAGCTCGCGGCTCCAGCCGCCACCACTAGCCAGAAGAACACCAAACGCTACCACACGCCGCTCGAAGACAGCCGTGGCTCGCTCCCAAACTACGGTATAAAGCCGAGACCCCACGCTAAATCCTAGACTTAGACACGTACTACTACTATCTGGCCTCCCCCCTCCCATCCATCCGGCTGGCGAGGCCATCAAGAAGAATGTGAAAGGAGTCGAGAGCGGCAGAGAGACTCTCAAGGGGCTGGGAGAGAGACACAGAGAGAGAGAGACAAAGAGAGAGAGGGAGCCTCCGGAGTATGTGTTTATTCGTTGCTTGAATTCGTCGTATGTTATACTAACTCCGTTCCAAATTAACAGACACGACTGTTTGG
The DNA here is from genome assembly GCF_022539505.1 of Lolium rigidum. Classification (NCBI taxonomy): domain Eukaryota; kingdom Viridiplantae; phylum Streptophyta; class Magnoliopsida; order Poales; family Poaceae; genus Lolium; species Lolium rigidum. Next base: position 341,490,726 of record NC_061513.1, on the reverse strand, counting down.
ACACATTTCAATTTGTAAACACATCTGTATCTAGATCAAACTGCTTCACTTAATTTAGAATGGAGAAAATTGCACATTAATTGCTTGATTTATTCGGATGGTTTACATGTTTTCGTCGTATTTGCTTTTTTTTTTTTAGCTAGCGAAGAGCCAAACTAAAGCTACCTAACCCAGCATCTGTGGTCAGTTGAGTACAGACCACGATTGTTTTTCAAACAGGAAACACATGGACAAATGTTCTCAGAGTTGGATTCTGCCTCGAGCCCAGCAATGTCTCTGTTCTGGTTCCGTCGATATTCTTTCATGTGTCGGTGAACCTGTTGCTTCTTATTCCCGTTATATTGTTATCGTTGTTGTTGTTGGTGGTGGCTGGAACAACGGAAAAGAGCAAGTACTCCAAACAAAACAGCAAATTTGTTTTGCAGCAATTTACAGCGTGCATTTCATAGGTAGCTGCTTCTCGAGTTAACAAGCGAACTTAATTTTCATTTAGTTACTGCAGTGGCACTCATGATATAGTCCGTTGCCGATCATTTGAACATACGGTTCCCTGAGTTAAACTTGTGACAACTGTCTACTGCTGCAGCTCATACCGTACACTCTTCCATTTGAAAATCTTGACGCATGTGCCGTCCTTATTACTCCTAATCTCCATGCCCTAAGGACTCTCTCTACTGCTAACTAATCTAATTGTCACGCTTCACGAGACGTACGTCTTTACGCGTAGCTTCGTTAGCCGTTTGTCATTAGTCAGTGCCCAGCTTATCTGTGTCCTAAACACTGCGGCTACAACCTACGCTAATTAAACTATGAGTAAGTTACTCCAGTACCATCCGAGGAGAGGACTCTTTCAGAAAGTTTGAATGCTTTTGAGTCTAGTGCATACGTCCCATTTGTTCAAGTCCGATGAAGTAGTAGTAGCATCGATTCTTATACTATCCGAGGACAGGACTGTCTATCATTTTGAAATTTTGAAGTTGGCGTGTGATCCTTCTCGATACCTGCGAGCTTGGTTAATTTTAATCAAATTTATTTGTGCAGATTCTCCTCTGTATACTAGTCTTGATGGACTAATCACTAATCGAATTGTAAAGAAGGAAAGCTATAGTACTTTGGTTTATTTTAAGGGTAAAGTTTATTTAAGGAGCACTTTTAATGGACTAATCACTAATAATGAAGGAAGGGTACTACTTTGGTCGTGAAGCCCTCATACAGCATTATTAGGTGCATGGCATAATTTTCATTTAGGTACTATACTTCGGAGTAGAAACAAAGCAAATAAAAATAAAAATTCAAAGGTTATACTCAATGGTATTTCTCGCAACCACATACTACTCATTGTTTAAAAGTGCTGGGCAAAGTCAAATAGCAAATCAAACCAAAGGTTGTCTGCCTAAAGGCAATAAATCCACCGACCTAACACGAACCTATGACAAGTGACCAAATCAACCAAAAAAAATAAACAACTACTGAGCAAATTCTTCAAGAACGCCATACCCATCCACAAACCTGAAAGGCGCCGTGGAAAATAAGACCGTGGGGTTTGGTTTCGTCCAATTCCGAGAATATTTCTGTGTAGGATTTCTGAAACCAAAAACAGCAGAAAACATGAACTGGCGCTTCGGCATCTTGTTAATAGGTTAGTGCCGGAAAATGCATCAAAATGATATAGAGCGTATATAAAACATGTGAGTATTGTCATAAAACTAGCATGGAATATAAGAAATTATAGATACGTTTGAGACGTATCAGTACCTGGCTGTCAAGAAGTCGATGGAGTTCCACACCAGCCTAGCGTGTGGATGGTGATGTCGTTTCTCGTATATGTTCTCGACGAGGAACTTCGCTCGTGGCCCCGTGTCGTAGTTCAACTCGTCGTAGTTCCAATGCATAGTTGATGTGGGTGTTCGGCTGGGTGCAATGCACATAGATTGATGTTGTAGCCTTAGGGCATCTCCAATGGGGCAACGCAAACAGATACGGAGCGACCGTTTGCGACCGCGGGTCAAAAATGCGTTTGTACCCAGGCCCAGCGGCCCAACGCATAGTGATTAGGTTGTCCGTGGAGATGCAAACACAACCCAAATAAGCACCACAGATGCGTCTCTATGGACGCTGCGCGGTCTCGCCGCGTGACCGCTCGCGTCTGGAAAGACGTTTCATCGGGCCCGCTTGGCAGCGACTTATGTCGATGCGTCTTCTCAGGCGCAACTCGAGACGAGGCGTCGCTTCGGCAGTCTGCGCCACGTTACTAGCGATGCCTCGCCTGCCGAGCGGACATCGCCCACCTCTGCCAACGAACTTAATAGCGATGCCACACGTGGTACGCCCTTCGAGTGCCTCCGACGTATATAAACAGGGGCGCGCGCTCGGCTACCTCATCTCATCTCCTCCACGCAAACCATAGCCGCCACACTACCTCTACCGTAGTGCCAGTCCCCACAAGCCCGCGAGGGAATCCATAGCGGGTCCAGGTGGCCGGTGAGGCGGTCAAGGCCGCGGGTGCGGGCGCCATGGCCGAGGCCGTCGTGCTGGAGCAGCATCACCCCGCCGCTCACCGTCGCCTGCACCATCATCATCTTCGGAGGAGGCGAGTTGCTTTGAGTTCATCCTCTGAATCGACGAGGACCCCCTCGGCATCAAGCGGCTGCCGGACAAGTTCACCGAGTTCGTCGACAGCGCCGAGTCGGCCGAGTTGCAGCTGCGGGAGGCCAGATGCGGCTTCTGTCGGTGGCCTGTCGAGGTCTTGTTCGACGGGTAGGGAAAAATGTACCTGCACACCGGGTGAGATAAGTTCGCTCGCGCCCATAACCTCGAGGCCGGATACCTGCTCACCTTCCTCTATGAAGGCGACGGTGAGATAATCGTCAAGGTGTTCGACAAGACATCCTGCTGCAGGCACTACCACACGGACAAGTCCAACGAGGTCATTGACAACTAGTGTTGTTCGAGTGTTCTTTTTTTTGCAGCGAAGATGGCCACCGGCCAATTGAAGCTACTAGTGTATGTTTCTGGATGTTTTTCTTGGACATCTGAGAACATAGGCACGCATAACCCTGCTAGATTTTCTATTTTAGACAACTAGGTATCTGAGATTGTTTTTTCTTTGCAGCGAAAAAATGAAACCCGAGTCTAACAATAGTTAGGTTTTCTTATTTTACAATTTTGAAACCATGATGCAAACTATTTAGTAGTTTGTGTAATGTTTCTATCTACAATTGAATGAAGAAAAAATAGACAAAAAATATTTATGTGTCAGCTCCTGAGGCTAAACGGACGCGCGGTTTATAGACATACACTTTGACATGTACGTGACACCATCTGTAGGAAAGAAAAATAAATAAAAATATTAGTCTGCAAACGTTACATGTACAAACACCGTCACGTGTTCCTGGCCAAAATAAAATCATCACGTGTATTGCAGTATTGCACGGGAAATGAAAGTTGCAATTGGCTTTCGATTAGGATTCTAATCCAAACTAATTGTATGGAAATAATTTAGCGATAACAATGTCTAGATTTTAATCGGAATGTGGAGTGACCGAGTATACAAAACTAATACCCCTACTGAAGGAATTTCCACTTAATTGATGTAATCAACATCCACTTATCCACGGACGTAGCATGAGGCAATAAAAAAAGATTCATTCTATATTTAAAGGAGATACAGTTGGCACGATGTAAGGCCATTCGTCATACAAACCGACATGATGAGCACTCCAAGTTTTCTGGGACAAACATCAGACCATCAACATACATGCCATTATGAGGGGATCCCCATCCAAAAACCATAACTGTCGGCATAGATTTCAGCCACATTGCCCGCAGTTCCGCCAGCCTGACGGCGGTAGGTGTATGCACATGACCATATTAGAGGCCCCAGGCATATATAACAGTAGGATTTTTTGAACTTTTTTATCTGATCAACGTATCATGTGGCTACGAAAAATTGGATATGCGCTATGTTTAAAATCACAAACATGTGGCACAATATAGGAGTCACCGCCATATAGGCCGACATGCCAAGCGCTCCAAAACGATCGTCGGCAAAACCTAGCCGTTGGCATACATGTGGGTATGTAGGGTGTGTTCTGGCGCAGAACATCGGCATACATGCTATTATCCCGAGGGTGTTCACCATTGAAACAACTAGAAGGATACCCCGGACATTGCAGCGGGAATCTTCTAAAAAATTATGTTGTCTAAATGGAATAGTATAATACATATGTAATATGAATTGTCATGCAATATTCAACTGGTTAAAATAGCTGAGATGCTAAATTTAATTCACATTATTTTTTATATTTGATGGCTATAAATTAGCTATGTGGACATTTTAATAAAAAAAATAACGATATAGATAGCTTGCATGCAAGGATACAACAATAATGAATGTTAGTGGCGATGGTATGGACATTTGATTGGCTAATGGAATAGATGATGTGAACGGCTTGCATGTAAAGATAGACTAACATTAATTGTAGTTAGTGGGGTTTTGTTTCATAAGAAGTATAGATAGGCATTGGCATAGATTCTTGTTACGTGGCCCCGCAGTTCCATCCACCGATGGAAGCCTACTGGCAGTATGTGTATGCCGACGGCCACGTTAGAGGCCCTTAGCAACATACCTTTTTCTTTTATTTTTCATTTTCATATTATTTCCTCGGACTTTTTCTGATGGTCAATGTGCCAGTTATAAGTAAAAAACATTTGACCCAACCAATATAGCAGCATGTTACTGATTTGGTACCAAGATTCTCTTAAACACCATATATATATACATACATACATATATATATATACCAGCACTATTCTGAGCACCGAGTTGAACTTCCCTGAACACAGGGTTGAACTTCCTGGATAACAGGGATTGGAGCTACTGATTCTACATCGAATTTCTGAACCGTTTGTCAGAATTGTGAAAATGATATACCGTTGGATATATAATAAAAAACCTCAACCTTTTCATGTTTACACTTTTCGCAGATTCTGCATGGTTTAAATTTAATTTTGAAAATACGAAACGTTTCTATGTGGCCATAAAACGAACTTTTAGTCGGATTTTTGAACCAGTTATTCAAATGGTGAAAATGATATACCGTTGAATAGATATTTAAATTTTGCATCTTTTTCATATTTTGAGTTTTTCACATTCCGAATAGTTTTTGAATAATTTTGAAAGTACCGAAATCCAGACGTATTAAAAAAGCAGGTGAAATGTAATTTCGATTAAAAAAATAACCGTTTGTCGGAATTGTAAAAATGATATACCGTTGGATAGGTAATGAAAAACCGTAACTTTTTTATGTTTAAACTTTTTATAGACATTGCACGGTTTGAATTTAATATTGAATATACGAAACGTTCCTATATGGCCAGAAAACGAACTTCTACTCTGATTTTTGAATCCGTTGTTCAAATGGTGCAAATGATATACCGTTGGATAGATAATGAAAATTTGCAACTTTTTAGTGTTTAAGTGTTCTCAAATTCCATGCAGATTTTAACTAATTTTGAAAATACCAAAATCCAGAAGTATTAAAAAACGGGCAAAGGGTAATTTCGATGAAATTTTCAACCGGTTTGTTCGAATGAAGAAAATAGTATGTCATTGCAAAGCTATGGAGCACACGCAAAATTTCCATGTTTTAAGTTTTTCCAAATTCTGCACGGATTAAATTTTAAAAAACAGAGCATTGAACTGCCCGGTGACATGCGCTTGCACTGCTCCTGCTATGAGCTTGAACTGCCCGACGCTGTTTTGGAGTGATGGGGCACCAAACGATTTTCCCGAAAATTCCAAATACCAAATTTAAACAATGAGAATGATATATCATTGGAAAAGGTGTCAACAAGGTGCATCTTGTTTTATATCTAACATTTGTCCTGAATTCGTACGGTATAAAACTAATTTCAGAAGTTTTAAAAATCAAGTTTTTGGTCCTCTTTGTGATATGATGACTTGATTTTGATGGGTAAAATCTATTGATTTGTTTTGAAATTCAATAGGTAATTAAATTAGACTCATACTCTACGATATAAAGCTTTTGGTGCCAAAGGTTGAGGTGGTCGGTAATCAAACGTTGAGATTTGCACAATAAATTTCCGCCCCGCGAAAAACAGAGTATTAAACTACCCAGTGACATGTGCTTGCACTTCTCGTGCTATGAGGTTGAACTGCCCGACGCTATTTTGGAGTGACGGAACACCAAATAATTTCCCCGTAATTCTCACATGATAAATTCAAACAATGAGAATGCTATATCATTGGAAAGGTGTCAACAAGGCGCATCTTATTTGTATCTAACATCCCAAATCCGTACGGATTAAAACTAATTTTAGAAGTTTTAAAATCATGTTTTTGGTGTTCTTTGCGATATGATGCCTTGAATTTAATGAGTTAAATCCCTTGATTTGCTATGAAATGCAATAGGTAATTAAATTATACTCATACTCTATGATATAAAGCTTTTGGTGCCAAAGATTGAGGTGTTCCCTGATCAAAACGATTAGATTTGTACAATAGATTTCCGCCCCGCAAAAAACAGAGTATTGAACTGCCCGGTGACATGCGCTTGCACTTCTCGTGCTATGAGGTTGAACTGTCCGACGTTGTTTTTGGAGTGAAAGGGCACCAAATGATTTTCCCGCAATTCTCACTTGATAAATTCAGACAATGAGGATGATATATCATTGAAAATGTGTCAACAAGATAGATCTTTTTTATATCTAAAATTTCTCCCAAATCCGTACGATTTAAAACTAATTTTAAAAGTTTTAAAATCATGTTTTGTGTTCTTTTCGATATGATGACTTACTTAGACTCATACTCTACCATATAAACCTTTTGGTGCCAAAGATTGAGGTGATCGCTGATCAAAACGATGAGATTTGCACAATAGATTTCCGTCCCGTCAAAAACAGAGTATTGAACTGCCCGGTGACATGCGCTTGCACTTCTCGTGCTATGAGGTTGAACTGTCCGACGTTGTTTTTGGAGTGAAAGGGCACCAAATGATTTTCCCGCAATTCTCACTTGATAAATTCAAACAATTAGAATGATATATCAATGGAAAGGTGTCAACAAGGTAGATCTTTTTTATATCTAAAATTTCTCCCAAATCCGTACGGTTTAAAACTAATTTTAGAAATTTTAAAATCATGTTTTGTGTTCTTTTCGATATGATGACTTACTTAGACTCATACTCTACCATATAAAGCCTTTGGTGCCAAAGATTGAGGTGATCACTGATCAAAACGATGAGATTTGCACAATAGATTTCCGCCCCGCAAAAAACAGAGTATTGAACTGCCCGGTGACATGCGCTTGCACTACTCGTGCAATAAGATTGAACTTCCCAACGCGATTTTGAGCACCCACCTGAACTTTCCTGGAACAGGGTTGGTTGAATTTTTTGTTAGTGCTTACTCGAACTTCCCATTTCTTCAGAGCTATTGATTATACTTCAAGTTTCTCAACCGTTTGTCACAATTGTGAAAATGATATACCGTTGGATAGGTAAGGAAAAACGTCAACTTTTTCATGCTCACACTTTACGCAGGTTTTGCACGATTTTAAATTGAATTTTGAAAATACAGAACGTCTATATATGGCTAGAAAACAAACTTTTACTCGAATTTTCGAACCCTTTATCCACATGGTGCAAATGATATACCTTTGGATAGATAGTGAAACTTCGCAACTTTTTCATGTTTTGAGCAGCGTTTAATTTTTTTTTGAAAATACCGAAATCCGGACGTACTAAAAAACGAGCAGACGGTAATTTCAATGATATTTTTCAACCGTTTGTTGAAATGATGCTAATGATATGTCGTTGGAAAGCTATGGATTATATGCAAAGTTTTCATCTTCTAAGTTTTTTCAAATTATGCATGCATTTTGAGAAATATGATAATACCAAATTTGGAATTATTCAAAACCAAGCGGATAGTGTTAGAACAATTTTTTTTAACCGTTAGTCAGAATGATGAAAATGATACGACGCTGAAAAGATGATGAAATTTTGAAACCTTTCATGTTTCAACTTTTTCAAATTATGCATGGGTTGAATATCAAGAAACGGAGCATTGAACTGCCCGGTGACATGCGCTTGCACTTTTTGTGCAATGAGCTTGAAGTTTCCGACGCGGTTTTTGCAAAATTGTTGACCTGCGCGCTTGTCAACGTTGAACTGCCTACTCGTTAAGGTTGAGCTGCCTGCCCTATGAAGGTTGAACTTCCTGCACTTCAAATCTATCAAGGATACCGACATGATAATTTTTAATATATTGAATTACTCTCCGCCCATTTTGGAGTAATAGGCACCAGATGATTATCCCGCAATTCCCAAATGATATATTCAAACAATGGGAATGATATACCATCATTGGAAAGGTGTCAACAAGGCACATCTTTTTTTAATATAACATTTGTCCCAAATCCGTACAGTTTAAAAATAATTTTAGAAGTTTTAAAACCACATTTTTGGTGTTCTTTGTGAGATGATGACTTGAATTTGATGGGTTAAATCCCTTGATTTGTTGTGAAATGCAGTAGGTAATTAAATTAGAGTCATACTCTATCATACAAAGCTCTTGGTGCCAACGATTGAGTTGGTCGGTGATCAAAACGATGAGATTTGCAAAATAGATTTCCGCCCAGCAAAAAATAGAGCATTGAACTTCCTGGTGACATGATCTTGCACTTCTCGTGCAATAATCTAGAACTTCCCAGCGCGGTTTTACGAAAAGTTGAACTACCCACCTGCAAAGTTGACTTGTGTGTCTGTCAAGGTTGAACTACTTACTCGTTAAGGTTGACCTGCCTGCCGTGTGAAGGTTGAACTGCCTACCCTATCAATCTATCAATGATACCAACGGGATAATTTTTAAAATTTTGAATTAATGTCCGCCCATTTTTGAGTAGCGGGCACTAAGTGATTTTCCTGCAATTCCCAAATGATATATTCAAAAAATGGGAATGATATTCCATTAGAAAGGTGTCAACAAGGCTCATCATTTTTGTATCTAACATTTGTCCCAAATTCGTACGGTTTAAAACTAATTATAGAAGTTTTAAAATCATGTTTTTGGTGTTCTTTGCGAGATGATGACTTAAATTTGATGGGTTAAATCCCTTGTTTTGTTGTGAAATGCAGTAGGTAATTAAATTAGACTCATACTCTACCATATAAAGCTTTTGGTGCCAACAATTAAGGTGGTCGGTGATCAAAACGATGAGATTTGCACAATTAATTTCCGCACCGCAAAAAACAAAGCATTGAACTGCTCGATGACACGAGCTTGCACTCCTCGTGCAATGAGCCTAAACTCCCCGATGCGGTTTAACGAAATGTTGAACCGCCCACATGCAAGGTTGACCTGGGCGCCTGTCAAGGTTGAACCGCCTACCCATTACGGTTGAACTGCTTGCTTTGTCAAGTTTGAACTGCCTGTCCTATCAATCTATCAAGGATACCGACGGGATAATCTTTTTGGATGATTTTTATTTATTTTTTAAAACCGACTTGAACTGCTAGGACAAAAATGGTTGTACTGCCGAGACTATAACGCTTGAACTTCTTAGTGTGTGCTTCTTGGATCGAAATAAAAAAGATCGAGTTAAATGTGAATACTATGAACATAAGCAGCTGGTCAACATTACTAATAATTAATCATAAAAACAATTTTAATCAAGCAGTTTCATTGGAGGACCTTATCCCCGAGCTCACCTGACATAACTGACGATGGTAGGAGTTAAGCGGCGCTGGGGTGGGCTGGCCTCAGAATAGCTGTGAGGAGCCAAGACATGGGACTGGTTCGACGGTGTCTAGTGGGGAAGGAACGATGGCCACTGCGTTAGCCAGAGGTCGTGTGGCAGGGCCGCGTTAGATCTCATTGAGGACGAACCGGCGCGAGGCCCCTTGCACCACCGTGGCCATGGGACACTCAAGCTTCACCACCACAAAAAACCTCACGGCAAGATGTGCACTTCCTTGTAGATAAACTTTTTTGGGCAAAATGTGCACTTCTCGGAATTAATTTTGATGTGTAAACAGTTTTACTTCTAGGTATTTTTTTTCCAGAAATACAACTCTCTTTTTGTCTTTTTTTCTATGTTTCCTATGCTCGAAAAAATTACTGTGATGTACCTATACTGCCAGCATCCAATACGTATTCCCCAGATGAATAAGTTATATGTATGGTCTAATCTCTGAACTAATTTTTGTATTCCCCAGATGAATAAATTATACGTATTGTCTTTAAAATGCAATTTTACATCCCATATCGAGGGAGCGATCTTCTGTTTCTATCTGTACCGCAGTTCCCAGCTGCATCTCAATTTTTCTCACTTCTTTTCCAACATCATACAACTCTTTTTCACTTATTTTTCAGCAGCAAATTTGAGAAAGAAAAGTTAACTCTTTATTTATGTGTGCTTAACAAAGTAGTCTAAATAAATAGAGCCTCATTATCTCTGACAAAATAAGAAGCATTGTATGGGGATGCGGCACTCTTTTCTCTACCACAAACTCTTTCTCTGCCGCAAGCTCCTTATCTTTGTTACTTGCTTTTTTTCAGCAGCACAATGTTGCGTCCAGAGGCAGAAGAGTGCACAACACCGCTTGGTTCTCCTGCCCGACATCACTGACGCTGAAACACAGGAACAGGACGCGAGGTGAAATCGAGCTTGCAGCATGGAGGCAATGCAAAAGAAAAATTGACTGCCTGAACTTAATGACAGACACGAGTTGAACTTCTCTGCAATTTTTCAATCATCATTCCTGAACTTCTGATATCAAACAAGGTGTACGGTAATGTCATTTTAAGCTTTGATATGCCAACACAATGGGATAAAAACTTTAAAGAGAACCTTCAATTGGTTCTCGTAGCCATATTAACAAGCACCTACAGAGTAGTTCATACGAGGCAATTTACAGTATACAAGAAATCAATCAGGAGAAAAAGAGCAGCTGTGCATGAAATAGACTAAGCAGCGATGATCCAACTGTCCAACACGCGCTAGTGAAAAGAGAAAAAACAGCAATTGTGCGTCTCCGCGTGGTCTACTGCGCACCAGCAGGTAGGATAAAGACTAAAGAGAGCGCATAGCAGTTCCATCCCGGACGAGAAGAAGCGGCGAGAGAGCAGCACACAACCCGCGCGAGAGAAAGCGGCGGGCGAGACACAGCACGAGGCATCACCATAGAAGTAAAGCCGGAGGACGTACAGGCATTCCCAGGCTACCATGTTGCCAGCGGCGTCGCGGAAGCTCGGGAGACGGGCGTTCGCGTCGTCGATTTGGCGGCAGTCGGCTCCTTGCTGGTGGCGGGATACCGGTTAACAAGACAGGCGCCGGGGCGTAGGCCGGCCGCGAGGATCCAGGCCAGCGGCGAGCTCTGGCGCGGAGGCGCACCTGCCGGCAGCGCGAGGGGAGCGCCGTGGTGTGGGGAACCGGACGGTGACGGGGGATGGCGGCGGCAGCGATTGACGGGATGCTCGAGGCCACCGGAGCACCGGCGGCGGCTCGGGTTAGAGGAGATGCGGCAGCACGCCGAGATGCTGGCCGGCGGGGGCTGACGGACAAGCTCGTGAGTCGTGACCAGAGGCAGGTGGTTTGCCTCGGGAAGAACTGAGGTTTTTTTGGTGGGTTCGGACGCGGCGCTTTTTTTCTTCAACGCATCGGTACTCTTAATAGGGTGGGTGGTGCTCAGAATATTATTTCGAGCACCAATTGCAAAATAGTTTAATCCTATATATATATATATACTTTAGATTTTTTATTAGAGCATACATAATCATAAACTAGAAATCTCAATCAAGATATTCTTATAGGATTCAATATAGAGATATATACAGAAATAAGCCAGGATACACACATAGGCATGTATACTTTGTATTCGTGACACTAACAAAACTTAATCCTTGAAAGAAAATATAATTTCAAATTATGATTTAAATCTATTACGAATTATTATCCATGACTGTAAATAGACAAAATGTGATATAAACAGGTATAAAAGTTTTATATAAAATTTTATTTGTTTCGATTCACCATGGATCTAATGGGAAAATCGACCCAGAGAAAGATAGGTTATCGGTAGAATCTAACAGCTGGTATAAATAATCTTAGATTAGTTAGATATGAAGATCTTTTGCGGTCAACATTTGATATAAGAATCTCCATATGTAAACATCTTTGTCCTATGAAATGTTAACGTGAGTGCATAGAATGGTTTCCGTCTGTGTTTCTCTCAAGAATTCTTTTGCTTTTCGTTATTTATGTTCCTCCCTCGCGTGGTTCATGTGGATCCCTGGGTATACAGTTAGAGTTGACTTCATCTACAGCGTAAGGTTTTACTAATTGATTACCTTACTCCCATCAACTTAAAACCTAATATTTTAACACCCAGTCCCCCAATTTTCAAAACTAGATAAAACACCGCTGGAAGATTAGATGGTGCCTTTGGAGATGAGTTTTGCCAACGTGGACATTGAGTGTGCAAATAAATGTGGCCACTGGGTATGATTAGTTGGGTGATGAATGTGAGCGGTAGATCCTGGTGGCCTTTCATCATGCGATATCTAACATTTCTTGCTAGACAAAATCACCAAAACACAGATGAATCAAGACAAAAAAAAGATGAATGGTTCATTATAGTCATCGCATTGTTAAATCCTACAAATTGATAGCAATTGTGTAGATTCGAGGAGACATCACTTAAGTCACTCGATCTAAAAAGAAATCACGCTTTTGAAATTCCATGGGTGACACGAGCGACAACTAAGATTCGAGTGTGTTATGGATCACCACTAGGTAAAGCCTAGATGATGATGGCACGTAGATTCGAGGAGTACAAAAGAGGGGAATACCCCGCCACCACCATCATCATCTAGGCCGGCAGGTGTTGAAGATAATTGCCTAGTTTCGACGGGTACCACAGGGTGGGCATGAGGGATATTGGAGACATAAAACGTCCCATATCGCCCCGCTAGTAATGTCACACAACCTCGATCCAACTCCTGTGGCGACAAAGGGATATGTTCTTGTTGACACCAACAACGGGTTTGATATGAAAACTCCACACGAGTCACCTTGCCAATCACATGTCTCGATGGATCAAACCCGTTTTGGAAGTGGAAGGAGCAACCGATACCGATGGCGGCCTCGAAAGCTCCTTGTCCTAGGAGGTTGCATCCCATACAACCTTGTCCTCATGAGGAATCGGAAGATTCAGTCGATGCATCATCCACACGATCGAGGCCAGCCACCACCATTGATTAACAGGGCAACAACAATCTTCCACGTTCGACATCGGTGATGCGCACCTTGGCATAGATACGCTGCCAATGCACCGAATTGAGTCAGCCGCCACAATGCACCACCGCGGGCCTGATCCGCAGTCAGGCGTAAAACCTGAAATTTTGAACACCCGTGTCGGTGAGGAAGGCCCGGCCACCACGGCTTAACATATCTGATCAATGTTTCTTTTGAACTAGATGCGAAGTAGCCCTCATGAAAAATTATATTATTTCTAATCCTACAAAACTAACACACTATATAGGAGAGATTCCTAAGAATTATGATCCTGTAAAATTCATTTGATGTTTTTTTCTGTCAAAGAGACTCCTAGAGATGGCCCCATATTTTTTTAGAGAATACGAGATGGCCCATTATTTGGGAAAATATTGTTGAACGCAAACTATAGGATGTGTGGGAGAGGAAGAGTAGGCCGATTAGTTGGGAGTACAAAATAAATTGATTAATCATGTGCTGACAGAGAAGGCGCCATTAATTTTCAGGTAGGGTGAATTCCACTTTGTACACTGTAGTTGTGTATTTGTGACACATATTACTTCATTTAGTGGAACTTCTACCAAAATATCACATTTAGGTGGAGGCTTTGAACACGGTTTATCCTCAATTTAGCATTTTGTTTGTTATTGTTAGATAACCTAGCCATGATACATCGATGTGGAGAAACAAAATGTGTAAATAACGGGGGTCATCATGGACGATTATATCCAAACTTTTTTAATACATATGTTTCATTCCCTACCACCGTCTTCATATTTTTGCACCCTTGTTATCACCTAAACCTTGCCCAATGAACACACATCATAAAACAAGGGTCCAAAACTTTTAAAATGGATAATCTACACGAATTTTCACTCGACGGGTAGTTTTTTTTAAAGAGAAGGCCTAAGCCCAGCTTTATAAAAAAAAGCCAACATGGCAACCACAAATACAAGAGTCATACAGCATCCAGTCCACACACCACCAAACTAACATGATAATAGAAGATAGAAGACCCCCCTGGATCGTAAGAACAGAGGTTGATAGCTACGGAACACCCAAAGCGCTGGGACGGAGTAGATCATCGTCATGAAGTCCTGTCGCCTCTACTCGATGGATAGTTAGTATCACAAATACATAACTAGAAGGTAAAAAGTGAAATTCACTCTTTCAGGTATCATGGATGGACTTTTGAAGAGATGCTAGTACAACCAATCTTGAGTTTGCATTGAAACAGCCGACAGCATCGAGACGATGGATGCGTCTAGGTTGCTGCTACTACATATGATCATCATATAAAAAGATGCAACATTGGATCAGCTAGCCAACCGCGCGCTATTTCGCAGCATCAGCTGTGCCTGTGCTGTTATTTTATTACTCAATCAAGTCAGCTGCAAATCGAGATACTCCTAACTAACTCGAGACACGTTGTGCGGTGGCGCCAAAAACTCAGGTAACACACCAGCCAGTCACACCGTTAGCGTTGATCGTCACTACGAAGGACAGTGTTAATACCTGCATACTGCTCCCAACGAACAGCATATGCTAGAATTCAAAACACATGGGAGTGCGCGCGGCGCTGCCTGCCTGCCTCGCCGCTGCTCTCGCGGCAGCCGGTCGAGTTCCTTCCCGCTGGGAGCGCGTACCCTGACGAGAATTCAGTCATGTCCTGTGCGGCGGTGGATAACCTGCACCGTCGCGCCGTGCTGCCAGGCGCCGCAGCGGGCGTGTCCACCCCGGCGGTACAATGCGCACGCACAAGCTGAAGCCGCGCAGATCATCTGCTGCCGCTGCCCCGGCGGGCGGGCATGGCGTTATGGCGCACCGGCCGCATCCGTGGGTGCCGGAGTCTGAGACTCTGAACCCGTGGCATGCATGCATTCCACGCTGCTATAGCTTCACCTGTCGCCTCGTCTGGATGAACTGAACCCAAACGGAGGGCTGGGGACCTTGCTCGCTTCTCCTCGGTGAGTGGCTTACCATTGCTTCTTGCTCTTGGGTGAGTTGTCTGATAGCATGGCCAGGTTGAGTCGATCCACAGGGCTGGCTTCTGACTGAGCGATGGCACATTGCAAAATTCAGCAACTTGACGGTCCAGCAAATAGGTGACAATCAACGGATTCATGGTCAGCACAAAATATCCAAGATGTATCCTCCACATGTATCCTCCACGGTTAATAGGCTGTTGATGAACCAGAGCAAGACCTGGAGGCCAACGACATCTATCCAATTCCAGAATAAATAGCACGATATCATTCCAATTGGACCAGAGCAGTGCTGCTGCGACTACAACAACCACTAACTGATCGAAGTGCTACAGAACCCAAGTAAATTCTTCAGAAGAAGGTGGGGGACACCATGAGGCATTCAATCCCCACGCTGCGATGTCTGTTTCTATCGCTCTGGGCATTGAGTGGCCAGTCACACTAACTCGCAATTAAAATCTCTTCAGCAACTCCTCCAACAATGAACAATCACTCGCTCTGAGCTTGGCTTAGGAGTTAGGACCACCTTAGTCACACTGCCGCAGGAACATCTCGCCGGAATATTTCAAATCGCCAGTGATAGTACTGCTTCACTTGCCCCATGCGAGCACTGGAAACCTGTCCCGTCCATTCTGTACTTGTCCGGTTAATTTGCTACTCACAGCTTCGCAAACATGAGAAGAACAAAGTGGATTTTAGTGATGTTCAGTGTTTTTCCGTTATGTACCTCAATGTGTATTCTTCCTGCTTCCTTCAAAGCAAGATCCAGTAACCAAGTAATACCGCCAAGCTAGGTCTAGGCAAAACTGAAAAGAAAAACTCAAGAAAAGAAGTGAACAACACTAACACGTCAGGTTGATTAGATTATTTACAGAAAAATGATTTGAATTGGTTAAATTAAGGATTTGAACGGCGAAATGCAACGAGATTGTCATCTCAACGTGTGCGTATGACCGGGGAATTGTCCCACCACGAAGCTGGGAACCGATGCGAGGAGACTGAGCTCGCGAGGAGACTTGCTGATGTAGGTAGATACGATTTCCCGGTAGTGGTGGTGGTAGGTGCTATTTTTTCCACGCGATCCCAACATCGGATCCATACCCATTACGGAACAACCACCAGAAATCATCCTTGTGCAACAACAACAACAACAAAAAAGTAAAAGAACAAGGAAAGCACCACTGCTAGCGTTTTTAATACAAAAGAAAACTTGGAAGAATTAAACAGCTAACCACGACATATATATCTCTCCCTAATAATAAAGCAAAAACGGTTTCCGTCGTCCGTTTTTTTAGTACCCCTAATTTTTGGAGGAAATTACAGAATCTGCCACCGCCTAAGAAAAAACGGTTCGGCGAAATAATAATCGACAAAGGCATCTTTACTGTGTCGCCCGACCGCATCACGCTCGCGCCGTCGCCCTCCCGTTCTCGACCTCTCCTCCTCCGGCGAGGCAGACGCCCACCGTGCGCCTACATCCCCCGTCATCTGCTTCCCGTCGTTCCCGTTATTCAACGCTGCCTAGCGCACCTCCGCTCCTACAGCCCCATCATGTTCGACGCGTCGGGAGGCTGCCAAAGGCCTACGCGGGTCGAGACTCACAAGGCGTCCACTGCCATCTCGCCAGAGGAGCGGCAGCTTGCTGCTCCTTGATATCAGCGCGAAGGTGTGGATTGGACGCCACAGGCAAAGGGAAAGGGATGCAAGTCATCCAGCTGATTTGAATCGTGTGGAGTAGATGTGGATTCCTTCGGATTAGTCATTGCCTGCAAGATCTAGAGACATGAGATGCCCAACGAATTCTGCAGATTTCATTCATGGACTATATTCTGCTTCAGATTTTTTTATCGGCGAGTGGATCTCCTGATCTGGATAAGGCGGGGATCAATTTGGAGTTCCACCCTGGCCCCGGCCATCTATGGTGCCTTGCAATTCCGCCAAAGTGCAGAGTCAACCAAGGTTGGCATCCAGGCAGGGGAGCCCCTTCCAAAATTCTGCCGGATTGTAGGCCGTGCAACCGGCGGTGCCGAAGCACACCCGAGGATGAGGATGTCGAGCGCGAGCCTGGGCCCTGGACCTGGGCAAAGTTTGGCGCATCACCTCCAGATCTGCTCTTCTTTCTATCCACTCCAGGCGGAGTACTGAAATATCATGGCGAGGTGCATGGAAAAATCGGGAAAAAAAAACTTTAGTCAGCCGATATGCAATTTTTAGTGTACATTCTTTAGAAATCTGAATACATTTTATTGGACTGAAATCAACATACTCATACATGCTATGAAAATTTAATCAGCTAAAAGTGGAAAGAACTTTAGTCCGTCAATATGCAGTTTTTGGTATGCATACTTTAGAAATCTGCTTTTTCTTCATTGGATTGAACTCAACATATCCGTGCATGCTATGGGAATTCAATTAGCCAGGGGAAGCTTACTTATGTTCTGTTTGCAGTCGTAGGGTCAATGTCATGTACTGCGAGTGTGTTGCATTTACTATAGTGGATATCTTTACTATTAGTTTGCAAACGGACCGGTACGTCGTACGTCGTACGTCGTAGGTCGCACCCCTGATCACCACGCGCAGCGATCGGAAAAGAAAACCATCAACGATAGAAGAAAAACCGGTTACATCGTGTGTCCCACTCCCGCACGGCCGTACCGGTCTCCCGCCTGTAGCGATCGGGAAAAAAACAAACCAATACCTCCCTATAATGCAAGCAACGACGCCCGAGAAGAGCGCGTCCAAGATCGTCGAGGGGCTAGGGTTGGACGAGTTCTCTGTGTCCCATGACCAGGAGCGCCTCGCTCAAGATCTCCCAACGCCGCGGCCTCCGATCCCGACGACAACCAGAAACACGCCGATCTGGGCATCTCGCTCGCCTCCCGTGCTTGTTCGTGACTCCTGCGATGCAGCTACTACTCGACAAGTACGATCAACCATCTGGAACACCGTACATCGGCAAGACATAAGCCTGACGGACATCAGGGCGCCGATGATATGTAGCACCACCATCGATCCGGGCCTGTACGTACCAATAGTTTGTTGGTGGATCCGTAGATGCACTTCTTCCTGAGCCCAATCCTTGCTGTATTGCGTATCGTACGTATCAGTACGTATCAGTGTGCACTCGTATCAGCGCACGATAAGGAAGACACTTCTCAGATATCTTCGATGGCCTAGCTCTAGAATCAATGAAAAAAAGGAGATAGCCGGGACGATTAGCACAAATCTGCCATTGGGGACATGCCTTGCCTGTGGTGAGATGCCCTACAGACCGGCCTCGCGGCGGCCGGCCGTCAAAACGAGGGCGATTGCATCGGACCTCCTGCCACGGTTCATGCACTCGGCGCTAACGAAGACCTCCCGGCGCTTGCTGCACCGCCAGGTCTGTGCTGCTACTCTCCGTCCCCGTCTGAGCGCTGGTCCATTTTTTATGTTTACTTGCCAACTTGAATTTTAGCACCGTGGGAGATCTCCCTCGGAGTTGGGCGTGATATACATCCTTGATGTAATCATCATTTGCAGCAAGAACATCTGAACATTGTCCTAAGTAACTGAACCTGCGAAGCAAGCTTTCTCTCTATGTTGTGTGAAAAAACGACCAATATTGAGGAAGGATTACAGAAGTGCACTGCTCATGTATGGCAGAAGAACAAAACGTGCTGCTTCTGCATATCAACAAAAGCTTTCAAGGGTGAAAGTTGTGGGTACATTAATGCAACTTCAGCCGTTCTGTTTGTTGGAGATATCAGGATGCACAAACATGATGTGCAAACATTGTTTTCTAATGTAACAAAATGAGCAATCGTGATATACAGTACTCCTATACTGTGAAAGATTAGTATTTCTTCTTTCGGCTGGGGATCATGCTCTTTTGTTTGTTGCTTTCGTATCCTAGAGAAGTGGCTAATTGACTAAAATCTATATTATTTTTAGTACCTATATTGTGAAGGTTTAGCCAACTCATCAATAAACTTATGTGAAGTTTTTTTCCGCTACCTAGCGTACAAGTTGGCAGGAATCGCAAGGGGTTTCGTCGACACTATCACTTATATGCTCCCTCCATCTATAATTATTGTCTCAAATTTGGATGTATCGATACATATTTTGTAAACATACATTCGAATCCGTGACTAAGAATTGTTAAACGAGGGAGTAAAAAATATCAAATAAAAATTAATCCGTAGCAACGCACGGGTATTTGTGCTAGTCTATGTTTAAGTGCCAGTGCAGCTTTTGGATTCCGTCCATACTAACCTTAAATTTTTAAAATTCATATCTTAATAATAAAATTTAAGGATGACACCGACATAGTTTGCAGAATCACAAATCAGTTTAGCTAGGAGCTTCCAATATAATATTATTATGAATAGAAGAAAACTTGACCACCTTCGACAATAGTAACAAAGATGAGAAATATCAACACATAAGGTTTGCTGAAGAGTATTGGTATTTTCTTACCCGGTGCAACGCACGTGCACTTTTGCTAGTAAATATATAATACAGCACCGAGGGCTGCAAACTTCCTCACATGACCGGGACCAAAAGCAGACCAGTTGTCCTAAACAAAGCTTCTTTTCAACTTCTCCCATCAACCACGGTAGTTTTCTCAAAGCAAGCTCTATCTCAAACTTTCTAGATCGCCCACCAAATAGCGGTCAAGGTCATGATCTACGAGTCAACAGGGAGGAACTTATATCCACCAGAAAATTTGTGAGAAAATGTTGGTCCTTGCACCAATTGATCTCGCTACCACACTCCACACACATACTTAGCAGCTCAGCAAGTTAAGAACAAGTGACGAATTGTCTCATCTTCGTTGCAAAACTGACATTTGGTATTGCTCACTGAGCCTCTTTTTGTCATGTTGTCATTGGTTGCAATCAAGTTATGTCAAATGAACCAGATCCAGACACCATTGTTAGGTATTTTTTTGCTTTCCATAGATGATTGAAAGATCTATCAACACCGGGCTGTGCTCCGGTGTCCCCCCTGGCGAACGACGTTCAGGTGGTAAACGTGTGTTTGGTTCGTGAACATAAAATATGGATGATCCCATCCCAAAAGCCGAATATTTCTGAGAAAGGCTGGATCATATGATCTGTGAATTTCATGACTAATCTCACTAGCCGTCTGAGAATCCATGGCCGTCGACGCGACTCCGACACCTGCCACCGTCGTATGTGTGGCTCCCCAGCTCAGCGGAGGCCGCCATGTCACGACGAGCGGTGGGCTTGCTTTTCCACGGGGCTCCCCAGCTCGACATCGGCGGCCTCCAGGGCGCGGTAAGCGGCGGACTTGATTTTCAACGTGGCTCCCTACTTCGGCGGCGGCGGCCTCCATGGCGTGGCGAGCAACGAGCTTGCTACGTCCGCGCCACACCCGGTCGACGTAAACGGCCTCGCTAAATATGTGCGGGTAGTGACCTTGCTAGGCACGGGTAGGCGGCCGCCCGCTAGGTCTGGCCTCCACCACAAAGGGAAAAGGACCCGTTAATTACATATTAACCGGTGTGTTAATGACATATTTATCTTTTTCTATTAATCGTTAATTAAACATATTTTATCTCATCACATCCTGTACATGTTTGCCCATGAACCAAACACACATGTTAAGTCAACCCACGAAAGGGTATCAGCAGATCCTAGCCGTCTAAATAGAACAAAGTTTAGAGGGGGGGGGGGACACCGGAGCAATAGCCATCAACACCATTGCTAGGTAACTAATTTCATCCATTTCCATTTTAATTTATCAGCTCCCCCAAGTATAGCAGTACATGCCAACATATCTTTGAGCAATCCTGCAGGCCTGGATGAATCTACCTTCTGAAACTAACAGACTATCTCCTTGCTGCCATTACTGCTAAAGAAACAATTTGGTCATTGGAGATGTCAAACGGAGCATAATTTTTTTCTTCATAAGGCACCTGCCCACACCATGCAACTCCTCAACAGTCAGTCCCTTTTCCATCTCCAACCCTCATCACTCTCCATTTCAATTACATGTCTCTAATGTGAAGCAAGTCATCTTAACATGCAAAATGCCTTGGTTTGTCTTTCACGGCAAAAAATTCCTCCATCTTTAAGATAGTTTCTTCTCAAAACTTCTTATTCGGTCCTTCTTAAGCTTCTGACCGCCGCCACCATTTGCACAACAAGTTAATATTGAAAATGTTAAGATTCTTAATTCCCAGACTACCTTTTTTTCCTAGGCTTACACAAAAAATCCATTTGACAAGATGATATATCTTCTTATTAGCTTCTCCATACCAGAAAAATTCATTGGTAGGATTTTCCAGTTCTTCCATATTTGTTATGTGAAACAGGAACACATACATAGGATAGAGTGCCACACTAGAAACGCAACCAGGCACCCTAGTTGTCTTGCCACCAATTTCCATTAATCCTCCCATCCACACCTCCGTTTTCCTTTTCAACTTCTCTTTCACAAATTTCATTTCAGTAATGGTGCACCTCCTTGACCACACAAGCATGCCCAAATATTTTATAGGAAAATTTCCCACCTAATAATTAAACAACTCAAAATAATCTTTGTTCTGCTAGGCGAAGCGGTTGAGTGTCCCACCCTAGATGGTTAAATTCTAGTAGCTGAAAGCATCACTAGCTTACGCTCGGACCTGAATATCATGGGGCACATGGAATCCCATGTAAATCAACAAGGACCACCTTGCAAGGCTAAATACTCTTGGGTGACCGATAGCGAAGTAGTCTTGACATCATCTTTGAGAATAAAAAAACCTCACTTTTCTCAAAATTAATTAATATCTAGCATTGGTTCGAAGATATATAGCAATAATTTCAGGTTTTCCCCTACGGTTTTTTTTTCCATAGGGGCTTCCCCTACGGTTTCATGATCAAAAATAATAATTTCAGGTTTTTGCCTCTTCCATATCATCATTTATCAAGAGAATGGTATCACTGGAATATTGTAAAATAGAAGTCCCTTTCTCAAACAAATTATCGGGCTAGCCTATGAAGATAATTGGACCATTTTAGCGAGACATCCACCAACCATGTTAAAAACAGCGATAATTGATCACCATATCTCACATCTTTGAATCTTCAAAAGTAAAGTCACACTTCATCACTCTAAATGAAGTTCATCCCTATTAACTTGTTATGTAAAGCTATATCCATGTCATCATATTTATGAAAGATAGATCAAGTGAAATCATGGTCATGTGTCAAATTTCTCGCAGAAGAAACACCTTTTACTGTAATTTATATGATATTTTGTTTCCATTTATATTTTAATCCTAAAATACAAAAAAACCTTTGCATTGTTAGTTTGTATATTTATTACCACCACCACTGCACCTTTACTTTCACCATTGCAATTGGGCTAGCTTTTACTTGATTTCATAATAATATTTGTTGTTTTGACACTTAAAATTATGATTGCCTGACAAAACACGGCAGTGGAGTTGGAGGCACAAAACTGGTGATATTTTTTATTCTAGGTTGTTTCAAAATGATAAGGAGAAGAAACTACTATTCCCTCGAGATTTCGATATGACTCTCGAGTCACCCTTGTGAGAAAAAGGTTCTCTTGTTGCATAATTTTGCGCTTGTAGTCTCAACGTGTTGGCATACACATGTAGTTTTATTTCCATCACGGACATGTAAAACATGGTATGCGCTTGCATCAAACCAGAAGGTCTCACGAAAATGAGCAGGGTTTTAAATGTTAGCTTGAATTTTATCAAAAATTTCTCGTGCTTGGTAAGGATTTAAGATTGAATTACTTAGCAGTATTTTTAACAAAATTTCAAGTTTTAAGACCAAATGTAACAAAAAAAAGACAAATTATAATTTTGGACTTTTCCATAGCATGGATCGCGGTGTGAGTGTGTGGATTAAAAAATGATCATGTCAGGATGAATGACAAACTCAAAGATCGAGTCTCAGGAAAGACAACCTTCAACGGCATACAAGACTGCTTACGTTGCACAACCTAGGATGCGCTATGCGTTGCACAACCTAGTCATGCTTCCAAGCATGGCATATACCAAATGTAGCATGGCTCTCTTGACCATGGCTCCACATAGTGACAAGGGATTAACTTGTCAATGCCTACGGGTTATAGGCTAGGGTTTAGTTAGAAGTAGAGGGTAAGTAGATCTCGAAGGTTTCAGCCGAAAAGTACTCGACGATTATGAAAACTAGGGTTTGTGAACAATGATTCGATGATCTCTTCGCCCCTCGACTCCCCCTTCATATAGGAGGTGGAGCCGAGGGTTTCGTTTCGTACAAGTTACATATTCCGGGACGGTTTCTAACTCATCCCGTCAGATTACAAACAACACTTCTTATTACAATTCTAACTTTCCTTAATATAACTTGGACTCCCGAATCTTCTTATTCTTCGGATAATGGGCCTTCAGTAAATCCCGGGTACTATCTTCGGCAGGCCCATTTGGGGTGCCTATGTCAGTAGCCCCCGAGATTTTGCTTGAATCGTAGGGTCAGGGAAAATCTCCACTGTTTATTTTTATTCGAAAGCTTTAGCTCTTTTATACTTCTTCATATAAAACTCTATATTGTACAGGGATAATGGTAGTTGGGGCTAGTTCATCTGACGGATCAGGTACTAGTTAACTGCTCTAGTGGCAATCCGCAAAAACCTACTTCAAGATCACGTCCCCGGACATGATCTCGGGATACCGGTGTAAACTTCGACGAGTGCCGCTTAAGGTCTTACCATTCTGTCGAGTCCCAGTCAAATTTATCGAGTACCTAACGCGTCCGTTAGGATTTTTCTTCGTATCTGTTGATACGGATAAAAGTAGCAGAGCGCAGTCTTCGGCGATGCTACGCCCAGCAGAACGGATCTGGGGTCTTACCTTCGCAATTTTGCGGCATTCAGAAATTGATCGCAACTTTGGCGTTCTGAGAATATATTGTCGAGTGCTTTTCCGGCTGCTGGAATAGCACATTTTATCGAGTCAAATATGACTTATATTGTTCTCCCGATGGGAGTATATGTAGAGTTAGTTATAACTCGAAATATACTCTCTTGCTTTGCTATCTCTTCTCTCTCTTTTTTTATTTCATTTCATCGGGCACGCGAACAGCGTTCCCGATGGGAGTAGCCCCCGAGGCTACAACCAAGAACTTGTGCTTGGTTGTAGGCTCAACATTTTAGTCCACCTTGTCGCTATATTGTCATTATTTCCCGATATGATCCTCTTTTCATTTCTCGGGTGCGCGAACAGCGCTCCCGATGGGAGTAGCCCCCGAGGCTACAGCCAAGAACTTGTGCTTGGTTGTAGGCTCCCGCAATTTCTATTTTTCCATACTCGAAATTTTAACTTTTACCGAAGTAGCCCCCGAGCATTTGGGCAAAAACTTGTATTTGACCAAAGGCTCTCGAAGTATTCAGATAACTTCTTCTGTCGCCAATCTTTCTTTTATTTTTCTTGTCGACATGCTTT
Organism: Lolium rigidum; assembly: GCF_022539505.1. NCBI lineage: Eukaryota > Viridiplantae > Streptophyta > Magnoliopsida > Poales > Poaceae > Lolium > Lolium rigidum. The sequence continues at coordinate 341,465,993 of NC_061513.1, read as the reverse complement.
CCTTGGTCAAATTCACTTCATCTTCCGTAGCAACCGAGATTTTTCTGCTTTGTGGGTCCATTATTTCCACCTTGTTGACACGTCGTGCAAGTGGGGGACACACGTCCTCCGCTTTTCCTGGCGCACGTACGGTAACACCTGTTCTATTCCATTGTAGTAAAAATACCTTTTTAACCTTTGCTATTTCACCACACGATTTCTTCATCCAACGGTGCATTGCTTCACCCAATTCCTATATAAACCTTTCTTCAACCTCGGTTCTCCCCTTCGCTCGCGCCGCACATCTGTTCTTCTTTGCAAAAACTTCTCCTGCGCCCAATTTTCTTTGAGCTTCCGCACGCACGAGCACAGCTTTTCCAGCGCCATTGATGCCACCGCGCACGCGACTCACTCGCCACAGCACTCCGGAATCCAAGATGGCTGCTGAAGACCTTGAGTGGGAGAGATCTAAGATCTCCAATCAAGATGTCAACTGCAAGAGGCTTGATGAAGAAGGAGGACGCCATCCGCTTTCCCAGCGAAGAAAGCTACCCAGACCCTCCAATGGAGTACCGGGTTAGTTTCGTTGATCACCTCATCCGCGGCCTTTCTACCCCAATCCACGATTTCCTCCGCGGCCTTCTTTTTGTGTATGGGATTCAACTGCACCAGTTGACCCCTAACTCCATCCTCCATATTTCTATCTTCATTACGCTGTGCGAATGCTTTCTTGGAACCCCTCCTAATTGGATTTTGTGGAAACGCATTTTCTGCCTTCGCCGTAATGGCTCCCACAACTCCACCTACAACATAGGTGGCGTTGTTATCTGTGTTCGAACTGACGTTGACTACTTCGGCGTCAAATTTCCTGATTCTGTCCAAGGATGGCGCAAAAGGTGGCTCTACATACACGAAGAAAGTGCCAACTTCGTCGAACACAACATAATTCCTTTCGACGGAAGTGCCAAAATCCAACGCCGCCGCTCTCGGGATGCTGAAGTTTCCGAGGAAGAGAAAAAGGCGACGAAGCGCTTATGTCTCGCATCCACCAGCTTCAAAATACTCGAGGCAAAGAGCTGTTCGGTGTTCAAATCACTGCCTACTTTCTTAGGATTAGAGTGCAGCCTCTTCAGGCCCGCAAAAATCCCCTTTGGACGTATGCTGGTGAAAATGACGCCAATAGGCTCTCCAATGATCTTTCTGTGAAGGACTTGGAGAAGCTGATCCGAAGAATCTCCTCGCTGAGCAAGAGGGATCCTATTCCTTCCTCATGCCGCGTGGAACCATACAGCTCCACTAATCCTCTCCCCGAGGTATTTTTTCTTCTCGAGTTTTTATCTTGCTTCGAACTTTCCCTGTATCTCACTGTATTGATATCCCTCTATTTTTTCTCTTGTCGTTATTTTTCTGCAGAACCATCCTACTATGGCCTCTCTTCCTCCTCTTCCCCGAGGGTGGAGATGTCGAGGAAAGGGCCGTTATTGCCGATGACAACCAGGAGGCCCCCTCTTTGTGAATGAACCCGCATTCTCGAAAATCTGCGGGATCTATTGAAAAGGATGCTGCTTCGAAGGTACTACATCCGCACAATCTCCTCCTCCCGCTGTTTCTCCAAAGAACAAAAGGAAGAGGAGTGATGTCGAAGATTCCGGACCTCTCAACCCGAAGAAACTGCTCCTTCACCACGAAAGGCAGCTTATGACCCATATCTCGAGAGTCTCATCAATTCGTAAGTTCCCTGTCTCTTTTTATTTTTCTATTCGAAGAATTTTGCCTTGCTTTTTATGCCGTCACCTTTTTTCGACAGTGATGATGACGATCAAACACCAACTTTGGATGTGGCTGCTCGAACGAGTACGTCACATACTCTAGTTATTTCGGAGAAACCAGTTGAAGGAGAAGAATCTTCGCCTCCTCAACAAAACGTCGAGCACATCTACTCCTCCTTCGAGCCCCCTTGTCCCTTCACCGAAAAGGGCAAGGACTGAAGCGATTCCGGAGCCGAGTCTCCATTTGAGTAGCTCTTCGAACCCTCTCTTGGATGATGTAAGTTCTCCATACCCTTGTCACTGTCTATACTTCTGTTTGCTTCTAAATGCCATTATGTTTTTCTCATACCGAAATTTTTCTTGCTTTGTCTTTTTCTTTCCTTAACAGCCCATGATCAAAGAGCTTATTCGCATTGGTGCTCAATTCATTGGGTATCGTGAATATGCTCACCAGACTGAAGGCAATGCCTTGCTGCTTCTTTTTTTACCATTACCCTGTTACTCTTTTGTTGTCGATACTTTAGCAAAATTCTATCTTTCTTGGCAGAGAAATTGGCAGCTATCAACGAGCGCTCCAATGCACTAGCTCAAAAATTAGAGCAAAGTGAAGAGGCTCGTAAGAAGGCCGAGTTGGACGCTGTTCAAGCTAGAGCAGAGGCTGATAAGGCCAAGACTGAAGCTGCTGGTGTCGAAGATCTTAGAAAGAGACTTCACGCTGCCGAGAATTCGCTGAGCGAACACATAGCTGCACAAGCTGCTCGCGAGGAAGCTATCCTTAAGCGTATAAGGACGCAAAGTCGTCGCTTCCTTAGTAAGTATCTGAACCACTTCATATCCTTTGTATTTTCTTCTCTGCATTCATTTGTTGCTCAATAAGTTTCTTTCTTGACAGATAGAACAGCTCAAGAGTTTGAACTCGAAGAACCCGAAAACGATGCTCTTCTTGACGCCCTTTCATTCCTCGAGTTTCATGGGTCTGAGGCACGCGAAGGCATTGATCATGCCAAAGCAGGGTCTGTCGCGGCTCTTTCCCTATTTCTTCCCAAAGAAAGAGGAACCCGCGACTTTCCTTAAATTGGCCGAGTGCTTTGATCCATCGAAGATCTTGGTCTGAGGGTGCGTCATGAGAATATGAAGGTCGCTGTTGAGAGCACTGTTGCCTTGGTCGCCGATAGCCAGCAAAATATCGACTGGGCGAAAGTTGGCGACACTGATCAGATAGAGCAGTCGAGATGGAGGTCGCTGATTAAGGCAGCCAAACCCAACGCAAAGAAAATCTTGGCGTATCTCGGGATCAAGCCGCCTTCGACTCCAAGCTCATCGAGGCCGGAGGTCTAGTTGCATGCCTCCTTGTTTTTTCTTTCTCTCGTTTCTTTTGCTCTTGTCGCCATTTTAGCCTTGGCGACAGTTACTCTGTTAGTCCCTCTGTAAAACTTCTTTTGTAATGTCCGTGTAAATTTTCTAGAAAGTAATGAAATTCCTCTTCGTTCTTATCATTGATCCTGGGGCTCTCTTTTCCAGTTAATATTTGATAATTACTCGACCCCTCCTACTTCTGCCGCTGCTTCACCTGCATCTTCCTTCTCGAGGAAAGTACTAGTCGACCACAATCCCCTCGAAGGTTCGTCAAGCAGACATTTGTCGGAAGATTTGCAAGAACTTCGACAGCAACTTCAATCTATGAAGAAACAAACTCTGGCAATGATGGAACAATCTCGGAAAGCATCTGAGCAAGAAAAACTTGCTCTCCAACAAGCCAAAGAAGCTATAGCTGCCAAGGATGCTGCTGTATTAGAAGCAAAGGGAGCCACGACCCGAGAAAATAGTATGCTCGAGCTGATGCTGGAAGCTAGCACAGATATGTTGGGTACGTTTTTGCGATCTCATGATGCCTTCTCTTTATTTTGCTGTGCCTTTCTTCAAATTTTTTTGCCTTGGTGCTTAATAGGCTCGGTTCTTGATGCTGCTGCCGAAGATCAAAGAGTGAACGAGAGAACAAATCTTCTTGTCAATCTCTCCCTTAACCATGGCTGTTTGTTCTGGGCCACTCCTGAACGAACCCAACAAATTGTTAGGTTCCAAGACCGTGCTTGCCAAGTGCGCGAATTTCTCAGCTTTTGCACGACGACATTAACCCTTGTCTATAGGAATTTATTTCCTCGAAATGAGGTTCCCAAAACTCTTCCCGAATTATTAGAGGTATTCGGAGATGCTCCCCGCATTCATAACTTTGTGCGTGCTCAACTCTCCGCTGGAGCGAGATTCGCCATGATTATGATAAACATCTCGTCATCCAAAGTTAGACCTGACGAAGATTGTTGCTGATTGTCTGGCCAAGAAAACGCGGCGGAAAAATGATATTGACTCAATCGATGATATGGTAGCTCCCGTGGCCGAATCAATGATAGATGAGCTTCTTCGGATGGACTCAGAGTTCTTTATCAAGGGTTCTTATGCTGAACATAAAACAACCAGAGGCTTGTCCGTAGATAGTATCTTGGGATTTAACTGATTTGTACTATATTGAAAACCTTATATCTCACTTTTTTTTTGTTTTTTGATTTTTTTGTATGTCCGAAGAAATTTATTGTATGTTGCCGAAATCCTCTATATTGTTGAAGCCCCCGAGCCTAATTGGGCAAAGGTTATACTATTTTTTCCACCTTGAAGGTTTATCTTTCTGTTGTAATAAGACATCTTTGTTCTTCCCTTGAAGGATTGCCAATCTTCGAGTACTTTTGATGTCGACGTTCTATATTTTTATTGCGAGGTTCTTAGACCAAAGCACTTAAGATTTTGACGAGGACACTATATTTATGATTGCTGTCTTCCGATTTTTATATTTGGCGAGGTATTAATGTACCAAGGCGAAATATTTCAGTGAATCTATATTGTATGTTTTTTGAGACTTTAGGCGTTGAGCCCCCGAGTGTGTCAAAAAATAAGAAGTATATCTCCACTATCTTTATTATATTGCAGCACCGCGAGCCCGCCTCATTAAAAACCTTTCCGGCCCCACTCGGTGCCCCGAAAAGGAAAAGAGTGCGTCTGAAAACTCGCGGGCGTTTCAGTACATTGTATTTTTGCAGAGAAGAACTATATATTTCGACTTCTAGGCGTAGAACCGCCTGAGCTGCGCCACATTCCAGGGGTTTTGCTCCTCCACCCCTGTCTTCTTGTCCTTTATCCTGTATGCTCCTCCTCCAATTACTTCCGTGACGATGTAAGGGCCAAGCCATGGTGACTCGAGTTTTTCATGACTTTTTTGCGTGAGCCGAAGAACTAGGTCTCCCACCTGAAAAGATCTTGGCCGCAAACGTCGACTGTGGTAGTTCTTCAAGTCCTCGTCGGTACTTGGTTACCCTTGATAATACTTCGTCTCGAGCTTCGTCAAGTGCGTCTACGTCGTCTTCCAATGCTATCCCGGAAGTTTCTTCATTATACTCTGTGACTCGGGGGAGTCGTGCTCTATCTCTATTGGTAGTACTCGCCTCGCTCCATGGACCGTAAAGAACGGGGTTTCCGTGTCGTCGTATTTGGTGTTGTTCGGATGCTCCACAACACACTTGGTAGTTCTTCCGGCCGGGTATGCCGAGCTTTTTCCAATGGTCCCAACAGGCGTTTCTTGATGCCATTGCAGATGATGCCATTGGCTTTCTCGACTTGCCCATTGGTTTGAGGATGTGCAACTGACGCAAAGTGCAACTTGATACCCACTTCCTTGCAATAATCTTTGAATTCATTGGATGTGAAGTTACTGCCATTGTCTGTGACGATGCTGTGGGGCACTCCAAATCTGAAGACGAGGCCTTTTATGAATTTTACTGCGGATGCTCCGTCCGGCGAATTTATCGGCTTCGCTTCTATCCACTTTGTAAATTTGTCGACAGCTACTAGCATGTATTCCTTTCCTCCTGGCCACGACTTATGTAACTTGCCCACCATATCAAGTCCCCATTGTGCAAAGGGCCATGACAATGGTATTGGTGTTAGTTCTGCTGCCGGAGAGTGAGGTTTTGCGGCAAACCTTTGACACGCATCGCAAGTCCTTACTATTTCTTTGGCGTCTTCGATTGCTGTCAACCAGTAGAATCCTGCCCGAAAGACTTTGGCTGCGATGGCTCGACTACTCGCGTGGTGGCCGCATATTCCTTCGTGTACATCCTTCAGAATTATTCTTCCTTCTTCGGGTGTGACACATCTTTGCAGGACGCCTGAAATACTTCGTTTGTACAATTTTCCTTTGATTACCGTGAAGGCTTTGGAGCGTCGGATTACTCGCCTTGCCTCAACTGGATCATCGGGTATTTCTTTCCTGAGGATGTATGATACATATGCTTGCATCCAAGGAACTTGTACCATCATCACAAGCTCTTGTTCCTCTTCCTCCTCCGTGGTTTCTGTGAGGGATGTCGAAGTTTTCTCTTTTGCTTTTTTCTGCCCCTGTTTTGGCTTCGTAGATCTTTCCGCTATTTCTTCCCAAAATACTCCTGGCGGGATTGGGAGGCACTGCGACCCGATATTTGCAAGGACGTCGACCTTCATCGTTGCTTAACCTCATCGATGTGATTTACCTCGCATCCATCAAATAGCTTCTCGAGTTCATTGTACACTTCCTTGTATGCTACCATGCTATCATTGACTGCATCACATTGGTTCATAACTTGCTGAGCTACCAATTGTGAGTCGCCAAAGATTTTTAATCGAGTTGCACCGCAAGCTTTCGCCATCTTCATCCCGTGTATGAGGGCTTCGTATTCTCGCTTCGTTGTTAGATGCGTTAGAGAACGTCATCCGAAGGATATACTTCAATTTGTCGCCTTCGTGTGATATGAGTACTACTCCCGCGCCAGCCTCCTTCTACTCTCTTGGACCCGTCGAAATTCATGGTCCGTGTTCTCGACAAGTCCGGGGGTCCCGTGTTTTGCAGCTCCATCCACTCGCGATGAAGTCTGGCAGAACTTGCGACTTGATTGCCTTTCTTTTTTCATACGTGATGTCCCGAGGGGAAAGTTCTATTCCCCAAAGGGAGACACGACCCGTAGCTTCTGGATTGTTCAGTATATTTGACAAAGGAGCTTCATTGACCACTATGATCGGATGTGCCGAAAAATAGTGACGTAATTTTCGTGCTGTTGTGAACACTCCGTATGCTAGCTTTTGGTACTGAGGGTATCTTTGTTTCGATGGCGATAAAACTTCGCTGACGAAGTATACTGGCCTCTGTACTCCGTGGAGTTTTCCTTCTTCTTCTCTTTTCGACAACTAGCACCGTGCTCACCACTTGGGGCGTGGCTGCGATATATAGCAGGAGAGGTTCCTTGTCCTTCGGCGCCACCAAAATTGGTGGTGTCGAGATTTTGCGCTTCAAATCCTCGAAAGCTTTGTCGGCCTCCTCGTTCCACTGGAATTTGTCTCCTTGCTTTATCAGAGCGTAAAATGGTAACGCTTTTTCTCCCAGCCTGGCGACGAATCTGCTCAAAGCTGCGACTCGCCCATTTAGCTGTTGTATCTCTTTCAACTTTGTTGGCTTTCTCATTGTTACGATAGCTTGTATTTTATCGGGATTTGCTTCAATCCCTCTCGCTGAGACTAGAAATCCCAGGAGTTCTCCCGCTGGGACGCCAAAGGAACACTTCGTTGGGTTCAACTTCGGCAAAATTTGTTGAGGTTGTCGAAAGTTTCCTTGAGATCCTCGATCGGTGTTGTCCCCTTTTTTGATGTTATGACGACATCGTCGATATATACTTGCACGTTTTTTCCAATCCGTGTCGCCAAACACTTCGCATCATCCTATCGGTATGTTGCTCCCGCATTTTTAGACCAAAGGGCATTGTTCCGTAGCAAAACACGCCGTAAGGTGTAATAAACGCGGTCTTTACTTCATCTTCTTCTTTCGGTCCGATCCGGTTATAACCAGAATACGCGTCCAGGAAGGAAAGACGTTCGCATCCAGCCGTGGAGTCGATAATTTGATCGATCCTTGGGAGGGGAAAGTGATCCTTTGGACAATGTTTATTTAGACACGTAAAGTCGACGCACATGCGAAGGACCTTAGTGTTTTTCTTTGGCACCATCACAGGATTTGCTACCCATGTGGCTTCGTGAATATCTCTTTGATAAAACCAGCTTCTTGTAGTCGATTGATTTCCGACAAGCATAGCTTTGCGGTTTGGTTCCGAAAAACGCCGCAAAGGTTGTTTGATTGGTCTCGCTAATGGATCCAGATTTAGGTGGTGCTCGGCAAGTTCCCCGGGTACTCCCGGCATGTCAGCTGGACACCATGCGAAGATTTTCCAGCTCTCACGGAGAAACTCGACGAGCGCGCTTTCCTATGCGATATCCATGTTGTTTGCGATAGATGTCGTCTTTTTCGGGTCCGTCGGGTGAATCCGCACCTCCTTAGAATTTTTCTCTCGTATTGAAAGTTGACTCTTTATTTGGCCTTCCAACGTCCGGTAGTACGTCGTAATCGGTCATGCTTTTGGACGCCAAATACTCAGCTTGCATCCCGAAAGTTTCTGATAACCGATGAAAATCCTTGTCGCACTTGTCGGCTAAGGCGAAGCTTCCTTTAACCGTGATTGGTCCCTTTGGTCCAGGCAATCTCCACAACAGATATGTATAGTGTGGTACTGCCATAAACCTAGCATATGCTGGTCGTCCCAACAAAGCATGATATTGCGACGGAAAATCCACGACTTCAAACTCCAGCTTCTCGATTCTATAATTCTCTCGAGTTCCAAATTGAACGTCGAGATTTATCTTCCCCAATGGATAACTTGGTTTCTCCGGTGTGATGCCGTGGAACCTTGTGTCCGTTGGCTTCAGGTTTGCTAAGGATATGTTCATCTTCCTCAATGTATCTCGCGTACATAAGGTTTAAGCTGCTGCCACCATCTATGAATACTCGAGAAACATCAAATCCCGCAATAACTCGCCGGCGTAATAAGTGCCGACCGCCCCGGTCGAGGAACTTGTCTGCGGATGATCCGCTATGGTGAAGCCGATGTCTTGCCCCGACCAATTGAGGTACTCAACTCGTTGGTGGAGGCATTTTCTCTGCCATGAACACCTGTCTCGAGATCACTTTTTGAGTTCTATTGGACGGCCTTCCCTTCTGAATCATCGACACCGCTCCGTTTGAGTTAGGATCGACATAAGGTGGTGGTGGAGGTGCTGCCGCTATTCTGAGCTGGTGTCGGTTGTCGTCCGTAATCGCGGGAGGTGGTGGCAGGTGAACTTCACTCCCGGGTTCCCGAGGATTTCTCTCGTGCTGCTCGAGCATGAGCGTTCTCTCGCATATCCGAACATTGCTCGAAAATTTCGACAGTCTTTTCGCGCAGTGCCCCGACTGTCTTTTTCCGTTGCTCGTCGATGAAAAAATGCATCCGGCACGGTCCGTTCATCATTTCTTCGGGTGACACGAAAGGCCTTGGGAACCTAGGCCCGCTATTTTGCCCGTTGCGAGAGTCATCCCTGTTTTCGCCTCGCTGCTCGCCGCTTCTCCGATAATCATCTCTATTGTTTCCCCTCGTGTTTGCCCGAAAGCCTCGCCGAAATCTGCCCCGGGGCGTCATAATTCGGTATTGCCGGGGAAATCGTCGCCTCGCTTGGTAATTTCGACCACGATCCTCCTCTGGTGACCCGTGTCGTTTGTTGTGGACAGCATCCTCTCCATCTGCCCATCTATTTGCTATCTCCATTAATGCGGATACTGTTTTTGGATTGGTCCTTCCCAAGTCCTCGACAAAATCTCCACGCCTAATTCCTGCGACAAACGCATCTATTGCTCTCTCGTCGGATATATTTTCTCGCCGAGTTTTTTATGATGTTCCACCTTTGGATGTATTTTCTCATTGACTCATCTCGGCTTTTGTCGACATGCTCTCAGCTCTTCTAACGACGCAGGTTTTTGCACGTGGACCCGAAGTTCTTGACGAATACATCCTCGAAACTTTCCCAGACTATCGATAGATCCCGGCGGAAGCTTTTTGATCCAAGATCGTGCGGCTCCACTTAGGTGCACTCGAATACTTTGCATGGCTGTTGCCCTAGTTCCTCCAGCTTAACTTCACCGTCTCGAGGTAATCAACTAGCCAATCTTCTGGATCTTGCAGACCGTCGAATTTTTTGAAATGATCGGGTAGCTTGAATCCTGAGGGGACTCGAGTTTTTCGGACTCTCCTCGTGAAGCATGGTAAGCCGCACATATCCTCGTCGTCAAGCTCCGGTGATTGCCGATGATCCCTTCTGCTTTGCCTCGCTCTATCAACCCTTGCTTGTGCTCCTGTGTCTCTTGCTCCACTTGGACCTTCGAGAACTGCCGCCGTTGCCGCCGCAGGTCGTGGACTATTTTGCCTTGCCGCTCCTTCGGGAGGCGTTGATACAAACGCCGTCCCCATAGCTCCAACCCTCGCTAACGCCATGTTGTATAATGTCTCCCTTGGATCACCCGGGGGTGGCCTAGATGCGAGGATATAAGCTTGTGTCGCCATATACCCAGCTTCTGGTGTCTTAGGGATAATGTTTCCTCTTGTATCTATCGACATAAAGGACATGTCGAGGTTTTGAACCAAGTGCTCTCTTTCGCTTCGGGTATATGTTGTAACCTTGATCTTCCTCTCGTTCCGAGCCTCCCGTGGCTATCACCCGAAACTCTAGATTGTCGACTTAGATCTGCTCTTCTCCTGCTGGATGCAGAAGCTGCCTCCTTTCTCATGTTCAACTCAGTTGTCTGTTTTTCTATTTCTCTGGCAGCTTGTGCGAGTCTATATTGATAAGCTTGTAGTTCTTGAGCCGTAGCCGTTGTCGTCATTGGCTCCGAACCATCTAAAGCTTTTGCGGCTCTATCCCAGGCTGCTTGTGGAAGTTGAACTCTGACACGTGGTGTGGGTCCGACATATTTAGTGCCCATACCTCTCCTTAGATCTGAGGGATCGACATAGGGATTACCCAAATCGTCGAAAGCCTCTGACGTTTCCTCTTGGTTTTCGATAGCATAAATCTGATGATATTTTGTACTCAGATCTATGTTGGGTTTGGTGACATCATTGTTGAGATTGATGAAGACCTCGCCCACCGTGATAGATTTGTCGATGAAGTTGTAACTGTCGACATCACTTGAGTCATCGCTTATATATGAGTCCGCGGATGACTCGGATGATATGTCGCCGAAGATCTTGGCGAGTTTCTCTCTTGCTCTGGTGCTGACGTAGCGTGTTTCTGAAGTTTCTTCCTCTTCTGACTCAGATGTATAGTTTGAAAAATCGGAATCGACCGCCGACGATCCCGACGAAATCGGAATTTCGACACGATACGACCCTTCCTTCTCGACGCGAAAGTGGAACCTTCCGAACGTCATCTCCATGGGCTCCGCCGTATACGCATATGCATCCAAACGGGAGGGTGGGTGAGGAACAAAATCGACAAGACCAGCAGCGATCTGTTTACCTCGATCCATTGTGTTGCTTCCGGTTGACGATGTCGAAGACCTTGAACGTGCCATCGAGATCAGATCCTTATGCCTCTAATTCCCACAGAAGGCGCCAATTGACAAGGGATTAACTTGTCAATGCCTACTAGTTATAGGCTAGGGTTTAGTTAGAAGTAGAGGGTAAGTAGATCTCGAAGGTTTCAGCCGAAAAGTACTCGACGATTATGAAAACTAGGGTTTGTGAACAATGATTCGATGATCTCTGCACCCCTCGACTCCCCCTTTATATAGGAGGTGGAGCCGAGGGTTTCGTTTCGTACAAGTTACATATTCCGGGACGGTTTCTAACTCATCCCGTCAGATTACAAACAACACTTCTTATTACAATTCTAACTTTCCTTAATATAACTTGGACTCCCGAATCTTCTTATTCTTCAGATAATGGGCCTTCAGTAAATCCCGGGTACTATCTTCGGCAGGCCCATTTGGGGTGCCTATGTCACATAGCATGTCTTCCTTGGTGACATCTCACTTGAGAGCACCCCTTGGTGGCGGCTCCATGCTTTAGCGTGACTCCTACTGTACCATAGCACTGAATCTCCAATAGACCGATTGGTTGGGAAAACAGCTTTCACCAACAAAAACTTGGTCAGGAAATACTACTGCCGACCGATTATGTCTGTCACCAATAGTCCAATCGGCAAAGACCTTTTCCTTGGTGCTAGCGTCATGCTGTTGTCCATAGCTCCGCGATGTATGGCGCCATGCAAAGGTAGTAGACTACAGCTAGTACTTGTTCTAGAAACTGTGGTGTGACCGTGTGAGCTGACCTGACCACCATCAGTACTTACGAGAGTACAAACGAGTGAATTCAACATTTTCACGACTGTTGCCGCAAACACACGGAGCCCGTGACGCCCAAAACATTCGCGCGCGTTCGTTTGTGTTAGCTTAAATGGTTGAAATTGATTGGGCGTCCATTTGCGCCGGGGTGCCCTAGCGGCACGACGTATTTTTTGGGTTTGCCTTTTTTTAACATAAAACATAATTTACATACTGAAAAAAGGAAAATAAAAAATATAAACTAACACGATGCCTGCGCCTACTACTCGTACTCGTCGTCGAGCACGACAAAATCCGGTATCTGCCACGATGTTATCACCAGAATTTAGCCAGAGCAGGAGATGGGCCGTGATTGAGATGGGCTTGGAGGATATGCGTATGAAGTGTCTCTATATCGGCCTTGTACGAGAATTTGGGTTAGATTGCCCGTGTATCTGTATTTTATAGTAGATTGCATCTTAGTTTAGAATTAAGAGATAGAGTTCAGCTCGTACACGGTTAGGTGTATTCCAAAGGTAGAAAGTCCACGGACTATAAATATGTATCTTGGGTTATTGAGAAAAAGGACGACCACGTTCATAACAAACACAATCTAGGCACATCGCCACCCCTTGTTTCGAGGGTTTCTTCCGGGTAAGCATCATGCTGCCTAGATCGTATCTTGCGATCTATGCAGTATAGGTTTATTCGTTATCTGGTGTTGCTCGTACTGAAGCCTTGTTGATGGCGAGTAACACTACTTATCGTAGATGTTTTGGGGCTTGCATCGTTGTTCTTCTGATATGCTTGCTTAGCTATGCTGCCCCTCGATATCTAGCCACCCTTACACCTATCTTAGGTGTAAGGGCGGCATCTTGCTTCGTCTTTATTTAGTAGATTTGATCTGTTATAGTTGCTCCTTGTCCTTCAAAGATTAGTTTGATATCCGTATTTTATGCCTTGCAAACGGGTTGAACGATCCGGTAGTGCGTTAGGTATGGTTTGCCGATCCTAGAAGGGATGTTCCGGAAATCGACTCCATGTTGGTTTTTAGGCCTCTTTTAGGGTTAGTTTTCCATCATCTTTCGTATCTGCTAGACTCAACTACGTGTAGGATGTTCCGGTCATACAGTGAAAACCCTAAACTGTCGTAGATCGATTTAGCTTAATATTAATGAAGCAGGATACCCATGTTATTGCAAGATCTAACATGAACCATGGGTCAATCTGCTCTTTGAGCCGATGAGCAGGGTAACCTGAGAGCCGATCGAGGCTCATTTAATGTTTACGTGTCTACCATGCAGGAAACTAATCGAAGCGATCAAACACCTTCCTGACCAGGTATAGGTCAGGTGGCACGCCCTTGCGACCGTCAGGACGTGTGCCAGAGCATTGCGGGCCGTTGACTGAGGGACCAGGGCCCACTAGCAGTTCTGGGAGCCTCCCGGCTCTTCGTGTTGCTCGTCGCTGCTCGTCGATGGGTTTTGGCATGCAACACATGACCAGTTGGCAACCGGTGGAACATATATACACCGGTGCTGCCCGCGGTGGAGGTGGAGGTGGAGCAGCTAGAGGTGGAGGTGGAGGTGGAGCAACCGGTGGAACATACACCCGTGCCACGATCATGTGACATATTTAATTTCATATGATGTTATTACTTTATGTATCTTATTTTGCTTGTAATTAGATATACGATGGTACCATTATAAGATGATTCCTCAAATCAAATACCAAAACCGTGTTCTCCCTTAGTGTGCACCACTAAGAAGTTCTCCGTTATGAAGCACGCGCTGACGATCGGGTGTTAGACATCTCGGCGTTCGCATACAGTGGGTGTAAGCTATGTTGCACAACGAAAACAGTAAAGTTGCATTGGCGAGTCTAGCATGTACAGACATGGCCTCAGAACACAAGTGACCGAAAGGTTAAGCATGAGTCACAAAAATGATGTGATTGATATCTTGATATCTACCTTTGAAGCTACATCATCGGCCGTGACAATCGGAGGTGGTATGGTGAATTAGGATCGTGTAATCACTAAACAACGACGAGGGATATTCGTTTAAGTGGGAGTTCTTGTAGTTTATTCAAATTAAACATGAACTCATATGATGAACATAATCTTAATTGTATTTGCATGAATAATTTTAGAAATGGCATCCATTAATTTATCTTTACAGTAGACTTGTTAGTAGAGATTGAAAAACTGTTATAACTAATAATCACATCACAAACTGTTTTGTTAAAAAGTAAAGAAATGATAAACGTCCTATAGTAATTTTTTCGTATACCTCCAATTGCTCCACGTGATTCGAAATCTAGAGAGCAATGTTTTCAATTAGCATCTAATATCATACTTGTCTCCTTAAGAGCCTATGTTTTTCAAATCTGTTGGAGAAACAAGGTGATGTAAGGAATTGAAAAGTTCTATTTCAATAACTAGCAAGGTATTATAGTACGTGATATCTAAAGACTTTGTTTGCTACAAGATGATGAAATATAAATTAGTGAGACTATATGAACTCATCATCCATAATAATGGATGTGAATTAAAATTAATGTATACTCAATAAAAATATTTCCACCATTTTTTCCAAGCGTAACTGTCCTTCATTTTGAGGGTTTCTCAAGAAAATATGAGATATGTGTGATCATTACTTCATACCCAAATTATTTTATGAACTTTATACCATACAATAAATATTTTTACAATTTTGAGTACCCATACATAAAATTCTGGACCCATCCCTGATGGCAACTGATAGTCTCAATGATGCATGAAGGCGAAAACTTTGCGGAGTAAAAAACCCGACACTTTTTTCTCGCTTTGTAATTAGCTAGCTGATTTTGCATAGTTGCCAAGTTTTGATTTATCAATAAAATGTGTCTGTTACCGAAATGTAAAACAGCTAGTTGCTGGTTAGAACCGTTGGTAGCTGGCCAGTTTACATTGATTCTCGTGTGCATAGGCTAAAATTATTACAACAAATATTGGTCATCTGGTCAATATCAAACTACGATGCTAGAGGGTATGACTTATGAGCAACCCGATGAATCAAGGATCCAAGTCCATGTTTGCGCTGGTAGCCGGTCCTTTGGGTCGTCTTAGTAGCTCTGGATGCACCTTCGGATGCTTGAGGCCAGCTCCACAAAACTGGCAGAAGTCGTCGTCCTCACCTCGTTCCTCTCTGTCGTCCAAGGATATCATGCACCTCGGGACAAGGTTTGGCTCGTGAACCTCGGCGAAGAATGGCCGTGGACCAGCCTGCCCCTGTGCCGTGGGGTCGTATCCTGCGGTGGCCCTGGCGGTGAAAGTTACATGGCCTATTATGTGTTCGGAGTCGAGCACGATGTCGTTGCTCTGTGACGATGGAGCACCTCGGCAATGCCTACGTATTGTAGATTAGGGTTTCGGGAGAGAGATTAGGCACACGACGTACCCAGCTTCGGGTCCCCTCGGTGGAGGATCCCTACGTGCTGCTAGCAATCCAGTATATGATCATAAATGTGTTTACAGGGTGCCGCCGTAGGCGGAGCTATGTTGTCTATCTGTTGTTCCCCCTATTTCGGGTGCCCTGGCTAGCTTTATATATGCAACCAGCCTAGGGTTTTACAAGAGTCCTAGTCGACTACTTCTTCGGGTTGCCTTGTTGGGCCTTCTCCATATTGGGTCTTCTCCATATTGGGCCGAGCCAGGTATACTAATAATGGGTACCCGAAGGGTATGCCCATGTCGAGTAGCCCCGAGTTTATAGGGAAGTCGAAGACTTGCGTAGAAACTCCAAGCATAACCATCTCTTAAGTCGAAGAAATACAAGGCGAGGTCCATGTCGTAGATCATGTGTAGCATAGATGATGTCGACGATTCTTGAAATTATCTTTCTATCGGGTGCACGGCAGCGCTCCCGATGGGAGTAGCCCCCGAGTCTATGGGCAAGTGCTTGTACTTGGGCATAGACTCAAGTTGTACTACTCGATGAAGAACTTAACTATATTTCTGGAGGACTTGATGAAATCCATGTGCTCTGATACGTCTCCAACGTATCGATAATTTCTTGTGTTCCATGCCACATTATTGATGTTATCTACATGTTTTATGCACACTTTATGTCATATTCGTGCATTTTCTGGAACTAACCTATTAACAAGATGCCGAAGTGCCGATTGCTTTGTTTTCTCGCTGTTTTTGGTTTCAGAAATCCTAGTAAAGAAATATTCTCGGAATTGGACGAAATAAAAGCCCAGAGGCCTATTTTCTCACGAAGCTTCCAGAAGACCGAAGACGAGACGAAGAGGGGCCACGAGGGGGCCACACCCTAGGGCGGCGCGGCCCCCCCCTTGGCCGCGCGGCCCTGTGGTGTGGGGTCCTTGTGCCGCCTCTTGACCTACCCCTTCGCCTACTTAAAGCTTCCGTGACGAAACCCCCAGTACCGAGAGCCACGATACGGAAAACCTTACTGAGACGCCGCCGCCGCCGATCCCATCTCGGGGGATCCAGGAGATCGCCTCCGGCACCCTGCCGGAGAGGGGAATCATCTCCCGGAGGACTCTACGCCGCCATGGTCGCCTCCGGTGTGATGTGTGAGTAGTCTACCCCTGGACTATGGGTCCATAGCAGTAGCTAGATGGTTGTCTTCTCCCCATTGTGCTATCATTGTCGGATCTTGTGAGCTGCCTAACATGATCAAGATCATCTATCCGTAATTCTATATGTTGCGTTTGTTGGGATCCGATGAATAGAGAATACTTGTTATGTTGATTATCAAGACTATGTCTATGTGTTGTTTATGATCTTGCATGCTCTCCGTTATTAGTAGATGCTTTGGCCAAGTTGATGCTAGTAACTCCAAGAGGGAGTATTTATGCTCGATAGTGGGTTCATGCCTCCGTGAATCTGGAGGAGTGACAAGAACCACTAAGGTTATGGATGTGCTGTTGCCACTAGGGATAAAACATTAGTGCTATGTTCAAGGATGTAGTCACTAGTTACATTACGCGCAATACTTAATGCAATTGTCTGTTGTTAGCAACTTAATATCTGGAGGGGGTTCGGATGATAACTCTGAAGGTGGACTTTTTAGGCATAGATGCGGTTGGATGGCGGTCTATGTACTTTGTCGTAATGCCCAATTAAATCTCACTATACTCATCATAATATGTATGTGCATGGTCATGCTCTCTTTATTTGTCAATTGCCCAACTGTAATTTGTTCACCCAACATGCTTGCTTGTCTTATGGGAGAGACACCTCTAGTGAACTGTGGACCCCGGTCCAATTCTCTTTATCGAAATACAATCCATCGCAATACTTGTTCTACTGTTTTCTGCAAACAATCATCTTCCACACAATACGGTTAATCCTTTGTTATAGCAAGCCGGTGAGATTGACAACCTCACTGTTTCGTTGGGGCAAAGTACTTTGGTTGTGTTGTGCAGGTTCCACGTTGGCGCCGGAATCCTCGGTGTTGCGCCGCACTACATCTCGCCGCCATCAACCTTCAACGTGCTTCTTGACTCCTCCTGGTTCGATAAACCTTGGTTTCTTTCTGAGGGAAAACTTGATGCTGTGCGCATCATACCTTCCTCTTGGGGTTGCCCAACAAACGTGTGAAATACACGCCATCAAGCATAAAATTTCTGGCGCCGTTGCCGGGGAGATCAAGACACGCTGCAAGGGGAGTCTCCACTTCTCAATCTCTTTACTTTGTTTTTGTCTTGCTTAGTTTTATTTACCACTTTGTTTGCTGCACTAAATCAAAATACAAAAAAATTAGTTGCTAGTTTTACTTTACTTGTTATCTTGTTTGCTATATCGAAAACACAAAAAAATTAGTTTACTTGCATTTACTTTATCTAGTTTGCTTTATTTACTACTGCTGAAATGAGTAATCCTGAAGTTGAAGTTCGTTCATTTAAGCAACAAGGGGGAGAATGTTTAAAAGATGCTTGGTATAGAATTAGTGATGCCCATAATAGGTGCACTAAGAAACACTCCACCACTATCCTACTCAGGAATTTTTATGTTGGTATCTCTAGCTGGAATAGATATGTTCTTGATTGTCTCGCGGGAGGTAACTTCCTAGGCGCTCCCGCCTTAGAAGCTAGTTGCATTATTGAGAGTCTATTTGGAACACCACCTGTTAATGAAACTAAAATTGAAACCTCCCTTGAGGATGTTATGAAAAAATTGGAAACCATAGAGAAAAATTGTAGTGTTGAAACTAAATTGGAAATATTACTTGATAATACTGATAAACTTGATAAAATCCTAGGAAGAATTAACGAAAGAATTGCTACTCTAGAAACTTGTGCTATCCATGATAATCAAACCCATAGAATTGGTAAACTTGAAGGAGCTATGGGAAAATTGGGTTCAACTTTTTCTTCTCTTAAATTTAATGAGAAAGCTTATGTGGGTAAGGAGCAAAAATTCATGTATGTCTCTAAGGTGCCTAAACCAAAGAATTACTATAGGCCTAAAATTGATAAAACTCCCAACACCCCTGGTAATGATGTTGATGCTTCATCTCTTGATAATACTTGATACACACTTTCTGCGCCTAGCTGAAAGGCGTTAAAGAAAAGCGCTTATGGGAGACAACCCATGTTTTTACCTACAGTACTTTGTTTTTATTTTGTGTCTTGAAAGTTGTTTACTACTGTAGCAACCTCTCCTTATCTTAGTTTTGAGTTTTGTTGTGCCAAGTTAAGCCGTTGATAGAAAAGTAAGTACTAGATTTGGATTACTGCGCAGTTCCAGATTTCTTTGCTGTCACGAATCTGGGTCTATCTCCCTGTAGGTAGCTCAGAAAATTACGCCAATTTACGATCATGATCCTCAGATATGTACGCAACTTTCATTCAATTTGAGCATTTTCGTTTGAGCAAGTCTGGTGCCATTTTAAAATTCGTCAATACGAACTGTTCTGTTTTGACAGATTCTGCCTTTTATTTCGCATTGCCTCTTTCGCTATGTTGGATGAATTTCTTTGATCCACTAATGTCCAGTAGCATTATGCAATGTCCAGAAGTGTTAAGAATGATTGTGTCACCTCTGAATATGCCAATTTATATTGTGCACTAACCCTCTAATGAGTTGTTTCGAGTTTGGTGTGGAGGAAGTTTTCAAGGGTCAAGAGAGGAGTATGATGCAACATGATTAAGGAGAGTGAAAGCTCTAAGCTTGGGGATGCACCCCGTGGTTCACCCCTGCATATATCAAGAAGACTCAAGCGTCTAAGCTTGGGGATGCCCAAGGCATCCCCTTCTTCATCAACAAATTATCGAGTTCCTCCCCTGAAACTACATTTTTATTCGGCCACATCTTATGTGCTTTTTCTTGGAGCGTCGGTTTGTTTTTGTTTTTTGTTTTGTTTGAATAAAATGGATCCTAGCATTCACTTTATGGGAGAGATACACACTCCGCTGTAGCATATGGACAAATATGTCCTTGGTTTCTACTCATAGTATTCATGGCGAAGTTTCTCCTTCGTTAAATTGTTATATGGTTGGAATTGGAAAATGATACATGTAGTAATTGCTATAATGTCTTGGGTAATGTGATACTTGGCAATTGTTGTGCTCATGTTTAAGCTCTTGCATCATATACTTTGCACCTATTAGTGAAGAATACATAGAGCATGCTAAAATTTGGTTTGCATAATTGGTCTCTCTAAGGTCTAGATAATTTCTAGTAAGGTGTTTGAACAACAAGGAAGACAATGTATAGTCTTATAATTCTTGTAATATGTCTTTTATGTGAGTTTTGCTGTACTAGTTCATACTTGTGTTTGTTTCAAACAACCTTGCTAGCCTAAACCTTGTATCGAGAGGGAATACTTCTCATGCATCCAAAATACTTGAGCCAACCACTATGCCATTTGTGTCCACCATACCTACCTATACTACATGGTATTTTCCCGCCATTCCAAAGTAAATTGCTTGAGTGCTACCTTTAAAATTCCATCATTTACCTTGCAATATATAGCTCATGGGACAAATAGCTTAAAAACTATTGTGGCATTGAATATGTAATTATGCACTTTATCTCTTATTAAGTTGCTTGTTGTGCGATAACCATGTTTACTCGGGGAACGCCATCAACTCATTGTTGAATTTCATGTGAGTTGCTATGCATGTTCGTCTTGTCTGAAGTAAGGGCGATCTACACTGAGTTGAATGGTTTGAGCATGCATATTGTGAGAGAAGAACATTGGGCCGCTAACTAAAGCCATGATTCATGGTGGAAATTTCAGTTTTGGACAAACATCCTCAAATCTCTAAATGAGAAAAGAATTAATTGTTGTTGAATGCTTAAAGCATTAAAAGAGGAGTCCATTATCTGTTGTCTTTGTTGTCCCGGTATGGATGTCTAAGTTGAGAATAATCAAAAGCGAGAAATCCAAATGCGAGCTTTCTCCTTAGACCTTTGTACAGGCGGCATAGAGGTACCCCTTTGTGAAACTTGGTTAAAGCATATGTATTGCGGTGATAATCCAGGTAGTCCAAGCTAATTAGGACAAGGTGCGGGCACTATTGGTACACTATGCATGAGGCTTGCAACTTATAAGATATAATTTACATGATGCATATGCTTTATTACTACCGTTGACAAAATTGTTTCATGTTTTCAAAATCAAAGCTCTAGCACAAATATAGCAATCGATGCTTTTCCTCTATGAGGACCATTCTTTTACTTTCAATGTTGAGTCAGTCCACCTATTTCTATCCACCTCAAGAAGCAAACACTTGTGTGAACTGTGCATTGATTCCTACATACTTGCTTATTGCACTTATTATATTACTCTATGTTGACAATATCCATGAGATATACATGTTACAAGTTGAAAGCAACCGCTGAAACTTAATCTTCTTTTGTGTTGCTTCAATACCTTTACTTTGAATTATTGCTTTATGAGTTAACTCTTATGCAAGACTTATTGATGCTTGTCTTGAAGTGCTATTCATGAAAAGTCTTTGCTTTATGATTCACTTGTTTACTCATGTCATACACATTGTTTTGATCGCTGCATTCTTTACATATGCTTTACAAATAGTATGATCAAGATTATGATGGCATGTCACTCCAGAAATTATCTTTGTTATCGTTTTACCTGCTCGGGTCGAGCAGAACTAAGCTTGGGGATGCTGATACGTCTCCAACGTATCGATAATTTCTTGTGTTCCATGCCACATTATTGATGTTATCTACATGTTTTATGCACACTTTATGTCATATTCGTGCATTTTCTGGAACTAACCTATTAACAAGATGCCGAAGTGCCGATTCTGTCGTTTTCTCGCTGTTTTTGGTTTCAGAAATCCTAGTAAAGAAATATTCTCGGAATTGGACGAAATAAAAGCCCGGAGGCCTATTTTCTCACGAAGCTTCCAGAAGACCGAAGACGAGACGAAGAGGGGCCACGAGGGGGCCACACCCTAGGGCGGCGCGGCCCCCTTGGCCGCGCGGCCCTGTGGTGTGGGGCCCTCGTGCCGCCTCTTGACCTACCCCTTCGCCTACTTAAAGCCTCCGTGACGAAACCCCCGCACCGAGAGCCACGATACGGAAAACCTTACCGAGACGCCGCCGCCGCCGATCCCATCTCGGGGGATCCAGGAGATCGCCTCCGGCACCCTCGCCGGAGAGGGGAATCATCTCCCGGAGGACTCTACGCCGCCATGGTCGCCTCCGGTGTGATGTGTGAGTAGTTTACCCCTGGACTATGGGTCCATAGCAGTAGCTAGATGGTTGTCTTCTCCCCATTGTGCTATCATTGTCGGATCTTGTGAGCTGCCTAACATGATCAAGATCATCTATCCGTAATTCTATATGTTGCGTTTGTTGGGATCCGATGAATAGAGAATACTTGTTATGTTGATTATCAAGACTATGTCTATGTGTTGTTTATGATCTTGCATGCTCTCCGTTATTAGTAGATGCTTTGGCCAAGTTGATGCTAGTAACTCCAAGAGGGAGTATTTATGCTCGATAGTGGGTTCATGCCTCCGTGAATCTGGAGGAGTGACAAGAACCACAAAGGTTATGGATGTGATGTTGCCACTAGGGATAAAACATTAGTGCTATGTTCAAGGATGTAGTCACTAGTTACATTACGCGCAATACTTAATGCAATTGTCTGTTGTTAGCAACTTAATACTGGAGGGGGTTCGGATGATAACTCGAAGGTGGACTTTTTAGGCATAGATGCAGTTGGATGGCGGTCTATGTACTTTGTCGTAATGCCCAATTAAATCTCACTATACTCATCATAATATGTATGTGCATGGTCATGCTCTCTTTATTTGTCAATTGCCCAACTGTAATTTGTTCACCCAACATGCTGCTTGTCTTATGGGAGAGACACCTCTAGTGAACTGTGGACCCCGGTCCAATTCTCTTTACTCGAAATACAATCTATCGCAATACTTGTTCTACTCGTTTTTCGCAAACAGTCATCTTCCACACAATACGGTTAATCCTTTGTTACAGCAAGCCGGTGAGATTGACAACCTCACTCGTTTCGTTGGGGCAAAGTACTTTGGTTGTGTTGTGCAGGTTCCACGTTGGCGCCGGAATCCCCGGTGTTGCGCCGCACTACATCTCGCCGCCATCAACCTTCAACGTGCTTCTTGACTCCTCCTGGTTCGATAAACCTTGGTTTCTTTCTGAGGGAAAACTTGCTGCTGTGCGCATCATACCTTCCTCTTGGGGTTGCCCAACGAACGTGTGAAATACACGCCATCAAGCATGCTCCCGATGGGAGTAGGCTCCACTCGGGTCGAAGAATCGAGTTGAGTCTACAAACCTTAATTGTCATAGATGCTTTCGAAGTTATCTTTCTATCGGGTGCGCGACCAGCGCTCCCGATGGGAGTAGCCCCCGAGGCTACAGCCAAGTGTTTGCACTTGGGTGTAGGCTCAACTTGCTTTTAATCGACACCACATTTTTTGCTCTTTCTTATATCTTATCGGGAGGGTGAACAATACTCTCGATAAGAGTAGCCCCCGAGCTTATGGGCAGGTGCTTGCACCTAGGCATAGGCTTAAGTTGTACTACTCGATAAAGAACTTGACTATATTTCTGGGCGCAGCCCCTATTTTTATCGACTTCAGGCCGTTTCTATTTTTATTTGACATCCATATCTATATTGTACAGGGATAATGGTAATTGGGGCTAGTTCATCTGACGGATCAGGTACTAGTTAACTGCTCTAGTGGCAATCCGCAAAAACCTACTTCAAGATCACGTCCCCGAACATGATCCCGGGATACTGGTGTTAACTCGACGAGTGCCGCTTAAGGTCTTACCATTCTGTCGAGTCCCAGTCATGTTTTATCGGGTACCTAACGCGTCCGTTAGGATTTTTCTTCACATCTGTTGATGTGGAAAAAAGTAGCATAGCGCAGTCTTTGGCGATGCCACGCCACACAGGACGGACCCGGGGTCTTACCTTCGCAGAGTTTTGCGGCATTCAGAGATTATTCGCGACTTTGGCGCTCTGAGAATATTTTGTCAAGTGCCTTGTTCGGCTGATGCAATGACCCATTTTGCGGGTTCTTCTATTTTTCTTTCGGGCTTGATAAGACAGCCGAATATATTGGTTCTTCTATATTGTCGGGTACATCACCGATGCTCTTGCTCGGAACAATATGGCGAGTCAATGAACCCAAGATTTGTCCACCTTTTTTTTTTGGGTTCCTCCTTGATGAAAATCTCGTCGAGTTCCTCCTTCAGGAAAATTTCTTCGGGTCCTCCTTGAGGACAATTCTTCGGGTCCTCCCTGAGGACAATTCTTCGGGTCCTCTTTGAAGATAATTCTTCGAGACCTCCTTGAGGATAATTCTTCGGGACCTCCTTGAAGATAATTTTTCGGGACCTCCTTGAGGATAATTCTTCGAATCCTCCCTGAATAAGATTTTGTCGGGTTCTCTTTTGAAGACAATTTCGTCGGGTTCTCTCAAGATTTCGTCGGGTTCCTTCCTGAAAAAGATTTCGTCGGGTTCTCTTTTGATTTCGTCGGGTTCCTCCCTGAAAAAGATTTCGTCGGGTTCTCTCTTATATACTTTGAAATTTGCTTTCTCCTGCACAAATAAACAAACTTATTCTATCTTTTCCTTGACTCTCTTTTTCGCATGCGGTGTCAGATGCTCGGATTCGATGATATGTAAAGTAAATTTATGCCGCACAGCCCCCGAGTGTCGGGTGCGGCGAAAGGAAACGATAATTAACTTTGTGCAAAATAAAAGAACACTTAGCTTTTTGGACACGACGAAGTCGATGCGCGATGAGGTCTTCGAGTGCAGCGAAAAAGTCGAGCCGAAGTAGAAACCATAAAATAATGAAAGTAGATGTCGCCAAATTATTGATGGAGAAATAGCCAAGCCCCCAAGCGCTTCTAAGGTGATATCATGATTGTTGCTTAGATGTTGTGTCGTAGTTGCGACCCGAGGCGAAGTCATGGTCGAGCCCCCGACTGTTTAGCCATGACGGAGTTGCGACGTCATATAAGGTGACACCATTTAAGATGAATCCATAGACAATAATATATAAAGATGAACGCCAGATGAAGTATTTGAGATGAATCCATATTGAAGATTACGCCATTAAATATAGAGCATATATTGAAGATAAATCCATCGATATCATAGAGGATGAATCCATTGACCCGAAGAATCTAGTAATAACCATAGAAGATGGATCCGCTTATATCATAGAAGATGAATCCATTGATCCGAATGAAATAGTTTCAGTAATAATTATAGAAGATGAATCCATTGAACCGAAGAATCCAGTAATATAGAAGCTGAATCCGCCGAAGAAAATAAATCCAGTAATAATCCTTGATGATAAATCCAGTGACCCGAAACGCCTCGGGTAATGTTGTATAAGAGTAAGCCAGTAATATTCATATAGATGAATCTTATAAGATGAATCCGATGAAAAAGAATCCAATAAGCCGAACAAGATGAATCCATTGATCCGAAGAAAATAGTTCCAGTAATAATTATATAAGATGAATCCATTGACCCGGAAACGCATCGGGTAATATTGTATAAGTGGACCAATAATAACCCAAAGAAAAACAATCCAGTAATTGAATCGGAGAAAATAATTCCACTGAGCCGGAGGAGATATATCCAAAGGCGAAGAAAAGAAATTCACCAAGTAACTGAGTATATTTGCGGTAGCGAAGTAATGGAACAGTCCCAACTGTCGGATGTATTTGCTGTAATATTTTAATGGCACAACCCCCGAGTATTCGGGTGTGGCAAAAGTAAATAATAATTGACTCTCGAAAGAAGAAATACTTAGCTTTTTATTGGATGTGGCGGAGTCGTCATGGAAGTAGGTCGTCCAATAGCGGAATCAACGAAGTGGACGCAACCGATGCAGCGGAGCCGTGCGGCGTTTATTCGAAAATATTCGACACGGTGGAAGTAGTTGGCATGGAGGAGAGAATCGTCGAGTTCGCGGGCGAACCCCCGAGCGAGGCGGGTGCGCATTGTCGGGCGAGCCCCCGAGCGTGGCGACTGTGCGCGGCGAAATAATCAGAGCTTGTTCCGATCTGAAGTTGTATCTTAGACCGCGAAAATCTGCGTGCAAATAACAGAACAAGCCGAAAAAATATTTGGCTAATTTTTTTTTCGAATGATAATTAATTGGAACTATATCAGTTGATGATCTCTTTGTCGGATGATCTTATTCTACCGTGTCGCTCGTTAGTTGAGATTACGAAACTATGGCATGTGAAGTACGTAAATCTGTTAAGGAATTAATTTGTAAAAGCAAAAGTATTAGAAGAATAGCACCTGGGAGTATTTTTTGGCAAGAGCGTGAGCTGATTGCTTTTGTTTGGAGTCCGTGCGCACGGCAGTCGACGGACAGGCCGGCACTAATTCCGTTCTAGGTGATTCATTGTTTCTTCCGATTCCACGTATAAGTTTCGGCTGTCCATGACGTTTGAAACCGATTGATGCTAGATGATTGCCTGCCAATAAAGCGTTGGCCGCGTATGCGTTTTTTTTTTCTCTGAACGGCGGCTGCATGACGCGTAAGATCGGATCCGACTTGTTCTGATTTCAGTCTCGTTGACGACGAACTCGATGGATCCCGCCCGGATGACAAAATCTAGTCGTCACTATTTCCACAGACGGCGCCAATTGACGAGGGAGCACCTCGGAAATGCCTACGTATTGTAGACTAGGGTTTCGGGAGAGAGATTAGGCACACGACGTACCCAGCTTCGGGTCCCCTCGGTGGAGGATCCCTACGTGCTGCTAACAATCCAGTATATGATCATAAATGTGTTTACAGGGTGCCGTCGTAGGCGGAGCTATGTTGTCTATCTATTGTTCCCCCTATTTCGGGTGCCCTGGCTAGCTTTATATATGCAACCAGCCTAGGGTTTTACAAGAGTCCTAGTCGACTACTTCTTCGGGTTGCCTTGTATGGCCTTCTCCATATTGGGTCTTCTCCATATTGGGCCGAGCCAGGTATACTAATAATGGGTACCCGAAGGGTATGCCCATGTCATTCTGGGTGGCTTCAACCAGCTCATATTTGATGATGTTGCATGGATCGGCGTTGTAGTGCCGCAACGCGTGAACCGCGTACCTCTTGCTCTGGACCTCCAAGCCCTTTCGCACAGACTCGGGGTCGTCTTCGTCTTCTACGTAGTAGAGATCATCGTCTTCCCGGGGCCACGGCTGAGTCCTGGCTGCCGGTGCTGGTAGTTCTGGCGCCGGCGGCGGTGGCTCGTCATCCATGTCCTGGTCATCGAAATCGAGTATGGGTTGGCTGCGGTTGCGGATCACCTGGTCCGGGGACTGCGGAGAGTCTGGGTCTTTGACGGGCTCCTCCTCTTCCTCCTGGACATAGTAGCGCACCGACGGCAGCCTAGCGGCCACGGCTGCAACATGGTCGTCGCTAGACGACTTCTTCATGTGCGCAAGTCGCGTGTTTGTGCGCGCGAAGAGAATGAACGATGGTTGGATTGATGGACGTGATAGTAGTTGCTTGTAACTCCAGGGGTTGCGTATTTAATACCGATATGGAGCTCGAGTTAAGGTACTAGTCGGACACGAGACGGGTACCGAAAATCTTTTGCGCGTATGTATGCGTATCCGGTCCAAGTACAGCCGTGTAACTAGGAAAAGAACTCGATTGATGCCTTGCCCAAATACCATCTGGTACAACACAATGCACGCCAAAGGTACCCAGGCCTGGTTATCATTTACATGTTGCACCGGACACAAACCGCGCACGGCAAACACAAACCCGCACGTCAAAGTGGATGCGCACAGCAAAGAGCATGCCGCACGGCAGCCCAGCCCACGTACGGCAAAGGTCTTTGCCGTGCGAATCGGCGATACGCACGTTGCCGTCGGAACCTTTGCCGGCCGTTCTTTGCCGTGCGTCCACGCACGGCAACGCCTTTGCCGGGCGTACAGGATCCTTTACCGTGCGATTGATGGCAAAGTGCAGTTTTCCCGTAGTGCTAAGTCTTTTTGTATTAGCCGGTTCAGATGTTGTGACATGGCCCAGTGTTGGCCGTGTTAGAAGTGTAATTTGTAAGGATGTATACGTAGGACTAGAAGTCATCATCTTGTACTACAAGTTTATCCCCTCTCTTGTATCCAGTGGGGGACGCAGAAAAAAATTTGAGTGTGGGCACAACATCAAAAAAAATTGTACATCCTTAATTGGGATGAAAGTTTGCATACATATTTGAGGGCGATCACATGTCAATAATTATGTCATCATCACATTCAAGAACACGTCTCGCTCAACAAATGTCACTAAGAAATAGTTCAAAAGCTCATCACCTATATTATTTTTTCACTTGTTTCTCACTAGACTCATTGCAGAAAATACTCTTTTAACACTCATTGTCACCACCAATAAACGCAATATCAGTTTCAAAAGCATGTAGGCTAAATTAGAAATAACACGTCTTATTTTTGTTTCAACAAGCATAATAGAGCATATATATAAGCTATTGATTGCCATTATAAACATAAATCTTCAACTCTAGACATAGATACCAATTGATTTAATGCCAATACGTTATACATAGTTGATAGAATATATGGGCAAGCTACAAGAGGGGAAATTCTGAGAGGGGGCGGCGGAATTAGTTCTCGATTCTTTTCCCATTTCCATCCAGTACAAGGAGAGCCTAACAAAGAACGGGATTCCAGTACAGGGAGAGCCTAACAAAGAACGGGAGTAGGGGAGGAACAGGCTGCCTCGACGCACACCAAGAAAAATTTACTAAATAAATCTATTATATACTAAAAGCAAAACACGGGAGATTTAATAGAGACTCCGCATTAATCCACATCATCTAAATTAATTTTGATAGTTAGATCTAAAATAGATGGCTGAGATTTTGAAGAAAATAGTTATTACCTAACATATTTGACACTATTTACGTTAACATGGTCACGTTACTCAACCGCGGACTCTAAGTAACCTGTCCCGTCACCTCCGAAAATAAGGATATAGCTGGAATCCTGGTGGACTTCCTAATTAAGTAGTCCATTTAAAATACGTATGAGATACTTCACAAGTCAAATGGAAAACGTTGTTATGTGCTTTTAGAATACCAAACATCTACGTGACTAACACTTGGTTGAATCGTGAGAGCCGCAATCGATTTTTGTTGTTGTTGCCTGGAACGTGATACTTCCAGCCGACAATACTCCGTACCTGGTGGCTAGATATGAGTCTACAGTTTTTTGTAACTTGTAAATAATCAGTACACACTCTCTCTATTATTATTTTCCTATGTTCTTTATTTAGTTATAAAGTTTAATTTTGTAAAATTTGATTAAATATGTAGCAATAAATATCGACATTCATGATAGCAAATATAAACAATATGATAATATATTTTATGGTGATTCTAATAGTAATGATTTTATATTTTAGATGTTGATATTATTTCCTCTGTATTTGTTCAAATGTTATAAAGTTTGATTTTGACTCAAATCAAGAAAAAGGTATAATTATAAACATAGCGAGTACGTTGTTTCTACAACTGGTACACATAAATAATAACTTTTTTTTAACTACCACTAGACCAACATACTAAAAAAAATGCCTTCAAAAATTTGGAGTCATGGAATTTTAATGGTTAGGTTGTAAGTCTAGAATTATCTTATAAATTGTAAATAATCAGTACATACATTCTTTGTTTTTACATACCCTACGTTTTGTATTTTATCAAAGTCAAATTTTCTATTTTTTTAAAAAAGTAGCATCAAATGTCGATATCCATAGTACCAAATATGTATAATATGGAAATACATTTTATGAAGATTTAATAATAATGTTTTTACATTTTAAATGTTGATATTTTCCCTATAGATTCGTTCAAACTTTATGAAGTTTTATTTTGACTAAAATCCAGAACATAGGTAATTGTGAATGTACGGAGTACGCTGTTTCTATAGTTGGGTACATATAATGGAAAATTTATTTAACTACCATCCGACCAATACACTAACAAAATGCTCGAAGTTGTTCAGAGTCGTGAAATTTCAAAATTAATGAAGTCACGACATTAATCACACTATGTAGGTTGTTTCGACGATGATTTTGTGACGATTCTAACAATAAATACTTATTTTATGATTTAGATGTTGACATTTTTTTGTTATTAATTAGGTCAAATTTTAGAAAGTTTGGTTTTGATTAAAACTCGGAATGGAGGGTAATGGAGAATGGAGGGAGTACGTTATTCCTACAACTGAGCACACATAAAAAAGAAAAAATTATTTGAATTCAATTAGATCAACACACTAACAAAATGTCCACAAGAGTTCAGAGTCGTGGAATTTTAAAATTATTGAAGTCATAACATTAGTCGCATACATTATACATTATTTCGAGTACACGCAATTGAATTTTTTTTACTGCTATCGGACCAACACTCCCACAAAACACATGTGGGGTTTCCGAGTTCGGAGTCATGGAGTTTTAAGATTAATGAAATCACAACATCAATAGCCCTATGAATAAAAACGTACCTCACACTTAAAAGAATGACAAAATGATACACACAACGCTGAATCAACACATATTCTCTTGAGGATGCAAAAGTCCCTCCACTAGAGGATACTCCGACTTATTGAGACACAGAACATCAAACCTTCTAATTTGATGAAGATACAACATTACTCGGCATAAAATATTTTTTCTTAATGATACACATAGACTAGGTAAAGTCACCACAGGTTCCTGCTTAATATGTTTCATATTAGTATCCACACAATGCGTCAACACTACTTTTTAATCAGAAGACCTAAAGACTGTACGCTTAATTCATATGAATTGTTTTGGTAGATTTTTCTTGGTTTGTATGGTAGCCATATTTGGACTATTGTGCGTGTCTTTCTATAATTAAACAAAATAAAAATAAGAGCACATGTCATTCAAATTTGATAGTAAAATTGATGACTAATTTAGATTCTTGAACTATGTTATCCAAGACGCATAGTCATTTTGCATAATAAAAATGCAAAAAGAACAATTGAATGAACATCCGAATAAGTTAAGAGTGTGTAAAATTAGAGTCATACTTCTCTAAATTTCACTATTGATGAATAAACATGTTAATGAATATGTATAGAAGAAAATAATTTATCTTTAACATATATTGATATAAAAAATAATGGCCAAATTTTCACCTCGCTCATGTTTCTAAAACATTGCACATTGTGACATATAGTGAGTAAATGATAGGAGGAAACATCATAACAACATAAGTCTTACTACTCCAATGTGACCTACCTATATATTAAGGAGGATAAACCGTTTTATACTAACTCAAAGATTTTCAAATCAAAGATAACTATCCTCGCACACTGATCTAACATCATGTAGAACTATAATTCAGTTTACAAATCGAATATCTTTCGTAGGTGTTTTAACATATGAGATGATAATCATTTGCCCAGAAATTTTATATTGCCAAAGATTTTACTTGCATACGTGATATTTTCTTACCTATATATTTATGATAATTGAAGATTTTTTTTGTTTATGGTTACATAATGGGAAATAATATGATATCAGCGAAACCATATTTTATTTTCTTGAACACTTTCGACCAACTACAGATGATGCCCTCGCATTTGCGAGGGCCACTGTGCTAGTTTTATCTAAAACTAGAAGCAACCCATATCAAGAAAATAATGTTGACGTCAAGTAAAAGTACAAGGGTGAACAAAGAAACAAATTAAGGGTAGCTACCAGAACCACGTTAAACAAAACGTAAATAAATAAGTCAGGCGCACATTCCTAATCAACATGTAGCCACCAGCCGAGTGGCAAGAACCACGCAAATCACCCGTGACACGAGGGATTGAATCCCAGGATCCACTATAAATCAAATCTTTTTACATACATAGTGCTCTCCATGGAATGAAGCAGCAAACGGCGGAACTGGGCCTGCTCGTTCTGAAACACCCCTATACTTGTACATCTATATATGATGAATCTATTATTGGCATCAATATACTATTTTATTTCATTTTTATTTAGTTTAAATATGAAAGCATTTTCTATGATACATAAACATTATTTTGAAACACATGGAACTTAAAGCTGACATGGAGAACATTTATTTTTTGACACATGTGAACATTTCTTTCCGCGCAATACACTTTTCAAAATTCATGAAGATTGTGGTACTTTTTTTTTGAGATGATGAAGATTGTGGTACTTGTTAAAGAATAAATACAATTTCAAGATTCACAATGAAACGGTACTTGTTAATGGGCCCACTGCATAATGTGGCCCATGTGGAATCCCTGAGTTAGTTATGTAAATTATGTGCTAAGACAAGTCATAGTGAGAGTAACATACAACTTAATGATGAAAGCTAGACATTAAGCATTAAGATGATAGGACATGTCATCAAATTAAGAGTATGTTACTGGCACTGGCACTGGTAGAAAAACAGGCTTCCGGGAAGCCCCATAAGTCGCGAAGGTAAAGGAACCGCGACTAATGGGGTCTTTAGTCGCGGTTCGTGTGGCGAACCGCGACCAAAGGCCTGGGCCCAGGGCGCACGGTGGCCAGGCTGGTGCACGTGGGGGGCTTTAGTCGCGGTTGGCCAGGCCAACCGCGACTAAAGGTGCCCGAAGGCCTTTAGTCGCGGTTGGCCAGGCCAACCGGGACTAAAGCCCCTCCCCTATATATACCCATCCAGCAGCCAACACTTAGCCATTTGGAGTCATTCTCTTCACAAACTTCACAAGTGAGTGTTAGGTTTGCTTTTGGTTCCTCTTATGCACATAAGGTGTTTGATGAAATGCCCCAAGAGCATGAAACAAACATGATATGAAGTGTTGGAGCCACACTTGAGCTTTCTCATTTATTTTTTCCTCCCCGATCGCGGTTAGCAACTTGAACCTTTGATGTGTCGTCATTGATACAATATGCATGTGTGTGTAGTTCATTGTTTAATTTATATTGTTTGTAGCTAGTTAGTTTAACAAATGCATGATGGTTAATTATATATTTTATATTATAATAATGCAGATGAATCGGCAATGGATGTACGGTAACCGACTCTCCGGCGAGTTCAATACGGGTTTGAAAGATTTCCTCGTAGTGGCTAATGCGAACAAGCGGGGGGTTTTGTTATCTGTCCATGTGTTAAGTGTAAGAATCGAAGGGTTACTCTTCCTCAAGAGATGTTCACATGCACCTGCTTCGGCACGGTTTCATGCCAAGCTATAATTGTTGGACCAAGCATGGAGAAAGATGGGTTATAATGGAAGAAGATGAAGAAGGGGATGATTTCATCGATGAAAGCTATCTTTCTCATTTCGGTGATACTTTCATGGAGGATGCTGAAGGTGAAGGGGAAGGTGAAGAAGAGGATCCCGTTGATGATCTTGGTCGGACCATTGCTGATGCACGGAGACGCTGCGAAACTGAAAAGGAGAGGGAGAATTTGGATCGCATGTTAGAGGATCACAGGAAGGCGCTGTACCCGGATGCGATGATGGTCCGAAAAAGCTGGGCTGCACACCTGGATTTGCTGAAATGGAAGGCACAGGCAGGTGTAGCTGACTCGGCATTTGAAAACTTGCTGAAAATGTTGAAGAATATGTTTCCAAAGAATAACGAGTTGCCCGCCGATACGTACGAAGCAAAGAAGGTTGTCTGCCCTCTAGGTTTAGAGGTTACGAAGATACATGCATGCATCAACGATCGCATCCTCTACCGCGGTGAATACGAGAATTTGAATGAATGCCCGGTATGCACTGCATTGCGTTATAAGATCGGAGGCGATGACCCCGGTGACGATGTTGAGGGCCGAAACCCGGGAAGAGGGTTCCCGCCAAGGTGATGTGGTATGCTCCTATAATACCACGGTTGAAACGTCCGTTCGGGAACAAAGAGCATGCCAAGTTGTTGCGATGGCACAAAGAGGACCGTAAGTCGGACGGGGAGTTGAGACATCCCGCAGATGGAACGCAATGGAGAAAGATCGACAGAGAGTTCAAAGATTTTGCAGCTGACGCAAGGAACATAAGATTTGGTCTAAGTACGGATGGCATGAATCCTTTTGGCGAGTGATGGCGTGTATTTCACACGTTCGTTGGGCAACCCCAAGAGGAAGGTATGATGCGCACAGCAGCAAGTTTTCCCTCAGAAAGAAACCAAGGTTTATCGAACCAGGAGGAGCCAAGAAGCACGTTGAAGGTTGATGGCGGCGGGATGTAGTGCGGCGCAACACCGGAGATTCCGGCGCCAACGTGGAACCTGCACAACACAACCAAAGTACTTTGCCCCAACGAAACGAGTGAGGTTGTCAATCTCACCGGCTTGCTGTAACAAAGGATTAACCGTATTGTGTGGAAGATGATTGTTTGCAGAGAAAATAGTAAAAACAAGTATTGCGAGCAGATTTGTATTTCAGTATTAAAGAATGGACCGGGGTCCACAGTTCACTAGAGGTGTCTCTCCCATAAGATAAAAGCATGTTGGGTGAACAAATTACAGTCGGGCAATTGACAAATAGAGAGGGCATAACAATGCACATACATGACATGATAAGTATAGTGAGATTTAATTGGGCATTACGACAAAGTACATAGACCGCCATCCAACTCGCATCTATGCCTAAAAAAGTCCACCTTCAGAGTTATCATCCGAACCCCCTCCAGTATTAAGTTGCTAACAACGAGACAATTGCATTAAGTATGGTGCGTAATGTAATCAGCAACTACATCCTCGGACATAGCGCCAATGTTTTATCCCTAGTGGCAACGAGCACAACACAACCTTAGGGGTTTCTGTCACTCCCCAGGTGTCAATGCAGGCATGAACCCACTATCGAGCATAAGTACTCCCTCTTGGAGTTAAAAGTAAAAAACTTGGCCAGAGCCTCTACTAGAAATGGAGAGCATGCAAGATCATAAACAACACATGTATAATAACTTGATAATTAACATGACATGGTATTCTCTATCCATCGGATCCCGACAAACACAACATATAGAATTACAGATAGATGATCTTGATCATGTTAGGCAGCTCACAAGATCCAACAATGAAGCACAATGAGGAGAAGACAACCATCTAGCTACTGCTATGGACCCATAGTCCAGGGGTGAACTACTCACTCATCACTCCGGAGGCGACCATGGCGGCGTAGAGTCCTCCGGGAGATGATTCCCCTCTCCGGCAGGGTGCCGGAGGCGATCTCCTGGATCCCCCGAGATGGGATCGGCGGCGGCGGCGCCTCAGTAAGGTTTTCCGTATCGTGGCTCTCGGTACGGGGGTTTCGTCACGGAGACTTTTTATAGGCGGAAGGGCAGGTCAAGAGGCGGCACGGGGGCCCCACACCACAGGGCCGCGCGGCCAAGGGGGGGTCGCGCCGCCCTATGGTGTGGCCCCTCCGTGGCCCCTCTTTGTCTCTCCTTCGGACTTCTGGAAGCTTCGTGAGAAAATAGGCCCCTGGGCTTTGATTTCGTCCAATTCCGAGAATATTTCCTTACTAGGATTTCTGAAACCAAAAATAGCGAGAAAACGACAATCGGCACTTCGGCATCTTGTTAATAGGTTAGTTCCGGAAAATGCACGAATATGACATAAAGTGTGCATAAAACATGTAGATAACATCAATAATGTGGCATAGAACATAAGAAATTATCGATACGTCGGAGACGTATCGAGCGAGCGAAGCTCCAGCCATAGCACCTGGCCCGTGACTCTATGCATCTACAACCTTCCTCCTTGGTTGTGCATGAAGCGGAAGTTCATTATGATGCCGGTGCTCATCCAAGGTCCGAAGCAACCCGGCAACGACATCGATGTGTACCTAAGGCCATTAGTTGATGAGCTTTTACAGCTGTGGGGCAGACCTGGTGTCCGTGTGTGGGATGAGCACAAAGAAGAGGAATTTGACCTACGAGCGTTGCTTTTCGTAACCATCAACGATTGGCCTGCTCTTAGTAACCTTTACGGACTCGTCAAATAAGGGATACAATGCATGCACGCACTGCTTACATGAGACTGAAAGTGTACATTTGCCAAATTGTAAGAAGAACGTGTACCTTGGGCATCGTCGATTTCTTCCGAAAGGTCATCCGAGTAAGAAAGAAAGGCAAGCATTACAACGGCAAGTCGGATCACCGGCCGAAGCCTGCGGAACACACTGGTGCTGAGGTATTTGATATGGTCAAGGATTTGAAAGTCATCTTTGGAAAGGGTCCTGGCGGACAATCGGTTCCGAAGGGAGCCGACGGGCACGTAGCCATGTGGAAGAAGAAATCTATATTCCGGGAGCTAGAATATTGGAAAGTCCTAGAAGTCCGCTCCGCAATCGACGTGATGCACGTTACGAAGAATATTTGCGTGAACATCCTAAGCTTCTTGGGCGTGTATGGGAAATCAAATGATACAAAGGAAGCACGGCAGGACCGAGCAAAGTTTGAAAGACCCCGATGACCGGCATCCGGAACGGTTTCAAGGTCGTGCCAGCCTACGCTCCGACCAAAGAAGAGAAGGTCATCTTTTTTGAATGCCCGAGCGAGTATGAAGGTCCCGTCGGGATTCTCGTCCAATATAAAGGGAATAATAAACATGGCGGAGAAAAAGTTCCAAAACCTGAAGTCTCACGACCGCCACGTGATTATGACGCAATTGCTTCCGATTGCTTTGAGGGGCTCCTGCCGGAAAATGTTCGAGTAGCCATTGTGAAGCTATGTGCATTCCTCAATGCAATCTCTCGGAAGGTAATCAATCCGGAAGTTCTACCACGGTTACGTAACGATGTGATCCAATGTCTTGTCGGTTTCGAGTTGGTGTTCCCGCCATCCTTCTTCAATATTATGACGCACCTCCTGGTTCACCTAGTCGATGAGATTTCCATTCTCGGTCCTGTATTTCTACACAATATGTTCCCCTTCGAGAGGTTCATGGGAGTATTAAAGAAATATGTTCGTAACCGTGCTAGGCCAGAAGGAAGCATCGCCAAGGGCTATGGAAATGAGGAGGTAATTGAGTTTTGTGTTGACTTTGTTCCTGACCTTAAGCCGATTGGTACGTCTTCCTCAATCGCGGCACGAGGGGAGACTAAGTGGAAATGGCAGGATCGGAAGGAAATCAATGATATGTATGGACGGCCATTCTCTGACTGAAGCACACCACACAGTTCTGACCAATTCCAGCTTGGTGGCTCCGTACTTTGAGAAACACAAGAATATTTTACGCTCGGACAACCATGGGAAGCCTGAATCCTGGATTAGGAAGGCCCACATGGAGACTTTCGGCAGTTGGTTGAGAAAACATTTAATGAGTGACAATAAGGTTGTAGATCAGCTGTACATGTTGGCCAAGACACCATCTTCGACTATAACGACTTTCCAAGGGTACGAGATAAATGGGAATACATTTTACACGATCGCCCAAGATAAAAAGAGCACCAACCAAAACAGTGGTGTCCGCTTTGATGCAGAAACCGAGAATGGGCAAAAGGTCACATATTATGGTTACATAGAGGAGATATGGGAACTTGACTATGGACCCTCCTTTAGGGTCCCTTTGTTCCGGTGCAAATGGTTCAAGCTAACATGAGGTGGGGTAAAGGTGGACCAGCAATACGGAATGACAATGGTGGATTTCAACAATCTTGGTTACCTTGACGAACCATTCGTCCTAGCGGAAGATGTCGCTCAGGTTTTCTATGTGAAGGACATGAGTAGCAAACCGAGGAAACGGAAAGATAAGAAAACGATCAGTACATCATGCGATGATCCAAAGCGCCACATTGTTCTTTCAGGGAAAAGAAACATCGTGGGAGTGGAGGACAAGACAGACATGTCGGAAGATTATAATATGTTTGCTGAAATTCCGCCCTTCAAAGTGAACACCGACCCAAGCATTAAGTTAAATGATGAGGATGCTCCATGGATACGGCACAATCGTAAGCAAGCGGGGACACAAGGGAAGAAATGATGTGTAATAATTTATTGTACCAAACTTTGTTGAATGAATCATGTGAATTATATTACCCGTGATGTGTTTGGTGTCCATTTTCGAATGATTCAATTGACTCGAGATAGCACCGATGATACATGAAATTTGGAGTGACTAAGTCATACTCCTGCATACATGAAATTTGGAGTGACTAAGTCATACTCCTGCATATAGGAAATTTGGAGTGACTAAGTCATACTCCTGCATACATGAAATTTGGAGTGATTTAGTCATACTCCTGCCTAGGCGTATAATATGCATACTCGTAGTCTTCATAGCCGCCGCCGTTGTGCCGGTAGTCGTCGCCTTCTAAGTTGCCGGCGTCGTCGTCGCTGCTTGTCGTCGGCCGTCGTCGGGCGGCGCTCGTGGCTCGGAGCGAGGGTAGCGCGGGCGGGGGATATCACCGGCCGTGATGTAGTCCATGACGCTCGCGGAGTCCGGCCGTACCACCATAGCCGACGGCCGGCCTCGTGGAAGTTTCCGGGGGCGGACCGTCCTCCTCATACTCGGCGAGCGCCCTCTCACGCCGATTGATGAAGAAGGCGTCCCAAGTATGCTGGTTATCGGGATGCCGGCGGGGATTCATCCGCTGCTCCGGCGTGAGGTCGAGGTAGTAGTGGTTCGTGATGGTCGCCCGGCGCGCGGTACCCGAGGGACGGGAGGGACCGGCACGCCGCCGGCGCTTAGGCTCCGGCCGGCGGGGACGCGGTAGCCGGAGGGCAAGGGTAGTTCGAGGCGCAAAGCTCCTCCACCTGCTCGGTAGGTTAGAGTGGGTGCGGTGGAAGCCATGAGAGAGTGATGAGAGATTGTAGAGATGTGATGCTGGCCAAGCCGGGCTACCTATATGTAGTGACAAATGGCGGGAAAAATGGGAGCGGGAAGACATGAGGCGGGAAGAAAGAGGCGGGAAGAAAGTGGCGGGAAGAAATTGGCGGGAAAAAATTGGCGGGAAGAAAGAGGCCGGAAGAAATTGGCGGGAAACAATTGGCGGGAAGAAAGAGGCGGGAAGACGGGGAAGAAATGGCGGGAAGACGAGGAGGGAAGAGGGGGTCGGCGGAAAGAGGCGGGAAGAGGGGGCCAACGAACTTTTGAATTGAATTAATTTTATTTTTATGAATTTTTGATAATTTGTATTTTTAAGATTTTGAATTGAATTAGTTTTATTTTTCTGAATTTTTTGATATATTATATGTATTTTTAAGATTTTGAATTGAATTAGTTTTATTTTTCTGAATTTTTGATATATTATATGTATTTTTAAGATTTTGATTTGAATTAGTTATATTTTTATGAATTTTTTGATATATTATTTGTATTTTTAAGATTTTGAATTGAATTAGTTTTATTTTTCTGAATTTATTGATATATTATTTGTATTTTTAAGATTTTGAATTGAATTAGTTTTATTTTTCTGAATTTATTGATATATTATTTGTATTTTTAAGATTTTGAAAAAGAAAAGCATTTTGAAAAATGCCTTTAGTCGCGGTTGGGCGCGACTAAAGGTATTTTCCGCGGGAAACGAAATTCGGGCGAAAAACACCTTTGGTCGCGGTTGGTGTGGCCAACCGCGACTAAAGGGTCGCGGTTGGTGTGGCCAACCGCGACTAAAGGGGTACCTTTAGTCGCGGTTGGCCACACCAACCGCGACCAAGGGGGGGTCCCTATATATTTCGCGGCGCGAACCGCCGCGGATCTTCTCGATCACTTCGTCTCCTCGCCGCGCGCCGCCCGTCGCCTCGCCCGACCGCGGCTGCCGCCCTCGCCCGACGACGTCGCCGCTGCGCCTCCGCCGCGCCTCGACGCCTCCGCCGCGCCTCGGCGCCGTCGCTGCCGCGCCCTCACCTGCTGCTACACGGCGCCGCCCGGCCACGCGCCGAACGGATCGAACGAACCGCGCCGCCGCCCAAGGTACCGGCCGGCGCCTCGCCCGCCACCGCCCTTGCCTCGCCCGCCGCCGCCCTTGCCTCGCCCGTCGCCTCGCCCGCCGCCGCCCTTGCCTCGCCCGCCACCGTCGCGCGCGCCGACGGCCGGACAGAGAAACAGAGAGAGAGAAAGAGAGAGACGGCCGGCGCCCTTTTTTTTGTTTTTTGTTTTTTGTTTTTTGTTTTTTTACTAAACACAAATTGACTTAATAATAAATCTCCCGGCCACTTAATAAAAAATTGACTTTAACATGTATAACAAAATTTTATAAAGTAACGAGAAATAACTTAACAAAATTTAACAAAAATAACTTAATAACAAAAGTTTGTCAAAAAATGAACTAAATTTTTACTTTCGTATTTTTCACTTTTAAAAAGAACTCAAAAAAATGAACTAAACACAAATTGACTTAATAATAAATCTCCCGGCCTCATTTCACTTAATAAAAAATTGACTTTAACATGTATAACAAAATTTTAAAGTAAGAGAAATAACTTAACAAAATTTAACAAAAATAACTTAATAACAAAAGTTTGTCAAAAAATGAACTAAATTTTTACTTTCGTATTTTTCACTTTTAAAAAGAAC
The DNA here is from genome assembly GCF_022539505.1 of Lolium rigidum. Lineage (NCBI taxonomy): Eukaryota > Viridiplantae > Streptophyta > Magnoliopsida > Poales > Poaceae > Lolium > Lolium rigidum. The sequence continues at coordinate 341,425,969 of NC_061513.1, read as the reverse complement.
TCAAAAAAATATACTATTACATCATTTTTCTTAAGTCGTCGCCCCCGTGCACGCACAACGAGACGCCGGCCGTAAGTCGTCGCCGTAAGTCGTCGCCGCCCGTGCACGCACAACGAGACGCCGACCGCGCGCCGCCGCGCGCGCACGAGACCGCGCCGTCTCTGTTTGCCCAACCGGTTCACGTCGCCCTCCCCCCCCTCGCCACGGCACTTGTCCGATGAATCCGCCGCGACACCCTCTCCCACCACCCCTTCCTCGCCCTCTCCTTTTGCCACCGCACTTTCGCCACCGCCACCGCCCCTTCTTCACTTAATTAATTTGTTTTGACTACATGTTTTCAGGACTAACATATGGCGGACGATAGAGCTGACCCGATTCTGGACAACTATGATCCGGACGCTGAAGACCATATGTTCGGCATCATAAAAGGCGATATTCCATATGTGCCGACCGGAGAAGAAGAAGATGATATCTCTTCTTATCTGAACCTTGAGGGTGAAGATGAAGGGCGCCGTCAGCAAGATGATGCCGAAGAAACGTCGATAAACGACGATCTTCAATTGGAAGTAGCAACCACCTCCGGCGCCGAGGTATATATATATATACATATTGAGCGTCTGGTGATACAACTAACTGATTTGAATAAATGTGTGTGTACTAACGCGCGCGACTCTCTTTCTTATTTTAGCCCTCGGCCGGATCGTCGAAAAAATCGAGTACGTCGTCAAAGCGTGGCGCAACCAAGACGATGAAACCAAACGAAACATGCACCATCGATGTTGTCGATGAACAAACCGGCAGGCCGCTGGAGCCCAGCAAGAACGCCACCAAGTTTGTCAGCCAATGCGGAGCCGTTGTTAGAGACAACGTCTCGATCACCGTCCGGGAGTGGAATGAGCCAAAGAAGGAACGTCTTGGTTTCACTTTTGTCGATAAGAGAACAAAAAAGATTGCTTCAAGAAGCTTATGGAACATTTCGTTCTACCTCCGGAATACCGCGAGATACGATGAGGCGGGTAACAAGATTCAGGAAAACAAGGAGAGGTGCAAGCTAGTCAAACAGTTCGCTCTTTCTAGGATGGCCAACGCATTCCGGAAATACAAGCAAAATCTAGCCCATGACTTTGTCAAGCCGGGCAAGACTCCGGATTTCACAGGACAATATGAGAAACTGCAACATGATTGGCCAGAATTTGTGAAGCAAAAGAAATCGGAGCAGTTCCTTGAAATATCGAAAAAAAAATAAGGAGAATGCGGCCAAGAAGGAGTACAATCATATTATGGGGCCAGGAGGGTATCGCTTTTGGCAGCCTAAGTGGGAGAAGATGGAGAACGAGCTGAGGGCGCGAGGAATCCGTCCAGGTACGGAGGGATGGGACCCAAGGGCCAAAAGCTGGTGGTACGGGCATGGGGGATCGCTGAACCCGGAGACAAGGGAGTGTGTTTATCAGGGCAAAATAATTACACCCACCCAAAAGCTTATTGAGGCAATGAGGGAAGCTCAAGAGGGGAGGATCAAGTTCAACAGAGAGAACGACGCCCTGACAAAAGCCCTCGGGAATCCTGAACACGGAGGACGTATACGAGGCATGGGGCCCATTCCGTGGAAAGTAGGGTTCCCCCAGAACGATGACCCGTACGGTTACAGAAGCCGTAAGAGAAAGATGGATCGGGATGCAGATGTTGTGGCGAAGTTGGTAACGGAAATAGATGTGATGAAGAAAACCGTGAGTGTACTAGTCGCCGAAAGAGATGCAGCTCGGGCGCAGCATGAAGATCATCCAATGGATCTCGGAAGCCAGCAGCGGAGAAGAAGCAGCGTGGCTTCCACGGAGGCCCCATCGGCTGGTGCACCGACGATCGAAGTTACTGCACCGGAGCCTCTGGTGGTCGAAGTTACTGCACCGGAGCCTCCTCGCTACCCCGTGGACGATATAAAGGAGATGAAAGCATGTCATCTGTATTATCCTATCGGGAACATGTCCATGAAGGTAGCCATCGGCAGTGCTTTACCACCTGGAGCACGCCACCACAACAACCCCATTCAAGATGGCTATGCTCGTGTCACGGGGGAGGACATAGTCCAAGGGTTTGAGGACCTGGACATTGACATTGCTACACCTGAAGGGGCGACAAGACTTGGAGATGTCAAGCGCCAGTTCATTCTATGGCAAAAGAAGTTTATCAAGTTTCCAGGCGAGGCGCCAACAAGTCCACCCCCCTACGGTGGTGGTGGTGGCGGCGGTGGTGGTGGTGCTTCACCTACACCTCCTTCACGAGGGCCGACGCCGCCCCCCAATTCACCTCCGGTGGGTAAGCAGCCGCCGCCCCCTAGTCCGCCCCGGGCGGGTAAGCGAACGCCGCCCCCCAATCCACCTCCGGCGAAGAAGCGAAGCAGCAGTCCTGGATTATTAACCCGGACCCTTACGTACCTAAGAAAACAAAGGTACCGGAGGTATCACTGAAGCCTCTCCCCACGAGGCCTTGGGAAAGTAGTGCCGAGGAAGTCGAGGCGGGCGCGGCTGCTGATTTAGAGAAATGGAAGGCGAGCGTCAAGAACAAAATAGAGGGCGAGCCCAAGCCAGTATATTCTGATGAGCAAAAGAAGTGGGCTAAGTCATTTTTGAACACACCGTCCCAAGCCGCAAAGAATCTGCCTGACGACTATGCACGTGAACTTCGTAGGCAAGCACTCGCGTTCAAGAAGAACCAAGATTCGGCGGAGAAGAAAGCCTTGGAGGAGGCGCCCGAGAAAAAAATTAGAAAGGGGGAAAGAAGTTGCCCAGCTCGGGGAACAAAGTAAACAATCGATCGCCCCGCTCATAGTGCAAGCCGCCGGTTCGGATGCCCCCGATATCATAGCAGCTGCGGCAGCACATGGATTGACTGTAACGAGTGCCAAAGAACAAGCGGCCGACTTAGGTATCACTCTTCGTGCACTGTTAGGCCTTGATGAGGCGCCAATGAAGGACGTAGTTTTTACATATGTGAAGAATGGCCCTCTCGTCGAGCTCTGCGCGGGAAGACGATCTACCTCGACAAATGAAAGGTCTCGCTAAATTGGTACAAGAGTTACATAAAACTTAAAAACGCCAAAGACTATATTTATGCGGAAGTTAGAGTTGAGCATCACTACAAACATTACTATATAACAATTCATCGGAGTGAATTGTTCCAGCTGTTCAATCTGCGCGACCTCGACAAATCTATCATCGGTTGCTACGTTACGTAAGTGATTTATTAATTTCTACCCCATCTCGTTCATTGTCCGCACTATATATTGTCCTAACTATCTTGTTGTCTACGCTATTATGCGGAATGAAGAAGCTGGAAATGCAAATAAGGAACATCAATGATGTTGGGTTCATTGACCCACACATCGTTAATTCATATGTGTTAAAACACCACCCCGACGACGTGGAGGAAGACTCTGTTTAGGTTTATTAGAAAACGGCAACTCAAAAGTGATATTCTATTTCCTTACCATTTTGGGTGAGTGTTTCTGTCTTGAGCACATTCTCTTTTGTTTACTCTCCATGCATGGTATGTGGCTAATCGATGAGTTATATATGCATGATCTGTGCATGTATCGTGTCCGCGGGTTTCACCGGATTCCGATGGTAATTCAAATTCACACCTCCACGGTTCTCGTCCACGACTCTCTGAATATGGATGCGGCGCTTTGGGCCGACATGAGAAAAATGATGCAAAAGTAATTGTTTTCATTCATTTGCGCTCTATATCGATCGGCCTATTTCGTTCATCATTTCCTAATATCAAGTAACTAATTAATAACTCTCTTGTTCATTTAATTTTCTTTGCCTCGTAGGGTTTGGAGACGGTTCGTAGATGAAAAGGTCGGTGAATTCAAAAAGGAGCTACATTTTAAAAGGGAAGTGCGGACGGCGGGGATATTCAGCCACCGGGGACCAATCTATGTGGATACTATGTTTGTGAGAGGATCCGGAGATACACCAATGAGCGGGACCGGTCGGATGAGCTCAACATCAAGAGGAATAACCTCCGGATGACGCTTAGTCCGGAAGCTCGCTTCCGACCACTTCGAGGAGGAACTAGCTGGATGGTTCGCGAGGGAAGTCATCGATCCTACAGGAAAACACTACGTAGAGGACGTAGAACTATACATGCATTAAATTATGTATGGAAACTTGTTCAAACTTGTATATGGTCATCCGATGATATTGAATATATATTGTATATTCCTCTTGAATTCTTTTTGGTTCTAATTTCAAATTTGTTTGAAATTGTACATTCATATGCATGCATGTATGTATGTAGTACCGTAGAATATGTGAAACTCCTTCAAAATTACAATAAAGCACAAAAGAAATAAAACAATACAAATTAAACAGAAAACAGGTTTAGGGGGGGCAGGTTTAGGGGGAGGGCCTAAAACCCTAAACCTGCGGCGGCCTTTAGTCGCGGCCGGCCAGAAGAACCGCCACTAAAGGGCCTCCGCCCCGACGGTCGCCTGGCGCCCACGTGGACGGGCCTTTAGTCGCGGTTCGTAAGCGACCGCGACTAAAGGGGGGGGGGGCTTTAGTCGCGCTACTTTGGTCGCGGTTGCGCAACCGCGACTAATGGCAGTTGCGAACCGCGACCAAAGGCCCTTTTTCCACCAGTGTGGTGCACTCGAACATGGCCATCTCCTCTTGGTCCTGGCACTCCGCTAGACAGACGACACACTCTGCCTTGTCATCACATGGAGCCTGCTCATCACCTAATTTGCAAGGGATATCTTATTGACCGTCTTCACGCCATTGTGGCGAGAGGCCACATTAAAGGGATGATTGTTGCGACTGTATCTTAATGATCGTCGTCTCCACAACTAATGTATCCACGGAAGAGGCTGAAACATAGGATGATTGATGTGACCTCTCCTCTGATGCACAAGCCGATCTTGAGCATGAAACAACTCTTCATGGTTAGATAGAACAAGCCGAAGCAAACGGAAACTATAGCCAGGTATTGTCATCAAAGCAAACAATAATACTGCTTTCATGGAAGCTCTTGCTCATATCTCTCGTCAAAGGGTGCTATTCTATAATGTTTCTTTAGCAAATCTTAGTCTTTTCATTGTTGCTGGGCACCTGTAATCTCCCTCTAAAATTTAAAAGAGATGGAGAAGTTTTAAAAAATATATACTATTCCGCAACCATATCACGAAGGAGTGAGCTCCTCTAACTTACAGGAAAACACATAAATCCTTAATTTACAAAAAAAAACTAAGTTCTTTCCCTGGAGCTCATGGCCTCCACAAGGGACAAAAAAATAATTAATACTACACTTAAAGGAAGATAATTTTCACTTTTGCTTCAGTGTCCTCCTTTCAAATTTTGGCACCGTTAAACGAATGGACGCTCAGTATCTTTGATACCCATTCTGTAGGATTTAGGAGTCCTCGGGCTAACTTACCCCTTCACGTTAGGTGAGGTGGGACGTGGGAGACACCGGAGCACAACTCGATAATTTTTTCTGCAACAATAATTGGGAAATCAGTCTTGCCCCTAAAGCGGCTAGGTAGATGGCATCCAACGTTATTTTAGTGGAGCGTCCTTTTGTTTTGGTGGAGCGCATTGTTCATTTCAGTCTCGGTCTGTGCACGTGGGCCCACTACTCAGTGAGACAAAAAAATTCCTTAGGCACTCCAACCAATCTGCAACGCAAGCGCCATATGTGGTCATTCAAAGCTCTGTGTTACCATAAATGAATCTTTCTATGATACTTATCCATACATCCAATGAAAGAGATGCTCCGGGACAAGGGTCCGGATGCCTGGCAAAGTGGAGATTAGAGATTGGGTCTAAGATCGTCAAGTTCATTCACAGGACAATAATCAAGTCACTAATATAGGTTGATTTTTTAATCTGAATGAACAAACGGAGACTATGTGTTACTCCTCACTATAACTAGCCTAATTCTGTTGTTGTCACTGCCTGAGTACTTCCTTCCATTTGAAACTTTCCTGCATGAACCGTCCTGGTCCTGATCTAGTGCCCTCACTCAAATGAATCTTCTGCTACTGATCTGAATTATGCAGTACTACTAAACGTTGACCAACGGGGGAATGATCCCTCCCTTGGCTATACGTTGGTAGGTAGGATGAAACTCTCCCCGCGGATGGACGCGGATGGATGATAACCCGATTTATTCGCCCCTCCTGCGAAATTACCGCGGATGGGGATTCGAACCCGGGTGGACTGGCTGCGCACTCGCTTGTCTTGCCACTGAGCTAGAACTCAGTTCTCAATTATGCAGTACTACTAATCTAGAACGCTTCGCAAGACGCCTTTACGCGTAACTTACGTGGCCGTTTGTCATCGTTCAGTGTTCACCTTATCTGTGTCCTAACTACGGCTGTACCTTGCACTAATTGAATGATCAAGTAGGAGTACTAAATGAGAAAGTTTGAATGCTTTTAGGTCTCATGTACGTCCCCTTAGTTTAAGTCCGATGAAGTAGCATCAACTATTCAACAAGTACTATAGTATTATCTGATGACAGGACTGTCGTGTATCATTTGAAATTTTGAAGCGAGTGTGATCCTTCTCGATACCTCTGGGCTCTGTAATTAACTAGTCAGGTCTATTTGAGCAGATTCTCCTCTAGCACTCTTAATGCACTAAGTGGAGTGTAGTTCAGCAAATCTACCTTAGTTTATTCGCAACCTGATGCTAGCTATATGTTGCTAGAATTGCTATTTCAGCAACTGTTTCTGAAACGGATGTTAGCTATATGTTGCTAGAAGCGGACTCTCCTCTATAACACTCTTACCAGACTAGGTGGAGTGTAATTCAGTGATTCTACTTTGATTTATTTGCAACCTAATGCTAGGTATATGTTGCTATAATTGTTGTTTCAGCAACAGTTTCTGTCCATTGGAGAAAGCGTGCATTGAGTATCTCACTTCTTTGATCGGTGTGTGGTGAGCTTCCGCAAAATATCGTTGAAAACAGACTACAGGCCGGATACATGGGAGAGTAGGTTGATTCGTTAGGCATTGATGATAGTTTCCTCAATTACTCCGTGTTACTAATTCTACCTCGGGATTCTTCAGTCCACCTCTCCATACCGTTAGCAAGGCGTGGCTGCAAACGGAGAAGGCACCATTAATTTCAGCTATCACGGCTAGACTTGTTGTAGAGATCCGAAAAACCCTTGAGTTTGCATTGAAACAGCTGGCAGGATCGAGACGATGCGTAAGTAACTAAGTATAGGTTGCTCCAACGTGGCGGACTAAACTAGTTTGATTAAGAGATACTATGATCACCACAAAGAGATGCAGATTGATGCACTAGGGATGTTTTCAAAAAATCCGAACTGTTGGAAAGGCTAGGCTATATATTTTACACTCCCTCTCACGTTTAGGCTGGACAAACGAGAAGACACTAGACGCGCGTAATCGTTGGTCGCAACTATTTGGAGTAGATTAAATAGTGCGTTGGCCGGGTTTAAGCTTGAGATCTTCTGGCTCTGATACCACATTAAGCTTCATACACTAACAAATTATTTTAAAAGACCGATCTGATGAAAAGGCAATCAACCTGCAAAATGCAAATTGAGATAGCTAACCTGCATAGCGGCACCAAAACTCCGCTTCAGTTAAAAAACTGTCACGCTGAAGAGAGTAGCATGGAAGTTTTCTTTAGCGTACGTCGTTGCTAGCATTACCGGCGGTACCATACACCGAAGGTCACCGCCGGCGATTCTTGCACGAGCTACGCACCCAACGAACAACACATGTTAGAATTCAGAACACCGCAGCCGTGCATGGGAGTGCGTGCTATGCTGGGCTGCGGGGCTTGGCACCGCTGAGATCGCTGCAGCCCTGACTTCGAGAATTCATGTCCGGCGCGTGGATAGCCCTGCACCGTCGCGCCGGCGCTGCATCGACTGCGCCGTGTCTCCCCGGCGCTGAACAGTGCCTACGCACAAGCTGAAACTGCGCAGCTGATCGATCTGCTGCCCTGCCGGCACGTTACTGAACCCGTGGCATGCATGCGGGGTGACGCACCTTAGCTTCGTCTGTCTGCCTGGACCGCGAACTGTGGGGTATTTGCTTGCTGCGGCTCAATTCTGACCTGTTGGTGAGCGAGTGATGGCACGGCCAGGCTGACTCTGGCATTCATTTTGTATGGGTGTGTATCAAGCCACAGTTATGTTTGCACCAAATTTGCTACTCCGTTAAAGTATCTCTGACAGAAAAAGAAAAAGGAAATTCGGGTGCCAATGCAACAAATTCGGTTTTGATGTCTCGGACAAAGATGGAAAACTAACCATGTTGGCTGTGGCAGTGGGCAGGCCAAGAACCATCCGTCAAAGGAAAACAAATAAAATCCACTACTGGTACTTCAAAAGCAGTTATCTGAAGCACTACAGAACCCAAGAAAATTCTTCAGAAGAGGATGGGGGGACACCTGAGCCATTCAATCACGGCGCTGCGCTCTCTGCTTCAGTTGCTCTGGGCATTGAGTGGCCAGTCACACTAACTCGCAATTAAAATCTCCTCAGCAGCCACTGCCCAACAATCACTCGCTCTGAACTTGGCTTTAGGACCACCGTATAGCCACTGTTCCCTAGCCAGCAGGAACATCTCGCGGGAATATTTCAAATTGCCAGTGGTATTTCACTGTGGATAAACGCTCAAGGGATTCATTCTCTCGGTTTTACCATACACGGTATGAATTACTGCGATCGATTCTGACAGTTCGTTGTAGCTGGCTGTCCACATTTCAGAATTAATAGCCGAATGATAAGCTTCAGGTTTACTCCCAGGCCAGGGTTTCCTCAAACACGAAACGCTGATGCTGCCAATTCAAAAGATGAACGGAAACAACTTCCAATGTAGTGCACTGGCACGAAAAGAGCCAATGGAGAGAATTTCCTCACTGTTAGAGTGTTAGTGAAATGTCAGAACAAATCCACCTCAGCGGGTTCCCGAAATGTCAGCCTGCTTTGCCTCGGTTCTTTCTTTGCCATCTGCAAACGGGAACCAATTCCAATGCACAGGTTCAGTCCCTCTCACGGCCCATAATCTCACCCCCTGTTTTTGAATCCGAAACGTACCACATTTGAGCTGCACACATAATAAAGGAATGGTCGTCAGTGTGGTTACTCCCAGAATTCATTCAGATGGGCGGGGTGATTCATGTGACTCCGCCCACGGTCCCAGAGAGGATGCAATCCGTTTGAGCTGCTGGATTTAAGAGGGATGGGATGGGATGGTAGTGCAGCGAGGCGGCAGGAGCAACTGAAAGTGAACGCATCATTTCTTTCATGATTGGAGTGTGCAGTTAGGAAGAGCATGCGCAGACATTCTTGTAGCTGTTCTGCTATGAATAGGAAAAGTTCTGCAATAATATGGTCTTGCCATCTTTAGGTGCGCAATACTTCTTCTGAAACTGATTTCTGTTTTGAAGGAGCTGAAATAATCTTGTGAAAATAACTCCCTCCGTTTCAAAATAATCTCGTGAAATAAAAAGATGTCTCTATAATTTTGAGCTCTGACCGTAAACTACGCATAGAACTTTTGGTCGGTAGTTACAAAATCACAATAATACGGAAGTGCTTTTTAACATGAATCAAATGGTATCTATTTGTGTAATACAAATTTCATATTATTGGACCAATTGTTGGCCAAAGCATGTAGTTCGACAGTCAAAATACGCCTTATTTTTTGAAGCGGAGGTAGATATCAAAATGTTGGCCAAACTTTTTTTTATAACTTGGTTAAGGCGTGCTGAGAATGTTAAGAGGGGTCATGGTAGACCAAACTTGACATGGGGGAGTCCGTTAAGAGAGACCTGAAGGTTTGGAATATCGACAAAGATTTAGCTATGGATAGGGGTGCGTGGAAGTTAGCTATCCACGTTCCGGAACTATAACTTGGTTTCGAGATCTTATGGGTTTCAACTCTAGCCTACCCAACTTGTTTGGGACTGGAAGGCTTGGTTGTTATTGTTTTTAGTGCAACCTTCAGAATAAATCCACCATGAATGGTTCCCAGAATGTGAGTCTGTTTCTTTACCTCCGTTCCTTCTCTCCAGCTGAAAACGCGCAGGCTCAGTGTCTCTCAAGGCCCATAATCTCATGCACGTTTGAATCACAAGCATACCATATTTCAGCTGTGTGGTTACCTGAATTCATTCAGATGGCTAGGTGATTCAGCGGCACAGCAGGAAGCAACGTTTCTTTCACGATTGGAGCATACTCCATCCCTTCCACACACAAAATCATACCTTTCAGATTTCCATTCATATTTCAGCACTGGCCGTAAAATCGTCAAACAATATTTGGTTAAAAGTCACAAAAGCACAATCATACAAAACTGCTTTTGAATACTAATCAAATGGTATCTATTTGTGTAACCAATTGTTGGTAAAGCATGTATTTCAACAGTCAAAATATTCCTTATATTTTGATGCGGTGGTAGTATTATGTGAAATGTGGAGAAGGAAAAATTGGATGACATTGTCATTTTCATCCATTGCAGGGTATTAGTGCTCGGCAAAAATATAACAACCATATTGTTTAAAGATTACACATAAGCCCCATGAAATGTAGTAAGCAACTCCAACATAATGAGGAACCACTGCTGGTTGAATTCGTATTTGGACTTGTGCTAATTATTCATAGGGTACATGATGGTACGTTTCAGTAGGCATATATAAGCCCAGTTGGCCCAAACTAGGTTTCAAAGATCAGAAGCTCTGCTCAAGAAGGTAATCAGCAAGCCTCTCCACAACAATGCTGCACTGTCCATGAGTCATTGGCTCCTCGTAGAGTCCAATGACGAGTGAAAGATTCGTCTTCTTGATAGTAACCCCTGCTGGTCCCTGCAAAGACCACACAAAAGATGACAAATGTTCGACATTAGGCAATAGCGCATACTAACAACTTTGCACATAAAATTGTCAACTTTGTTATTTGGAGAATACTACTGCACTTGTTTAGTGTCAGGAAAAATGAAAGTGTGATATCAGTCTACTTCCAGTAAAATTATGGTTTGATCAAATTGACTGAATTATTAACTACCACTATAGTGAAACTGTAGAGCAAAACCATAAGGGCTCCTTTGATTCATAGGATTTATAAAGGAATTGTGTAGGATTTGGATCCTATGGGAAATTTTCCTATACAAGTTGTTTGATTCATAGGAACACATCCTATAGGAATCTTGTAGTGTAAATCCTATAGGGAAAAAGCATTAGGTCACACCTCATGGAAAAATTCCTTTGCTACAATCAAACACACTCCATCTTTCCATAGGATTCACATACGCATGACATCTCAATCCTATAATTTTTCTATTCATATGTTTTTCCTATCCTATAAATTAAAGGAGCCCCAAGTCTAGATGATTTTAAGATGGTAAAAGGTACTCCCTCCTTCCCAATTTAGGATGCATATTAGGTTTGGTCAAAGTCAAACTTTGTAAAGTTGGTCCATCTATATATGAAAATATATTAACTTATATAATACCAAATATGTATAATATGAAAATATATTTCATCATGATTCTAATAACATTGAGATAATGTTGTAAATGTTGCTATAATTTTCTATACATTTAAGTTTACAAAGTTTGGCTTTGACCAAAACTAATATGCATCCTAATTTGGGAGGGAGGGAGTATAAACTGCAGAAATGATCATTTATCATCCATAAAATAGAATACTATGAGAATTTTCAATTGATCAATGCGTAGATAAGTAGTTTTTAGTTTGTCACCTAACTTAAGCTGGAATGAAGATTTTTGCTATCTAAACGACTTTGGTGCAAGGGTCATGATGATAAATTTTCGTTTTTACAATCTAGGCAGTGTGCCTGGTGCATTAGTGAAGGCATTCATAGTATCTGACAGACTGACGTCACACTAACCAGTATACAGAACAGCCGCTACATTAGTCATTCTTATTTTGGTGATAATATGTAAATGTTGGTTGTGAACTTCTTGTCAACTTCTATTAGTCATTACTAGCAAAAATGCCCGTGTGTTGTCATGGTCAAAAAAAGAGATCTAGTTACACAAATAATTAATTGGTCTCTGCACAAACAAATAAAAAATCAAAGAAGCTGAAAGGAACCAGCAGTCCGCTGGCTCCCATATTTTCAAAAACAATCCAGGAAAATATTTTCTGACCGAAATTTCCAAATTTGAATGAAATCTTAATCTCTAAAAGGGCGTGTAAAAAAGGATGATTTAAAGTTTCCTCCTCTGTTACTTCAGGATTACATTTTGTTTACAATCTTCTATCACAAAGTAATAATAACAGAAAAGAAAGATTGTATCTGGCTGTTCGCTGACATGAGTTGTTCCAATGTAAATGAAGTACAGCTGGCTGAAACCAATGAGGATCTCATACTATATGACAGAAAAAAAAAGATTTCCGTGAATGCATGTATGCCCTTCAAGAGCGAAATTTTAGTGATGAGTTGAATTTCAAAAACTGGACACAAAGCATGGAATCTTGTAGAGAAACAACAAAGCATTAGATTCTCTTAACCAATGATTCTATCAACAGAACTCCTTGCTGGATGGCTCGTTTGCCACCCAGCCTTTCATCTCATGCATCAATTCAGTCTGAATCCACTGTGGCCCCATGGCAAAGCCACAGTAGAGGTTGTCAAGTACTGCAGCTTTGCGGAGCAAGAACATTGCCAGCATCCTCACCCAGCTCCCCAAGCACAGTAGCACTGAAGGGCAACCCATGGGAGGTGGACGAGCAAGAGCGTAGTAACAGTACCGCAGGCCTCAAGCATCAGGTTGTTTCCAGGCCCGTTTTGGTGACATACAAAATTTGTTTGAATGAACGGGCGAAGGAGAAACGTGAAACCCACAAGAAAACCGCGAAAAAATGGGCCTTTGAGGTGCTCTGGCCCATGTGTGACACCAGGCATTCACCAATTCAAACTTAATAGTGGTAAAGATTATTATTGGTGATAGCTATTATTAGTCATCATATTAATAGGTGTAAGCAGCAACAGAATGACAAACGAAAGCTTGTAAAGTTGCAGGAGAATATGCTTGACTCAACATTTTCTAAGTAGCAAAGAGTTCTCACTGGATGTTTTTTACTTCCAATTTTTCCAAAAATATAACAGACGGCGAGTTTACTTGCATTTTAACTTTTAATTCACAGCCCTTTACACAGAAGATGACTTTTTGTGTAAAAAAATGTCTGATTTGCAAATGTACATGTAACATAGCTTCATACATAACATTCAGCCATCATCTTTTTATTGAAAGGCAGAGTGATGTTGTTATTTTGTCATTAATCGAAAAGCACCATGCAACTGTCTTCGTTTACACTGTAGTTAGATGCATTTTGAGTTCAGCTTCTTACTACGGGGAGATCAGACTTTTCTTGATTAGGCAGCTTCTGGGTGGCTTTCTCAACATTTTGTATGGTACACGAAAAAGCTTTGATTGTTGAGAGTTGCTGCCTGTGTTTGGCCCATGAGCAACATGAGAGATGTGAAGACAAAGTTGTCTGATGAAAACAGTATTTTCCTAAGTTTCGGCCGACTCAAAATCTGCAGTATTCATATTGATGATGTGGCTATACAGCTGCAGAAGCTAACTCATCGAAGTTGCAATTCCTTTGCCAAAAAGACCCAAAAACAACGATGAAGGAACCTTCCAGTTTCTGATTCACATGTATCTAAGACATGATTATGGTCTATGTTCCAGTGTTAAATGTTTAGTTATGCTACTTTCAAAGAAACCTTGTAACACTATAATTTATTTAATGGTGACTAGTGGTAATCCCCTTGCTAAACAGATGTGGAATTCAACTGAATACATCATAACAGTTGGAGAATGGGATGCCAGCTCCTAACCTTTTTGCCCCGGATGATAACTCCAGGTTCACCCTGGATAACCATGTATTTTGCACCACCAATGTATAATCCAGTTGGTGCCAAAGATCCTGGTTCATCGAAGTCATTCATTATTCCAGTGATTTCTTCAGGCTTGACCTGTGGAATGTAGGAATGACTTGATTGTAAGTCGTTAACACATATATTATAGAAAGAGCTGAGGCTTGAATGAAAACTAAAGAACCAAAATGATGGGTCCCTGAAAGATGTTTGTGCTTTTAGACCACAACTGAGAAATAGCAATAATCTGCCAAGGCAACAAAACATCACCAAAATTACCACAAATTGTCAAGGTTCGGTCGATCCAGTGAGGATGCCATGGGGCTAAAAGGTCCAGAAATATGAAAGTCCCACAGTTAAATTACCGACACCAGACTTAATCATCCAAATTTAAGCACACTAGATGTCTCTAACTCTAATTAGCGACGTGCTCCTGAGAGAAGCTACCTCACAACCGCCTGGCCTCTCACTGCTGGGGACTGTGAACGGTCACTGTCGGGGACTGTGAACGGCTAGCTGTGGGAACCAGCACAGAAGCTGATGTGCATCCCATGGGTTGATTTAGAATTTGGTGTCATTTTTTATGTATATTAGTTCAGACATGATGAAAGATAGTTCAGGTATGATGTCTATATTTCATGATTATGAAGCAAATGTAGAGAAGATTGCATCTTGTCCATTACAAGTTGGAAAATAGTACTCGATGACCAACTGTTAAATGATTACGTGCCACATTTGTTGAGCGGGATATCTTCTTGAAAGTAAGTGGTGATGATTTACATACTACTATATGGCACTGAAAACATGCACATCAATATAAACTGTGTGGGTAAAGTGTAGTATCCCCAGTGTTAAAATCCTACATCCACTGAAGTGGTATTTTCTTGAGATGGGCAAAACACGGCATCACAAATGCCCTTCGTATCATTCTCGAAAAGAAAAGACCTACGGAGCAGTGGATCTTAATATCTTAATTCGGCTGTTCATTAACATTACCAGGGCCTGCAGAGCAGTGGATCATAACCCTCCGTTCATCAAAATTACCAAGCCACAATTTAATAGAGTTAAAAAATGGTAATTTAGCACTAGGTACACGAGGACACATCTGCCGTTGCCTGCTGCTCCCTGCAATTTTACATAATTCAAGCCATGCCTGTAGAAGATACACCAATTTGATACTACTCATTTTGGTGACAATGTAGATCTAGCCGGAAAATCATGAATATCAGATCGCGTGAATGCCGACAAAAATATTGTCCAGTAAAGTGTACATATATCTGTTCTATTATCTGTATTTTTGCAGGACGTCCTATCTGCAATTTGCAAAATTTGCAACGCAAGCATAAGCCACATCTGCACTTCTAGTAGCTACTCGATACCTAGCCCAGCCACAATGAAACGGAAAGCAATGAAACGGAACCGGGATCCAGCTTTCGCCGCGCCGCACAAACCCAGCCACGCGAGATCCCATTCCCAGCGAAGTCAAGCATATGGATAAAGATAGCAATGGCAGGCGGACGGGTAGATTGGAGGAGGGTAAGACATACCTGGGGGAAGTTATCGGACTGCGCCCAGACGGAGCCGTCGTGGCCGAGGATGGCGGCGGCGGTGAGGCGCTGGCCCTCGATGTCGCAGAGCAGGTGCTCGTCCACGTACACCTGCCACGACATGCCTCCTCCTCCTAGTCCTCCTCCTCCGGCCTCTCCTGGCTAGATTTTTTCTCTCTCCCGAGATTTTCGCTCGCAGTCGCAGGCAGGTCGCTGGTGCTCTCTGCTGCGAGTCGCGTTCGACTACTTATTCTGCGAGGGAGACGACGTGTGCGCCTCCTCCATTCAATGTGGGCATCATTCTCTGGCGACAACGGAGCCAAGATGTTTTGTTTTTCCAAAAATATTTTCACTTTCCCGAAATAAAACTTCCATTTTTTCTTTCCATTTCCACTGAGGTTTGATTCGATGCTTCTTCCCTGGACGTGGCTGGCCTGAACCTTACCTGGTAATGTTCACTTGGTCGAGATTTGATCAACTTTGCATCGCACCAAATCTTCGTCGAGTCTGCCTGGGTGTGGTGCCAGGCACGACGACTCCGGAGAACGTGTGGAAGCCTCCTAGTCCTCGCCTCCTGGTCATCAGTGTGCGCCACCTCAAATCACACATAAAACCCAAATGTTAAAAATTGATCGGAGGTCTGAGTCTCTGATTTGTGGCGTTCTGATAGGGATTGATATTGACAGTGCTGGATTCGTCCTTTTATGTCCCCATTTCAGTCCTCTTCTGAGATCTCTATCGCTCCCCCCCACCCCACCAATACAAAATCATAGGCTCTGATGCCCCAAAAAAAACAGTGGGACACCTGTCGGATACGCGGACACGAAAGAGCCACATGTATGACCCACCATGCCGAACCCTGACTCGGCCAACCCCTCCCCCCCTTCGGCATCCGATGGTGCGGACATCATCGGCAACAAATGGGACCTCGCTCCTTTTTCCCTGACGCGCTCCGCGACGGTGAGGTGTATCTACCGCAACATATACAACCTCGTCCCCCGCTCCATCGGGGAGTGTGGCCAAGGGAGCTTAGGGCGCGCAATTTCCTCGGGAACATGGACGTGCTACCTTCGAAGGCAGGGTAGCTAGGTGGGCTCGAGAGCCTGCAAGGTCAAGGTCTCCACGCGCCAAGGTATCCATGGTGGATTGCAATAGACCGATGTACCCGAAAGTGGAGGCAAAGGAGCGATCATGTCAAACATGGACAAACGGCAGGAAGCGACATGCATCTACACCAAGCTATACTACGACAGAAAAGAAGCCAACGGTGCAGCTAAGACAAACACACCATACACTCACCAGATGGACCAAATGATGTGGTCCACCTATAATAGTTGGTTGAAGCCGTTACTTAGTGTGTCTGGGTGTGGTGCTAGGCACGGAGACTTCCATGGAAAGGAGAACGTGTGGAAGCCTCTAGTCCTCGCCTCCTCTGTCACGAGTGTGTGCCACCTGAAACCACGTATAGAAACCCAAACGTTCAAGATTGCTCGGAGGCCCGAGTCTCTGATTTGTGACTATCCGACAGACAGTCAAGGAGTGTGACCATCGTTCTGATAGGCACGGAAATCAACGGTGCTGGATTCGCCCCTCTATGTCATGTCCTCTTGTGAGGTCTCTATCTCTCTTCATTCTTATTTTTCCCAAGTACAAAACCCTAGGCTCTGCCGTCCAAAACCCCCCTTGGGACACTTGTCGGATACACGTTAGGCAATTGTAGAGCCCCCAGCATGTCAGTCCTTGACACTGCCAACCCCCTTTCGGGATCCGACGGTGCGGACATTGCTGGTGACAAATGGGACCTCACCCCCTTTTTTCCCGCCACGTTTCACGGCGACGAGGTGTACATATGCCGCAACGTATAAAACCTCATCCCACGCTCCATCGGGGAGTGTGGTCAAGGGAGCTTAAGGCGCTCAAGTTCTTCGGGACATGGACGTGCTGCCCCCGAAGGCAGGGTAGCTAGGTGGGCTCAAGAGCCTACAAGGTCAAGATCTCCAGGCGCCAGGTCTCCAGGATGGATTGCAATAGACCGGCGTATCCAAAAGTGAATGCAGAGGTGCTATCATGTCGAACACGCACAAACAAGGGGAAGCGGCACACATCTACGACAAGGTATACCAACAGAGAAGAGGCTAAGGTGTACAACTACGACAAACACACGGTACACTAGGCACCATATGGACCAAATGATGGGGTCCACGTGTAAGAGTTAGTTGAGGCCATTCCTTAAAGGGCATGGGGTGGCATCAATGTTGGAGCCACGACCCGGCTAGCCTGGGCAGCTGCCCGGTCTCCACCGGGAAACACTCAATTAGTTTTACTATTGCTTGAGTAATTAATCTTGAGTTCTTGTGAGTATTTGCTAGCAAAATATGAGGTCCCTTTGATTTATAGGATAGAAAAACATAGGAATAGGAAAAACATAGAAATGAGATGATATGCCTAGTTGAATTATATGGGAAGATGAAATACGTTTGATTGTACCAAAGGAATTTTCCATGAGGTATGACCTAATATTTTTTTCCTATAGGATTTGCACTACAAGATTTATTTAGATTTATTTATGATTATTTCATATAGAATATATTCCTATGAGTCAAACAACTTGTATAGAAAATTTTCATATAGGATTCAAATCCTACACAAATTTTACACAAATCCTATGTATTAAAAGAACCCTGAAACTCTCATCCTTGTTCAGGCTCCATGAATGACCAGGCTCCACCACTGGATGGCGTGCGGGTGGAGTCACCTGGGTTTGGATCACCTGAAAGGCGGCTGAGCTTTGGCTGGCTTGTAATAGCTTCTCCCTCTCCGTCCTCTATTAGAATTTGAATATGTCTCTCTTGTACTTACTTTTTTTGTGTTGACTTCTATGAAACTAGATTGAAAAATTACATCCAATCCACTATTTTCGAAAAAAATCCAATCCTCTAGTTATATAAAAAAAAGGTTGGCTTTAAGGGCGGACCTAGAACAAAAACTATCCGGTGTCACTCTACAAGTTCACACTATTTTTCTTCTGAATTTAGGGGTGTCACACACTAGAAATAGCTTGAATATTACAAACAAAACAACTTTTACCCGGGGTCATGTGACCCCTGGAAGCAAAACGTAGGTCCGCCCCTGTTTAAGGGTAAGAAGTCCAAAGTGTTGTGATTTTAGTAGAAGTGATTGTGCATCCAACACCAGATGCAAGTGCGTAGACTCGAACCATGACGGGCGGGGATGAAATCACCCCATCCCAACCATCGGGCTAAGCCTCGATCCACAGTCGTCCAGCTATAGTATACTACATTTGGATCCTTTTATTGCACTGCAGTTTTGTTACAAGACTCACGCGTGGTGCACTGCAGCGGAACTGCGTCT
This sequence comes from Lolium rigidum, assembly GCF_022539505.1. NCBI lineage: Eukaryota > Viridiplantae > Streptophyta > Magnoliopsida > Poales > Poaceae > Lolium > Lolium rigidum. Next base: position 341,407,148 of record NC_061513.1, on the reverse strand, counting down.
CCTAGTGCCCGAACCTAGGGTCCTTTGGAACCCTTCCCAGCTAGAAAAAAACGCTCGAACATTGTGTTGCTCTTGTTTTGTCCAATTGGACCGGGTGACATAGGCATCCCAAATGGGCCTGCCGGAAATAGTACCCGGGGTTTATTGAAGGCCCACTATCCGAAGAATAAGAAGATTCGAGAGTCCAAGATATATTAAGGAAAGTAGAGTTGTAATAGGAAGTATTGTTTGTAATCTGGCGGGATGAGTTAGAAACCGTCCCGAGCTCTGTAACTTGTACGAAACGAAACCCTCGGCTCCACCTCCTATATAAAGGGGGAGTCGAGGGCGAAAGATCATCGAATCATTGTTCACAAACCCTAGTTTTCATAATCGTCGAGTACTTTTCGGCTGAAACCTTCGAGATCTACTTGCCCTCTACTTCTAACTAAACCCTAGCCTATAACCCGTAGGCATTGACAAGTTAATCCCTTGTCAATTGGCGCCGTCTGTGGGAACTAGAGGCGTAAGGATCTGATCTCGATGGCACGTTCAAGGTCTTCGACATCGTCAACCGGAAGCAACACAATGGATCGAGGTAAACGGATCGGCTGCTTGGTCTTGTCGATTTTGTTCCTCACCCACCCTCCCGTTTGGATGCATATGCGTATGCGGCGGAGCCCATGGAGATGACGTTCGGAAGGTTCCACTTTCACGTCGAGAAGGAAGGATCGTATCGTGTCGAAATTCCGATTTCGTCGGGATCGTCGGCGGTCGATTCCGATTTTTCAAGCTATACATCATCAACTGAGTCAGAAGAGGAAGAAACTTCAGAAACACGCTACGTCAGCACCAGAGCAAGAGAGAAACTCGCCAAGATCTTCGGCGACATATCATCCGAGTCATCTGCGGACTCATATATAAGCGATGACTCAAGTGATGTCGAAAGTTACAACTTCATCGACAAATCTATCACGGTGGGCGAGGTCTTCATCAATCTCAACAATGATGTCACCAAACCCAACATAGATCTGAGTACAAAATATCATCAGATTTATGCTATCGAAAACCAAGAGGAAACATCAGAGGCTTTCGACGATTTGGGTAATCCCTATGTCGATCCCTCAGATCTAAGGAGAGGTATGGGCACTAAATATGTCGGGCCCACACCACGTGTCAGAGTTCAACTTCCACAAGCAGCACTGGGATAGAGCTGCAAAAGCTTTAGATGGTTCGGAGCCAATGACAACAACGGCTACGGCTCAAGAGCTGCAAGCTTATCAATATAGGCTCGCACGAGCTGCCGGAGAAATAGAAAAACAGAGCGGCTGAGTTGAACGGGAGAAAGGAGGCGGCTTACGCATCCGAGCGGGAGAAGAGCGAGATCTAAGTCGACAATCTAGAGTTTCGGGTGATAGCCACGGGGAGGCTCGGAACGAGAGGAAGATCAAGGTTACAACACATACCCGAAGCGAGAAAGAGAGCACTTGGTTCAAAACCTCGACATGTCCTTTATGTCGATAGATACAAGAGGAAACATTATCCCTAAGACACCGGAAAGCTGGGTATATGGCGACACAAGCTTATATCCTCGCATCTAGGCCACCCCGGAGTGATCCAAGGGAGACATTATACAATATGGCGTTAGCAGGGGTTGGAGCTATGGGGACGGCGTTTGTATCAACGCCTCCCGAAGGAGCGGCAAGGCAAAATAGTCCACGACCTGCGGCGGCAACGGCGGCGGTTCACGAAGGTCCAAGCGGAACAAGAGACACGGGAGCACAAGCAAGGGTTGATAGAGCGAGGCAAAGCGGAAGGGATCATCGGCAATCACACGAACTTGACGACGAGGATATGTGCGGCTTACCATGCTTCACGAGGAGAGTCCGAAAAACTCGAGTCCCCTCGGGTTTCAAGCTACCCGATCATTTCAAAAAATTCGACGGTACGCAAGACCCGGAAGATTGGCTAGTTGATTACCTCGAGACGGTGAAGTTAACTGGAGGAACTAGGGCAACAGCCATGCAAAGTATTCAGGTGCACCTAAGTGGAGCCGCACGATCTTGGATCAAAAAACTTCCGCCAGGATCCATCGACAGCTGGGAAAGCTTCGAAGATGTATTCGTCAAGAACTTCAGGTCCACGTGCAAAAAACCTGCGTCGTTAGAAGAGCTGAGAGCATGTCGACAAAAGCCAGATGAATCAATGAAAAAATACATCCAAAGGTGGAACATCATAAAAAACTCGGCGAGAAAATATATCGACGAGAGAGCAATAGATGCGTTTGTCGCGAGGAATTAGGCGTGGAGATTTTGTCGAGGACTTGGGAAGGACCAATCCAAAAACAGTATCAGCATTAATGGAGATAGCAAATAGATGGGCAGATGGAGAGGATGCTGTCCACAACAAACGGCACAGGTCACCAGAGGAGGATCGTGGTCGAAATTACCAAGCGAGGCGACGGTTTCCCCGGCAATACCCGAATTATGACGCCCCAGGGCAGATTTCGGCAGGCTTTCGGGCAAACACAGGGGAAAACAATAGAGATGATTATCAGAGAAGCAGCGAGCAGAGAGGCGAAAACAGGGATGACTCTCGCAGCAGGCAAAATAGCGGGCCTAGGTTCCCAAGGCCTTTCGTGTCACCCGAAGAAATGATGAACGGACCGTGCCGGATGCATTTTTTCATCGACGGCAACGGAAAAAGACGGTCGGGGCACCTGCGGAAGAGCGTCGAAATTTTCGAGGCAATGTTCGGGTATGCGAGAGAACGCTCATGCTCGAGCGGCACGAGAGAAATCCTCGGGAACCCGGGAGTGAAGTTCACCTGCCACCACCTCCCGCGATTACGGACGACAACCGACACCGGCTCGGAATAGCGGCAGCACCTCCACCACCACCTTATGTCGATCCTAACTCAAACGGAGCGGTGTCGATGATTCGAAGGGAAGGCCGTCCAACGAGAACTCAAAAAGTGATCTCGAGACAGGTGTTCATGGCGGAGAAAATGCCTCCACCAACGGTTGAGTACCTCAATTGGTCGGGGCAAGACATCGGCTTCGGCATAGCGGATCATCCGCAGCAAGTTCCTCGACCAGGGCAGTCAGCACTTATTCGCCGGCGGTTATTGCGGGATTTGATGTTTCTCGAGTATTCATAGATGGTGGCAGCGAGTTTAAACCTTATGTACGCGAGATACATTGAGGAAGATGAACATATCCTTAGCAAACACTGAAGCCAACGGACACAAGATTCCACGGCATCACCCGGAGAAACCAAGTTATCCGTTGGGGAAGATAAATCTCGACGTTCAATTTGGAACTCGAGAAAATTATAGAATCGAGAAGCTGGAATTTGAAGTCGTGGATTTTCCGTCGCAATATCATGCTTTGTTGGGACGACCAGCATATGCTAGATTTATGGCGGTACCACACTATACATATCTGTTGTGGAGATTGCCTGGACCAAAGGGACCAATCACAGTCAAAGGAAGCTTCGCCTTAGCCGACAAGTGCGATAAGGATTTTCATCGGTTATCGAAACTTTCGGGATGCAAAGCTGAGTATTTGCCGTCCAAAAGCATGACCGATTACGACGTACTACCGGACGTTGGAAGGCCAAATAAAGAGTCAACTTTCAATACGGAGAAAAATTCTAAGGAGGTGCGGATTCACCCGACGGACCCGAAAAAGACGACATCTATCGCAAACAACATGGATATCGCATAGGAAAGCGCGCTCGTCGAGTTCCTCCGTGAGAGCTGGAAAATCCTCGCATGGTGTCCGAGTGACATGCCGGGAGTACCCGGGGAACTTGCCGAGCACCACCTAAATCTGGATCCGATGGCGAGACCAATCAAACAACCTTTGCGGCGTTTTCGGAACCAAACCGCAAAGCTATCTTTGTCGAGAAATCAATCGACTACAAGAAGCTGGTTTTATCAAAGAGATATTCACGAAGCCACATGGGTAGCAAATCCTGTGATGGTGCCAAAGAAAAACACTAAGGTCCTTCGCATGTGCGTCGACTTTACGTGTCTAAATAAACATTGTCCAAAGGATCACTTTCCCCTCCCAAGGATCGATCAAATTATCGACTCCACGGCTGGATGCGAACGTCTTTCCTTCCTGGACGCGTATTCGGTTATAACCGGATCAGGTTGAAAGAAGAAGATGAAGTAAAGACCGCGTTTATCACACCTTACGGCGTGTTTTGCTACGAGAACAATGCCCTTTGGTGCGAAAAATGCGGGAGCAACATACCAGAGGATGATGCAGAAGTGTTTGGCGACACAGATTGGAAAAAATGTGCAAGTATATATCGACGATGTCGTCATAACATCAAAAAAGGGGACAACACTGATCGAGGATCTCGAGGAAACTTTCGACAACCTCAACAAATTTTGTCTGAAGTTGAACCCAACGAAGTGTTCCTTTGGCGTCCCGAGCGGGAGAACTCCCGGGATTTCTAGTCTCGGCAAGAGGGATTGAAGCAAATCCCGATAAAATACAAGCTATCGTAACAATGAGAAAGCCAACAAAGTTGAAAGAGATACAACGACTAACCGGGCGAGTCGCGGCTTTGAGTAGATTCGTCGCCGAGTCGGGAGAAAAAGCGTTACCATTTTACGCTCTGATAAAGCAAGGAGACAAATTCCAGTGGAACGAGGAGGCTGACAAAGCTTTCGAGGATTTGAAGCGGAAAATCTCGACACCACCAATTTTGGTGGCGCCGAAGGACAAGGAACCTCTCCTGCTATATATCGCAGCCACGCCCCAAGTGGTGAGCACGGTGCTAGTTGTCGAAAGAGAAGAAGAAGGAAAACTCCACGGAGTACAGAGGCCAGTATACTTCGTCAGCAAAGTTTTATCGCCATCGAAACAAAGATACCCTCAGTACCAAAAGCTACCATACGGGGTGTTCACAACAGCACGAAAATTGCGCCACTATTTTTCGGCACACCCGATCATAGTGGTCAATGAAGCTCCTTTGTCAAATATACTGAACAATCCAGAAGCTACGGGTCGTGTCTCCCTTTGGGGAATAGAACTTTCCCCTCGGGACATCACGTATGAAAAAAGAAAGGCAATCAAGTCGCAAGTTCTGCCAGACTTCATCGCAGAGTGGATGGAGCTACAAAACACGGGACCACCAGATTTGTCGAGAACCTGGACCATGAATTTCGACGGGTCCAAGAGAGTAGAAGGAGCTGGCGCAGGACTAGTACTCATATCACCTGAAGGCGACAAATTGAAGCATATCCTTCGGATGACGTTCCCTAACGCATCTAACAACGAAGCAGAATACGAAGCCCTCATACACGGGATGAAGATGGCGAAAGCTTGCGGTGCAACTCGATTAAAAATCTTTGGCGACTCACAATTGGTAGCTCGGCAAGTTATGAACCAATGTGATGCAGTCAATGATAGCATGGTAGCATACAAGGAGGTGTACAACGAACTCGAGAAGCTATTTGATGGATGCGAGGTAAATCACATCAGTAGGTTAAGCAACGATGAAGCTGACGTCCTTGCAAATATCGGGTCGCAGTGCCTCCCAATCCCGCCAGGAGTATTTTGGGAAGAAATAGCGGAAAGATCTACGAAACTAAAACAGGGGCAAAAAAAAGCAAAAGAGAAAACTTCGACATCCCTCACAGAGGCCACGGAGGAGGAGGAGGAACAAGAGCTGGTGATGATGGTACAAGTTCCTTGGATGCAAGCATATGTATCATACATCCTCAGGAAAGAAACACCCGAGGATCCAGTCGAGGCAAGGCGAGTAATTCGACGCTCCAAAGCCTTCACGGTAATCAAAGGAGAGTTGTACAAACGGAGTATTTCAGGCGTCTTGCAAATATGTGTCACACCCGAAGAAGGAAGAATAATTCTGAAGGATGTACACGAAGGAATATGCGGCCACCACGCGAGTAGTCGAGCCATAGCAGCCAAGGTCTTTCGTGCGAGGATTCTGCTTGGTTGACAGCAATCGAAGACGCCAAAGAAATAGTAAGGACTTGCGATGCGTGTCAAAGGTTTGCCGCAAAACCCCACTCTCCGGCAGCTGAACTAACACCAATACCATTGTCATGGCCCTTTGCACAATGGGGACTTGATATGGTAGGCAAGTTACATAAGTCGTGGCCAGGAGGAAAGGAATACATGCTAGTAGCTGTCGACAAATTTACAAAGTGGATAGAAGCGAAGCCGATAAATTCGCCGGACGGAGCATCCGCGGTAAAATTCATAACAGGCCTCGTCTTCAGATTTGGAGTGCCCCACGGCATCGTCACAGACAACGGCAGTAACTTCACATCCAATGAATTCAAAGATTATTGCAAGGAAGTGGGTATCAAGTTGCACTTTGCGTCAGTTGCACATCCTCAAACCAATGGGCAAGTCGAGAAAGCCAATGGCATCATCTGCAATGGCATCAAGAAACGCTCGTTGGGACCACTGGAAAAAGCTCGGCATACCGGCCGAGAAGAACTACCAAGTGTGTTGTGGAGCATCCGAACAACACCAAATACGACGACACGGAAACCCCGTTCTTTCTGGTCCATGGAGCGGAGCGGTACTACCAATAGAGATAGAGCACGACTCCCCCGAGTCACGAGTATAATGAAGAAACTTCCGGGATAGCATTGGAAGACGACGTAGACGCACTTGACGAAGCTCGAGACGAAGTATTATCAAGGGTAACCAAGTACCGGCGGGACTTGAAGAACTACCACGGTCGACGTTTGCGGCCAAGATCTTTTCGGGTGGGAGACCTAGTTCTTCGGCTCACGCAAAAAAGTCATGAAAAACTCGAGTCACCATGGCTTGGCCCTTACATCGTCACGGAAGTAATCGGAGGAGGAGCATACGGGATAAAGGACAAGAAGACGGGGGTGGAGGAGCAAAACCCCGGAATGTGGCGCGGCTCAGGCGGTTCTACGCCTAGAAGTCGAAATATATAGTTCTTCTCTGCAAAAATACAATGTACTGAAACGCCCGCGAGTTTTCAGACGCACTCTTTTCCTTTTCGGGGCACCGAGTGGGGCCGGAAAGGTTTTTAATGAGGCGGGCTCGCGGTGCTGCAATATAATAAAGATAGTGGAGATATACTTCTTATTTTTTTGACACACTCGGGGGCTCAACGCCTAAAGTCTCAAAAAAACGTACAATATAGATTCACTGAAATATTTCGCCTTGGTACATTAATACCTCGCCAAATATAAAAATCGGAAGACAGCAATCATAAATATAGTGTCCTCGTCAAAATCTCAAGTGCTTTGGTCTAAGAACCTCACAATAAAAATATAGAACGTCGACATCAAAAATACTTGAAGATTGGCAATCCTTCAAGGGAAAAACAAGGATATCTTATTACAACAGAAAGATAAACCTTCAAGGTGGAAAAAATAGTGTAACCTTTGCCCAATTAGGCTCGGGGGCTTCAACAATATAGAGGATTTCGGCAATATACAATAAATTTCTTCGGAAATACAAAAAAAAAATCAATCAAAAAAGAGTGAGATACAAGGTTTTCAATATAGTACAAATTAGTTAAATCCCAAGATACTATCTACGGACAAGCCTCTGGTTGTTTTGTGTTCAACATAAGAACCCTTGATAAAGAACTCTGAGTCCATCCGAAGAAGCTCATCTATCATCGACTCGGCCACGGGAGCTACCATGTCATCGATTGAGTCAATATCATTTTTCCGCCGCGTCTTCTTGGCCGGACAATCGGCAACAATCTTCGTCGGGTCTAACTTTGGATGACGGATGTTTATCATAATCATGGCGAATCTCGCTCCAGCGGAGAGTTGAGCACGCACAAAGTTATGAATGCGGGGAGCATCTCTGAATACCTCTAATAATTCAGGAAGAGTTTTTGGAACCTCATTTCGAGGAAATAAATTCCTATAGACAAGGGTTAATGTTGTCGTGCAAAAATTGAGAAATTCGCGTACTTGGCAAGCACGGTCTTGGAACCTAACAATTTGTTGGGTTCGTTCAGGAGTGGCCCAGAACAAACAGTCATGGTTAAGGGAGAGATTGACAAGAAGATTTGTTCTCTCGTTCACTCTCTGATCTTCGGCAGCAGCATCAAGAACCGAGCCTATTTAAGCACCAAGGCAAAAAATTCTTTGAAGAAAGGCACAGCAAAATAAAGAGAAGGCATCATGAGATCGCAAAAAACGTACCCAACATATCTATGCTAGCTTCCAGCATCAGCTCGAGCATACTATTTTCTCGGGTCGTGGCTCCTTTCGCTTCTAATACAGCAGCATCCTTGGCAGCTATAACTTCTTTGGCTTGTTGGAGAGCAAGTTTTTCTTGCTCAGATGCTTTCCGAGATTGTTCCATCATCGCCAGAGTTTGTTTCTTCATAGATTGAAGTTCGTTGTCGAAGTTCTTGCAAATCTTCAGACAAATGTACGCTTGACGAACCTTCGAGGGGATTGTGGTTGACTAGTACTTTCCTCGAGAAGGAAGATGCGAGGTGAAGCAGCGGCGAAGTAGGAGGGTCGAGTAATTATCAAATATTAGCTGGAAAAGAGAGTCCCAGGGATCAATGATAAGAACGAAGAGGAATTTCATTACTTTCTAGAAAATTTACACGGACATTACAAAAGAAGTTTTACAGAGGGACTAACAGAGTAACTGTCGCCAAGGCTAAAATGGCGACAAGAGCAAAAGAAACAGAGAAAGGAAAAACAAGGAGGCATGCAACTAGACCTCCGGCCTCGATGAGCTTGGAGTCGAAGCTGGCTTGATCCCGAGATACGCCAAGATTTTCTTTGCGTTGGGCTTGGCTGCCTTAATCAGCGACCTCCATCTCGACTGCTCTATCTGATCAGTGTCGCCAACTTTCGCCCAGTCGATATTTTGCTGGCTATCGGCGACCAAGGCAACAGTGCTCTCAACAGCGACCTTCATATTTTCATGACGCACCCTCAAACCAAGATCTTCGGATGGATCAAAGAACTCGGCCAATTTAAGGAAAGTCGCGGGTTCCTCTTTCTTTGGGAAGAAATAGGGAAAGAGCCGCGACAGCCCTGCTTTGGCATGATCAATGCCTTCGCGTGCCTCAGACCCATGAAACTCGAGGAATGAAAGGGCGTCAAGAAGAGCATCGTTTCGGGTTCTTCGAGTTCAAACTCTTGAGCTGTTCTATCGACAAGAAAGAAACTTATTGAGCAACAAATGAATGCGAGAGAAGAAAATCAAAGGATATGAAGTGGTTCGGATACTTGCGAGGAAGCGGCGGCTTTGTGTCCTTATACGCTTAAGGATAGCTTCCTCGCGAGCGGATTGTGCGGCTATGTGTTCGCTCGGCGAATTCTCGGCGGCGTGAAGTCTCTTTCTAAGATCTTCGACACCGGCGGCTTCAGTCTTGGCCTTATCAGCCTCTGCTCTAGCTTGAACAGCGTCCAACTCGGCCTTTTTACGAGCCTCTTCACTTTGCTCTAATTTTTGAGCTAGTGCATTGGAGCGCTCGTTGATAGCTGCCAATTTCTCTGCCAAGAAAGATAGAATTTTGCTAAAGTATCGACAACAAAAGAGTAACAGAGTAATGGTAAAAAAGAAAGCAGCAAAGCATTACCTTCAGTTTGGTGAGCATATTCACGATACCCAATGAATTGAGCACCAATGCGAATAAGCTCTTTGATCATGGGCTGTTAAGGAAAGAAAAAGACAAAGCAAGAAAAATTTCGGTATGAGAAAAACATAATGGCATTTAGAAGCAAACGAAGTATAGACGAGTGGCAAGGGTATGGAGAACTTACATCATCCAAGAGAGGGTTCGAAGAGCTACTCAAATGGAGACTCGGCTCGGAATCGCTTCGATCCTTGCCCTTTTCGGTGAAGGGACAAGGGGGCTCGAAGGAGGAGTAGATGTGCCGACGTTTTGTTGAGGAGGCGAAGATTCTTCTCCTTCAACTGGTTTCTCCGAAATAACTAGAGTATGTGACGTACTCGTTCGAGCAGCCACATCCAAAGTTGGTGTTTTTTCGTCATCATCACTGTCGAAAAAAGGTGACGGCATAAAAAGCAAGGCAAAATTCTTCGAATAGAAAAATAAAAAGAGACAGGGAACTTACGAACTGATGAGACTCTCGAGATATGGGTCATAAGCTGCCTTTCGTGGTGAAGGAGCAGTTTCTTCGGGTTGAGAGGTCCCGGAATCTTCGGCATCACTCCTCTTCCTTTTGTTCTTTGGAGAAACAGCAGGAGGAGGAGATTGTGCAGATGTAGTACCTTCAGAAGCAGCATCCTTTTCAATAGATCCCGCAGATTTTCGAGAATCTGCGGGTTCATTCACAAAAGAGGGGGCCTCCTGGTTGTCATCAGAAATAACGGCCCTTTCCTCGACATCTCCACCCTCAGGAAGAGGAGGAAGAGAGGCCATAGTAGGATGGTTCTGCAGAAAAATAACGACAAGAGAAAAATTAGAGGGATATCAATACAGTGAGGTACAGGGAAAGTTCGAAACATGATAAAAACTCGAGAAGATAAAATACCTCGGGGAGAGGATTAGTGGAGCTGTATGGTTCCACGCGGCATGAGGAAGGAATAGGATCCCTCTTGCTCAGCGAGGAGATTCTTCGGATCAGCTTCTCCAAGTCCTTCACAGAAAGATCATTGGAGAGCCTATTGGCGTCATTTTCACCAGCATACGTCCAAAGGGGATTTTTCCGGGCCTGAAGAGGCTGCACTCTAATCCTAAGAAAGTAGGCAGTGATTTGAACACCAGACAGTTCTTTGCCTCGAGTATTTTGAAGCTGGTGGATGCGAGACATAAGCGCTTCTGTCGCATTTTTCTCTTCCTCGGAAACTTCAGCATCCCAGGAGCGGCGGCGTTGGATTTTAGCACTTCCGTCGAAAGGAATTATGTTGTGTTCGACAGAATTGGCACTTTCTTCGTGTATGTAGAGCCACCTTTTGCGCCATCCTTGGACAAAATCAGGAAATTTGACGTCGAAATAGTCAACGTCAGTTCGAACACAGATAACAACGCCACCTATGTTGTAGGTGGAGTTGTGGGAGCCATTACGGCGAAGGCAGAAAATGCGTTTCCACAAAATCCAATTAGGAGGGGTTCCAAGGAAGCATTCGCACAGCGTGATGAAGATAGAAATATGGAGGATGGAGTTAGGGGTCAAGCGGTGCGGTTGAATCCCATACACAAAAAGAAGGCCGCGGAGGAAATCGTGGATTGGGGTAGAAAGGCCGCGGATGAGGTGATCAACGAAACTAACCCGGTACTCCATTGGAGGGTGCGGGTAGCTTTCTTCGGCGGGAAAGCGGATGGCGTCCTCCTTCTTCATCAGGCCAAGCCTCTTCGACAGGCTGACATCTTGATTGGAGATCTTAGATCTCTCCCACTCAAGGTCTTCAGCAGCCATCTTGGATTCCGGAGTGCTGTGGCGAGTGAGTCGCGTGCGCGGTGGCATCAATGGCGCTGGAAAAGCTGTGCTCGTGCGTGCGGAAGCTCAAAGAGAATTGGGCGTAGGAGAAGTTTTTGCAAAGACGAACAGATGTGCGGTGCGAGCGAAGGGGAGAACCGAGGTTGAAGAAAGGTTTATATAGGAATTGGGCGAAGCAATGCACCGTTGGATGAAGAAATCGTGTGGTGAAATAGCAAAGGGTAAAAAGGTATTTTTACTACAATGGAATAGAACAGGCGTTACCGTACGTGCGCCAGGAAAAGCGGAGGACGTGTGTCCCCCACTTGCACGACGTGTCAACAAGGTGGAAATAATGGACCCACAAAGCAGAAAAATCTCGGTTGTTATGGAAGACGAAGTGAATTTGACTAAGGAAAGCATGTCGGCAAGAAAAATAAAAAAAGATTGGCGACAGAAGAGGTTATCTGAATACTTCGAGAGCCTTTGGTCAAATACAAGTTTTTGCCCAAATGCTCGGGGGCTACTTCGGTAAAAGTAAAATTTCGACTATGGCAATATAGAAATTGCGGGAGCCTACAACCAAGCACAAGTTCGTGGTTGTAGCCTCGGGGGTTACTCCCATCGGGAACGCTGTTCGCGTACCCGATGAAATTAAAAAAGGAAAAGGAAGAAAGATAGAAAAGCAAGAGAGTATATTTCGAGTTATAAATAACTCTACATATACTCCCATCGGGAGATTAATATAAGTCATATTTGACTCGATAAAATGTGCCATTCCAACAGCCGGAAAAGCACTCGACAATATATTCTCAGAACGCCAAAGTTGCGATCAATTTCTGAATGCCGCAAATTTGCGAAGGTAAGACCCCGGATCCGTTCTGCTGGGCGTGGCATCGCCTAAGACTGCGCTCTGCTACTTTTATCCGTATCAACGGATACGAAGAAAAATCCTAACGGACGCGTTAGGTACTCGATAAATTTGACCGGGACTCGACGGAATGGTAAGACCTTAAGCGGCACCTGTCGGAGTTTACACCGGTATCCCGAGATCATGTCCGGGGACGTGATCTTGAAGTAGGTTTTTGCGGATTGCCACTAGAGCAGTTAACTAGTACCTGATCCGTCAGATGAACTAGCCCCAACTACCAGTATCCCTGTACAATATAGAAATTTATATGAAGAAATATATAAAAGTTTAAATTGTCAGATAAAAATAAACAGTGGAGATTTTCCCTGACTCTACGATTCAAGCGAAATCTCGGGGGCTACTGACATAGGCATCCCAAATGGGCCTGCCGGAAATAGTACCCGGGGTTTATTGAAGGCCCACTATCCGAAGAATAAGAAGATTCGAGAGTCCAAGATATATTAAGGAAAGTAGAGTTGTAATAGGAAGTATTGTTTGTAATCTGGCGGGATGAGTTAGAAACCGTCCCGAACTCTGTAACTTGTACGAAACGAAACCCTCGGCTCCACCTCCTATATAAAGGGGGAGTCGAGGGGCGAAGAGATCATCGAATCATTGTTCACAAACCCTAGTTTTCATAATCGTCGAGTACTTTTCGGCTGAAACCTTCGAGATCTACTTGCCCTCTACTTCTAACTAAACCCTAGCCTATAACCCGTAGGCATTGACAAGTTAATCCCTTGTCACCGGGTGATGGTTAGGCCTAGATAGCCCACCAAGCTCTTATAAACTACAGGACATGCCAATCTTTCATGAAGCTTCCCATTTCCTTCCTTCATTTTTTCCAACCACAAATTATACATGATAAAGTAAAATGGGTATATACACATGTCTAAATCTTCTTAGACAAGCGATATCAGACTAAAAGATCACCAATACATCTGAACCAATCCATAAGAACGCATGTAAAACAAAACTATAGACCACGAGGAATACATATCGTCTCCAAAGGGGAAAAAATAGACTACACGAAACGAAATCACACTACAGTTGAGGAAAAAAATAGCTCGAGGGAACAAATAAAATATACACGCGGAACAGAACAATAGAAAATATGGAACACAATATAGGGATTGTGAAAGAAATCATGAGTGCAAAGGGAATAAAAAATTATGACTGAGGGAACGTACTTTAGACCATGCGAAAAAAAATCAAACATACAAGAAATAAATTAATACTACCGAGGGGGAATATAAAGATCATGGAAAATATATAAACATGGTTTTAAAAAGGTAAAATGAAAAGGAGTGAAAACACTCTATGAGCTATTTTAAGTTATCAAAGAAAATGTGCAACAAGATCACTAGTTGCGTGGCACACTTCTTGTAGGGAGGTGATGAGAAGAAGAGGAAGATCCATGGGAGAAGATGGGACAAAAATTCTATTCCTAAATCTGCAGGTTGTATGGGGTTTAGGGACTTACAACGTTTAATTAATCAGGCAATGCTTTCTAAGTAAGGATGGAGACTAATGACGACCCCTAATTCCTTGTGTGTCCGTGTGATCAAAGGCAAGTATTTCCATGATCGTGATTTTTCGGCTGCTACAATGAAATGAAATGGACCACACATTTTGGAATGCTATTCTGCATTGTCGAGAACTTTTAAAAAGGGTCTCATCAAACGGGTTGGTGATGGTTGTTCAATTCGTGTTTGGGATAATCCTTGCATACCTAATAATATCACTGAACAACAGTTGATTAGAAAACCAGAAGCCAAATTAAATTTGGTGCATGAATTGATAGATGAGGTATAAGTACAGTGGAACAATGAGAAGGTCAAAGAAAATTTTGAACCTATTGATGCATCGTCTATATGTTGTATTCCCCTTGGCTGATCTACACAAGTTATATGAGCGTGGGTACCAGAGAAAAATGGGTGCTTTAGGGTGTGTTTGGTAGGTTGAGCCACCTCAACATGTCTTTCCCACCTCATACATGCTGACCTTAGATATGATGTGTTGAGATTTTGTGCCTTGTTTGGTAGCATGTATCTGGGAAGAGATGCTCAGCTGAGATGTTGTTTGGTGTGTGGATGAGCTGAGATAGTGCTGAGTGGAGATTTTTACGCAAAAGTCCCTAGACGAAAAAAGAAAAAGCAATCGGGTCCCTGGTTCATCCAACCACTGCATCAAGGAAGATGCTCCGGCCATAGGTGGCGGCCGTACCGGCGCATCCTGGCGGGCGTGGCTGTTCCGGCGGCTCGTGGGGCGGTGCTTCCTGGCGGACTTCGGGGTGCGTCAGCGGCGGAGCAAGGAGGCGACGCCGAGTGGTCTCACAGAGGCGCGCGTGGTGGCCGTGGCGCTCCAGGCGGCGGTGGCCGTTGCGCTCCAGGCGGAGGAGGCGTGCGCGTGGTGGCCGCCGGCGCATCCAGGTGTGGAGTTGGAGGAGACGGTGGTGGCGCTCCAGGCGGAGGAGGTCGTCTGCGCGGCGGCCGGTGTTCAGCAGGAGGAGGCGGCGGCCGGCGTTCAGTAGAGGAGCTCGGTGGAGGAGTTCGTCCCCGTGGAGCTCCAGGCGCGGCGGCTCGTCCCCGTGGTGCTCCAGGCGGAGGAGGCCGCCGGCGCGTCGCGTGGAGGAGGAGGAGGCAGGGGTGGCAGAGCTCGTCTGCGTGGAGCTGCAGGCGCGGCGTCTCCACCTCGTTCCCGTGGCTCTCCACCTGAGGAGGCCTCCCGTTTGGGGGAAAATGAGGAGAGGGGTGGGGGTCTGGGGGTAGCTCGCGTGTGGGACCAAACCAGGTACAGTACCTTGCGGGATGAGGCCAGCCCGGGCGAGGTGCGAAGCTCGATTCGAGCTTCCCACCTCGGCCTGGCTGAGAGCCGTTTTCGGGGCGAGTCGGGCAGTGCTAGGGTGGACCGAGCCGGGCTACCAATCACTTGATAGGCTATTTATCTCAGCTGAGATGGGATTTTCTGAGCTCCCCCAGGCTACCAAACACACCCTTAGAGTGAGGTCATGTTACAAAATTTTAGCCTCAGATGCTCAAGAAGTGACTAATGAAAACATGGGATTCTCTGCTGGAAAAGCTTATGGAGTCTTGCAGTACCACCAAAAAGGTTCAAAATTTTAAAATATCCAGATCTAAAAAAGTTCAAAATTCGGCAAAAAAATTAGATTTTTAAAAGTTCAAAATTCAAAAAAAATTAAATCCAAAAATTTCTTAAAATTTTGAAAAAAAACAAAAAAACTGTTCAAATCAGAAAATGTTCAAATCATGAAAGTGTTCAAATTCTTAAAAAATGTTGAATTTTTTTTAAATATTTTGAAAATGTTTAGATAACAAAAAGGAGAAAGGAGAAAACGTAAAAGAAAAACGAAAATAGAAAAAAAAGAAACGGTTAGAACATGAAAAATTCAACCGAAAATGGGAAAACTGGCAAAGCCTGACTAAACCTAACCAAAGCATCATAGAATCTTCCAAAAAAAGAAAAAACAAACAAACACCAGGATGCTAGTGGGCCGGCCCGTTTAGAATCGCTGGCGATAGACAACAGGGACACGGGGACTGCTATACGTCGACCTTGTTGGCTCGTGCGGGGTGCCACACCCCCCAACGACTAGGTCGGGTAGGCTAGACCACGGCCCATTAGGCTTAGGTACGATTATTTTCCCTTTTTTCTTCTTTTTCTGTTAATAATATTTTATTTTTTCAAAATCTAACATTTTTTTAAAAAAATCGAGATGTTTCAAAATATGAATATTTTTAAATTTGAAGATTTTTAAATTTTGTAAAATTTCAAATTTTGAATAGTTTTATATTTTGAAGATATTTGGAAAATTATATTATTTTCAAAATTTGAAAAGTTTTACAGTTTGAAAAATTTTAAAACTTAAAAAATAGATTTGAATTTTTTAAAAATTTGAACGGATTTTTAAAATTTGAATAATTTAAAAAATCATAATTTGAACAATTTTTAAAGTTGAACATCTTTTCAACCGACCAAATTTCAAATTTAAACTTTCTTAGATTCTAAATAAAAGCTGAAATTTTTTGTTTTATCATTTGTTTGAATTTTAACATTTTTTAAATCCTAGAAAAAAACAGAAAAGAAACAGAAATAAAAAACAGAACAGAAAAAATGATTAAAAAAAGCGGCCAACACCCGAACTGGGCCGGCCCGTACTGCACGCAGGGTGTGCGGCGCGCACTGATCTAGTCGGTGTACAGGAACATCCCATGGGCACAGGGTACGTGTAACTAGCTTGCGTTAGCGTTGAGCGTCAAATAGGGTTCACCGTCGGCCCGCACCCATCGCTTTGAGACTGTAGTCTGTTAATGGATGGACTCATGTGTGCGGGAGGCCCACGGGAAGAATCAAACCAAACGCTTCTCTATATTCGCATCCGCATATGCTCCGAGCTAGGTAAATTTTTCTATCACTTTGTTTATCCATTGCTTAGGAGGAAAGATAGCTCGATCAAGATGGCACTTGGGACTGAGAGAATATATCCAAAAAGGCAGGCCCCATGTTCTGTTATTCCCAATCCCACTAACACAAATTCTCCCTGCAACTTCTTTACGGGACCGAATCAACCACACATGGGAGAGCCTAGCAGTGTGGTAACTTAGCTAAATGTACTACACGCATGCGTACTTCTTTTTTCCGTCTCCGATTTACATGTTCTTGTTGCGTCGTGAGAGAGTGTGTCTTTTTAGTTCCGAGCAAAAACTAAAGCTTTCTCCCTCTCCATCCAGAAAGGGACAGACACGGAATTGTAAGCGCGCGCTACTGATTTATGATGTTGGCATGCACTTGGAACCATCACACCTTTTCCGGCTAAATCCATGGTAGCCATGGTTCCTTCTCTGAGCAGTTCATGTTTTCTCCCCGGTCTGAGCCTATTCTGTCCAGACAGCCGACAAAACAGGAGCAACTTATTTGGACATATGGAGAGAATCATATTCCTATTCCAACATATATATGTAGATGCACGCAGTCACAGCCTGCAGGCAGCTACATGCACGTACACATGTTTGCAACAAGAATAAAAAGAGGTTTCAGAGATGAAAACAAAACGCCAATATAAAACTCGCTTGCTCCGAGGAACCCCTGGTATTCTAAAAATGATGCAGTACTGCAAGATGCTAAACGAAACAGGATAGATGAAAGTGCAAAACGGAACTGCATGCGCATCCTTGCGAAGAACATTGGAATCTCTTACCTAACTCTTGGTACTACAAGAATATATTCTCCTGGCATGCAGCCATTATAGAGGTAGCATTTTGCCCAAACTGATTCATAATTAGTTTGTGCATATATTTACCTATGGAACATCAGAACAAGTGAAGATTCGAGATGATGGTACAAAAAAGTAACCAAAGCTATATGGAAAAAAAGACCCAGTGATCATGTTCGATCCAAGAAGGCAAGAACGTACCACCTGGTTGGTAGGCCCTAGATAGTATATGGAGTTGCACGAACTTGATGGAAGAATATGTCTCTAAGTTATATAATTATTAATTAACGAAAGTATGCACGGGAATATGAAGCTAGCTACTTTGCGGACAGGGTGTTTCTACACCCGGGTGCATATGCACCCTTTATTTGAAACGCATATTAAATATATTTAAAAATGTTAGAAAAATACAAATAAAAATTCTTTGCGTATACCTTGACATGTTACATGCTTACAAAGTTGTTTCAGCAAAAACCGATATGTTTCATGCCTTGTGCAAAAAAGACAAATCTTATGTGCTAAAATAGTCTATTCTTTGAGGCATTATTTGCCTTTTTTACACAGGGTACAAAAAATGTTGGTTTTAGGTGAAAATTTACGTGCACACATAGAACATGTCCCTCTACATGCTAAATTTTTTTCCTAAATTTTTTACGGTTTAGAAATATGTTTTATACATACCGGGTGCATATGCACCCGAGATCAGATTTGATTTTCCGGCTACTTTGCTTGTTTCGCATTTGAACCTAAAATAAAAGGTATAGGATGCATGTTGAGAATAACTTATGAATCGATGATACAAGGTATCGATCGATCAAGCTAGCAAGCAACCCACCATTTTGCAGGGTAAATGGTTGTGACTGTACGGTCTTTGTTATCTATACTTTTTATAAAACAAAACTTCATTAATATTTGTCTATCTCAACATGCAAGCTATCCACATCACCTATTTCTTTAGCCAATCATTTGTCCACCTCATCCCACTAATAGTTCTTATTTATTATCTATCTCTACATGCAAGATATTTATATTATCTATTTTTAACCATTAAACTAGCAATGTCATCTTTTGTTTTCCGCTCGATTGATAATATCGCACCCTCCTATTATATAATTACATAATTAAGTCATGTGCAACTTAAACACCGAAATAGTTTGACAACGAAAAGAACTCTTTGTGAATTAAACTCATTGTTAATTATGTGCTCTTATAACCACATATGATGTTTTTAAAAACATGCGGTAATATGCATGCATTTTTCATGCAAGCCATCAATATCATTTGGTTCTTTACCTTATCTAAATCAATCACGTACACCTTTGAAATATAATGATCTTCAAAATTTTCAAATGGCTATCCATTTCATGGCTATTAAATTTAGTGTCTCAACTCCTATAGCCAACTAAATATTGCATATTCTATAAACCAAGTTTTATGTGTTTTATTAGATGTCTTAAAGAGATATCTGCTGCAACGCGCGGGGTATTGTTCTAGTTTCTTATAGAGTATATGTATCAGTTTTAATAGTGATAACTTTGTTAGTACTTCTTTTAAGAGGTTGCTAACTTTGTTAGTAAGTTTTCCAAGTGTACATCATGGTTTTTAGCCATCTTACCGAAAACATTATTTTGCTCGGTCTGAGCATTCATGAAAGTTTTCAGGGTATCCTCAAGAGAGCGGAGGTCGCCACTGTTCATTCCATTATTATCATTATTGTAGTTGTTTGGAGGGTTTTTGAAAATTCAAGCCATAGTTTTAGCTTATCCTTGCAGGTTTATAAGTATCGTGAGCAAAAAAAATCAACCTCATCTACTTTATCTTCAGTGACGTCACTAATTTGATTTTCCTATTTACCTTTGATTATACCTATGACCTCATCTACCTTAGCTGGGAGTTCTTCATTCTTTTTCTTCGGTGATGGATTTCACATGCCACCGGGCATGGTTATCTTGCATATTATCTTGGAGCTTCTTGGCAATGTCGTTTTTTTCCCATAAATGTTCATCCCACTGTCGTGTCAAGCTTAGAATTTGTACACGTAATTAATAACTTGATAACACTGTAATGAGTGCAATTGCAAAGAACGAGAGAAAATGACAATGATTCAAACGGTAGTCTTTATTGATTGAGACAAAATCCTTATATACAACATAAACGGATGCCTTGAACACATGCGTCGTTTAAAAAGATGGTTCCCTGGAGGCTGATGACCCACAAGTATAGGGGATCGCGACAGTATTTGAGGAAAGTAAAACCCAAATTTATTGATTCAACACAAGGGGAGACGAAAAATACTTATAAGCCTTAACAACGGAGTTGCCAATTCAGCTGCACCTGGAAATGCACTAGTAACAGGGTGATGTGAAAGCAGCAGTAATATGAGAGCAATGACAATAGTAACACAATAGTAGTAGCAGTAACACAGAGGCGATGGCACCGGGAAATATTCCAGTGCGGAGTTAACTGTAGAGCAATGATGATGACGGAAGGACCGGGGTTCCCAACTATCTACACTAGTGGTAACTCTCCAAATAACATGTGTTGGATGAACAAATTACAGTTGGACAATTGATAATTGGCATGCTATGATAAGATAAAGGTTACTATAGTATTTAATTGGGCATTACAACATAATACATAGACTCCAACTGCGTCTATGACTAATAATCCACCTTCAGGTTATCATCCGAAACCCTTCCAGTATTAAGTTGCAAGCAACAGACTATCACATTAAGCAATGTGTGTAAAGTAAACAATAGAATTATCCTTAGACAAAACATTATTGTTTTCTTCCTAGTAGCAACATCACATCTATATCTTAGAAGTTATTGTCACTCTTCTAGAAAACTAGAGGCATGAACCCACTATCGAGCATAAATACTCCCTCTTGGAGATACATGCAACTACTTGATCAAGGTAACTATAAGTACCGGAGAGCATGCAAGATCTTAAATAACAGTAGTATGATAATATGATGAATAATCTGATCACAATTCCACAATTTAACTATAAGTACCAGTTACATCATATGGATCTCAATCATGTAAGGCAACTCATGAGATCATTGTATTGAAGTACATGGGAGAGAGAGAGTACCAACTAGCTACAGCCGAGAACCCGTAGTCCAGGGGGAACTAGTCACGAACCATCATGGATTCGAAGTGGAGGCGGTGGAGTCGATGGAGATGGCTCCGAGGGTCAATCCCCGTCCCGGCGGGGTGCCGGAACAGGAACTTCTGACCCCTGAAACTTGTCTGGACGATGGCGGTGGCGACGGAACTTTTCATGGACGGAGGTTGAATGTTTGAGGGTTTTCGCGTCGGAGGCAATTTATAGGCGGAAGGGCGAGGTCGGTGGGCGCTAGGTGGGCCCACACCACCCCTAGGCGCGGGCCAAGGCTAGGCCACGCCTAGGGTTGGTCTGGCCGGCTCCTACGCCCCCTCCGTCTCTCCTCTGGACTCTATCTTCGTTTCGGTAAAATAGCAAGTTCAGCTTTCGTTTCGTCCAATTCCGAGAATATTTCCTGTACAACTTTTCTGAAATACAAAATAGCTCAAAATAGGAAACTGGCACTGTGGCATCTTGTTAATAGGTTAGTGCCGTAAAATGTATAGAAGTGCAACGAAGCATGAGCAAAACATATATAAATTGGTGTAAAACAAGCATGGAGCATAAAAAATTATAGATACATTTGAGATGTATCAATCATCCCCAAGCTTAACTCCTGCTCGTCCTCGAGTAGGTAAGTGAGAAAAAAGATAATTTTTGAGGTGACATGAGGCCAACACAATCTTGATCAAGTTATTGTAAAAGCATTGTGAGCTGGGATCAAAGTACTCTAAACATATGCATGATAGATATAATTTAATAGAACTTAGCAACTATGTTATAGCAAGATAAGTAACTCAAACAAAAGATCATGAATAATAATGCACTGAAAGCAACTGTTTGTTTATGGGCATAGAGAAAACATAGCAAAGTGGTATTCCGCTTGTCCTTTATGAAGTAGCAAAACATAAATGCTAGGACACCTTTAAAGTTTAGAGGGTGATTAGATACAAATAATTTGAGAACAAGCAATAATCATAATCATGAATCAATCAATAATAAATTTTGGGACTATGCACATTATACTCAGAATGAAAACTATTCTCTCTTAGCGGTGCATAAAGCAAGAATATGAAGACTCAACACAAAAGAAAAAGAAAGGCCCTGCGCAGAGGGAATCAAGATTACTCATGTGCTAGAGCTTTTTATTTTGAAAGCAATAGGAGTGTTGAATTTTTTTTGAGAAGTATGCATGTCTATGTCAATGAATGTCATGAAAAAATTTACCATCCTTTCATATAGTGACCTCAAGAGCGGCTCCCATGTAATTCTCCAATGCACACCATTATTTATGATCTCTCTAGTACATAATGTGCGGAGCATTATTTGTTTATTTTATATTTTATTTGGGATGGGCACCCGGTTGCCTTGCTCTTTTTGCAATATTAAGGAGTTTAGCACATTATGCATGCTAGTCAAGGTGTGAAGTCATGAAAAGAAAATAAACCATTCAATACTTCCGCATGAGCTAAAACAAAACACAAAGCAGGTAGTAATTTTGAAGGTTTAAAGGTAGCACACAAGCAATTCACTTTGGAGTGGCGGTGAAATACCACATATAGGTATGTATGATGGACACAATTGGCACTTTGGTTTTTGGGGGTTGGATGCACGAGTAGAGCTCATACTCAGTACAGGTGAAGGCTAGCAAAAGACTGGGAGCGACCAACTAAGAGAGCAATAATGGTCATAATCATGCATAGCGACAAAACATTATTAATCAAAGCATAAAGTGATATTACAAGTCAAAAACTAAATGATCATAGAGGTTTAAGGTGACTGGGTTGTAGTCATAACATGGTGTAAGCATGTGCCAAGTCCACCCAATAACAACATCAAAGGAGAATACCATAATATTATGCTTTTGTATGATGAAAACAACACATGATTCTTTCTATGGCACATTAAGCACTCTCAGATATTTGAGACAATTCATGCTCCAACAATAACTACTAAGCATTAATAAGAATAACATCCAACATGACATGCCAAAGTCTATGCCACAGTCTAGACAAGATTCCTTTTGCATCACTATAAGCATGACACATTTTACTCGTCTCGAACACCAATAAACTTATTTGAAATAGCTCTCAGAGATGAAAATCCATATGGACCAGAGAGCAAATCATACATAAATAAAGAATACTAACGAGATCTGAACATAATTCGAGTGAAAGAATAAGAGCTAAACACAGTACTAGCAAATTAGAACACCCGCAGAACAATAAGAGTGAAAAGTAGAGTGTTCTATGCAATGAAAACGGAGTGTGTCTCTCTCCAAAACAAATATGTCGGGATCCAACCAGATGCTACAGCAAACAAAACAAAAGAAAACTAAAAACACAAACAAATACGCTCCAAGAATAACACATAACATATGAAGCAATAAAAATATAGCGTATTGAAAGATGACCTGATATTTTTTGTTGATGAAGAAGGGGATGCCTTGGGAATTTCCAGGCTTTAATGCGTGTACCTCTTGGATATTTCTTGGGGTGAAATTGGCATCCCCAATCTTGATCTTTTGTCCATTCTTCATCTCATTACACCATTCTTATCTCCCTACATTTTAAAACTTCCTTCATACAAGACTTCACACAATCTCATTAGCAGCATTAGTGCAATCAAAATAACAAATCCACTTGGTTCAGTTCTAACATAAATCAAACATCCATTAAAATATTTAGCTATTGTATCAATTTCTTTGAAAAGCTCATTCTCTCAAAAGAACTCAAAAAATGAAAGAGATCAAGCGGCAAATGCAAATGGTGATAGAAATCTGTCAAAGCATAAATGCAGGTAAAGATCGATTTTTACGAAAATTTTATGTTGCACAGCTCGAAAAGTGTTCAACTAACAAAAGTTAGATAATAACCTGGGGCATATGCACAAATCTGGCAGCTCAAAATTACGGTCTGGCTGTTCATACGAGTTTTTATGGTGACAACACAAAATCTGTTTTCAGGACAGCAACTTCCCCAAATCTTACTTTCTTCCTATTAGAGGATATTCTTGGTACAAAAACGAAATAAAAAATAAAAAATGATAAGGAGAGGCTATTACAGAGTTAATAACTTCCAAGACTCAACATAAAATAAAAATTACAGAAATAAAACAATGGGTTGTCTCCCATAAGCGATTTTTAATGCATTTTAGCTAGGCTCAGTAATTTGAGAAGATGCTCACATAAGAATTTGGAATTGAAGTAAAAGAGAGCATCAAGAAGGAAATTTAAAACACATTTAAGTCTAACCCACTTCCTATGCATAGTAATATTATACACAAATAAATTCACAAAGAACAAAGTGACAAGTATAGGAAGATAAAACAAGAGTAACTTCAAAACTTTCAGCATATAGAGAGGTGTTTTAGTACCATGAAAACTTCTACACCAATATTTTTCTCTCTCATAATAATTTTCAGTAGCATCATGAATAAACTCAACAATATAACTATCACATAAATCATGCTTTTAATGATCTACAAACACATAATTTTTATCAAGCTCAAAAATAGTGGGATTAAAACAATCAAACCCACTTTTAACAATTTTATTACAAGATTATTGATCATTCTCAGGAGGTATGTGGCTCCAAGATAAAGTCAAGACCCCTCCAATCTCATTTTCATTAGTAGTACAATTAATATTATCAAGTAACATAGGAACATCATCTAGAGCTTTATCATAAACATTTTCTAAGCAAAACTCTTTAGTTCCATGCATTTCGAAGTTAGGCACAAATAAAGAATTATCATAAGATTTATCAAAATAGCATGGATTATGATAGATAATAGGAGCATGATTATTATCACAAGTTTTACTCATAGTAGATATTTAAAGAGAATCCACAGGAACATAACATTCATCCTCCTTTGGTTAGCATGGGGGACAATCAAATAATATAAGGGATAAAGAGTTACTCTCATTAGAAGGTAGGTATGGGTAGCTAATCCATTCTTCCTCCTTTTGTTCATCACTCTCCTCCTCTTTTTTATCTAATGAGCTTTCGGGTTCAGTCATTTCTTCTTCCACAGGTTCTGCAAATTGTGGATACATTCTTGTGCATGACTGAGTCTCTCTTTATAATCAATGATATAACAATTATTGCTGAAATTTTCTATGCAATAATCAAGGATAAAAGAGACCATATCTTTAAGGTCTTTACAAGTGATACGTCTCTGACGTATCGATAATTTCTTATGTTCCATGCCACATTATTGATGATTTCTACATGTTATATGCACACTTTATGTCATATTTGTGCATTTTCTGGAACTAACCTATTAACAAGATGCCGAAGTTCCAGTTCCTGTTTTCTGCTGTTTTTGGTTTCAGAAATCCTAGTAACGAAATATTCTCGGAATCGGACGAAATCAAGACCCAGGTTCCTATTTTTCCACGAAGCTTCCGGAACACCGGGAAGGACCGGAGGGGGGCCACAGGGGCCCCAGATGATAGGCCAGCGCGGCCCAGGCCCTGGCCGCGCCGCCTTATGGTGCCACCGCCTCGTCGCCCCTCCGACTCCGCCTCTTCGCCTATTTAAAGCCTCCATCGCGAAAACCCTATTACGAAGAACGAAACCCACAGAAACCTTCCAGAGCCGCCGCCATCGCGAAGCCAAGATCTGGGGGACAGGAATCTCTGTTCCGGCACCCTGCCGGAGCGGGTAAGTGCCCCCGGAAGGCTTCTCCATTGACACCGCTGCCATCTCCACCGCCATCTTCATCACCGATGCTGCTCCCATGAGGAGGGAGTAGTTCTCCATCGAGGCTCGGGGCTGTACCGGTAGCTATGTTGTTAATCTCTCTCCTATGTGCTTCAATACAATAATCTCATGAGCTGCCTTACATGATTGAGATTCATATGATGATGCTTGTAATCTAGATGTCACTATGCTAGTCAAGTGAGTTTTACTTATGTGATCTCCAGGAGACTCCTTGTCCCACGTGTGTAAAGGTGACAGTGTGTGCACCGTGTGGGTCTCTTAGGCTATATTTCACGAATACTTACTCACTGTTATGAATGGCGTAGTGAAGTGCTTATTTATATCTCTTTATGATTGCAATGTGTTTTGTATCACAATTTATCTATGTGCTACTCTAGCAATGTTATTAAAGTAGTTTTATTCCTCCTACACGGTGTAATGGTGACAGTGTGTGCATCCGTGTTAGTACTTGGCGTATGCTATGATCATGATCTCTTGTAGATTGTGAAGTTAACTATTGCTATGATAGTATTGACGTGATCTATTCCTCCTACATAGTGTGAAGGTGACAGTGTGCATGCTTTATGTTAGTACTTGGTTTAGTCGTGTTGATCTTTCTTGCACTCTAAGGTTATTTAAATATGAACATTGAATTGTGGAGCTTGTTAACTCCGGCATTGAGGGTTTGTGTAATCCTACGCAATGTGTTCATCATCCAACAAGAGTGTAGAGTATGCATTTATCTATTCTGTTATGTGATCAAAGTTGAGAGTGTCCACTAGCGAAAGTCTATTCCCTAGGCCTTGTTCCTAAATACAGCTATCGGCTGCTTGTTTCTTGTTTTCTTGCGTTACTACTGCTGCGTTACTACTGCTACCATATTACCACCATCAACTACACGCCGTTACTACTGCTCATATTCATTCATACCACCTGTATTTCACTATCTCTTTGCCGAACTAGTGCACCTATTAGGTGTGTTGGGGACACAAGAGACTTCTTGCTTTGTGGTTGCAGGATTGCATGAGAGGGATATCTTTGACCTCTTCCTCCACGAGTTCGATAAACCTTGGGTGATCCACTTAAGGGAAACTTGCTGCTTGTTCTACAAACCTCTGCTCTTGGAGGCCCAACACTGTCTACAAGAATAGAAGCACCCGTAGACATCAAGCACTTTTAACGGCGCCGTTGCCGGGAGGAAAGGTAAAAAGGCACTCATACTCCGGTTCCGAGTAACGATGCTTTTACGGCGCCGTTGTGTTTGTGCTCGAAGCTATTTCCTTTAGATCCTGCAATTGCATCTTTTTGTTTCTTGTTTACACTAGTTTGGCATAATGGACAACAATGAGCTTCTTATTCTATTTCCTGATTTAAAACATGGATTGTTTGATGCGAAAATTAAAAAACCTATGAAATCTTATTTGCATGCTTGGTAGTAATATTAGTATGAACGCTTTGAACACCATTGTTGATAATGATATAGAAAGTTCTAAGCTTGGGGAAGCTGGTTTTCATGATCTTTTTAGTCCCCCAAGCATTGAGGAGAAAATTTTCTTTGATGATACTTTGCCTCCTATTTATGATGATTATAATGATAGTGGTCTTTTGGTGCCACCTACTATGGAGAGTAAATTTTGTTGTGATTATACTATGCCTCCTACACTTTATGAGAATAATAATGATAGCTACTTTGTTGAATTTGCTCCCACTATTACCAATAATATTGATTATGCTTATGTGTAGAGTAATAATTTTATGCATGAGACTCATGATAAGAATGCTTTATGTGATAGTTATATTGTTGAGTTTGCTCATGATGCTACTGAAAGTTATTATGAGAGAGGAAAATATGGTTGTAGAAATTTTCATGTTACTAAAATGCCTCTCTATGTGCTGAAATTTTTGAAGCTACACTTGTTTTATCTTCCTATGCTTGTTACTTTGCTCTTCATGAACTTGTTTATTTACAAGATTCCTATGCATAGGAAGCATGTTAGACTTAAATTTCTTTTGAATTTGCCTCTTGATGCTCTCTTTTGCTTCAACTACTATTTCTTGCGAGTGCATCATTAAAACTGAGCCCATCTTAATGGCTATAAAGAAAGAACTTCTTGGGAGATAACCCATGTGTTTATTTTGCTACAGTACTTTGTTTTATATTTGTGTTTTGGAAGTTGTTTACTACTGTAGCAACCTCTCCTTATCTTAGTTTTGTTGCATTGTTGTGCCAAGTAAAGTCTTTGATAGTAAGGTTCATACTAGATTTGGATTACCGCACAGAAACAGATTTCTTGCTGTCACGAATCTGGGCCTAATTCTCTGTAGGTAACTCAGAAAATTATGCCAATTTACGTGAGTTATCCTCAGATATGTACGCAACTTTCATTCAATTTGATCATTTTCATCTGAGCAAGTCTGGTGCCATTTTAAAATTCGTCTTTACGGACTATTCTGTTTTGACAGATTCTGCCTTTTATTTCGCATTGCCTCTTTTGCTGTGTTGGATGGATTTCTTTGTTCCATTAACCTCCAGTAGCTTTGTGCAATGTCCAGAAGTGTTAAGAATGATTGTGTCACCTCTGAACATGTGAATTTTTAATTATGCACTAACCCTCTAATGAGTTTGTTTCGAGTTTGGTGTGGAGGAAATTTTCAAGGGTCAAGAGAGGAGGATGATATACTATGATCAAGAAGAATGAAGAGTCTAAGCTTGGGGATGCCCCCGTGGTCCACCCCTGCATATTTCAAGAAGACTCAAGCGTCTAAGCTTGGGGATGCCCAAGGCATCCCCTTCTTCATCGATAACATTATCAGGTTCCTCCCCTGAAACTATATTTTTATTCCGTCACATCTTATGCACTTTGCTTGGAGCATCGGTTTGTTTTTGTTTTTTTGTTTTGTTTGAATAAAATGGATCCTAGCATTCACTTTATGGGAGAGACACACGCTCCGCTGTAGCATATGGACAAGTATGTCCTTAGGGTCTACTCATAGTATTCATGGCGAAGTTTCTTCTTCGTTAATTTGTTATATGGTTGGAATTGGAAAATACTACATGTAGTAATTCTAAAATGTCTTGAATAATTTGATACTTGGCAATTGTTGTGCTCATATTTAAGCTCTTGCATCATATACTTTGCACCCATTAATGAAGAAACACTTAGAGCTTGCTAATTTGGTTTGCATATTTGGTTTCTCTAGAGTCTAGATAATATCTAGTATTGAGTTTTGAACAACAAGGAAGACGGTGTGGAGTCTTATAATGTTTACAGTATGTCCTTTATGTGAGTTTTGCTGCACCGTTCATCCTTGTGTTTGTTTCAAATAACCTTGCTAGCCTAAACCTTGTATCGAGAGGGAATACTTCTCATGCATCCAAAATCTTTGAGCCAACCACTATGCCATTTGTGTCCACCATACCTACCTACTACATGGTATTTCATCCGCCATTCCAAAGTAAATTGCTTGAGTGCTACCTTTAAAATTCCATCATTCACCTTTGCAATATATAGCTCATGGGACAAATAGCTTAAAAACTATTGTGGTATTGAATATGTACTTATGCACTTTATCTCTTATTAAGTTGCTTGTTAGTGCGATAACCATGTTTACGGGGACGCCATCAACTATTCTTTGTTGAATATCATGTGAGTTGCTATGCATGTCCGTCTTGTCTGAAGTAAGAGAGATCTACCACCTTAATGGTTGGAGCATACATATTGTTAGAGAAGAACATTGGGCCGCTAACTAAAGCCATGATTCATGGTGGAAGTTTGATACGCCTCCGACGTATCGATAATTTCTTATGTTCCATGCCACATTATTGATGTTATCTACATGTTTTATGCACACTTTATGTCATATTCGTGCATTTTCTGGAACTAACCTATTAACAAGATGCCGAAGTGCCGATTCTTGTTTTCTGCTGTTTTTGGTTTCAGAAATCCTAGTAAGGAAATATTCTCGGAATTGGACGAAATCAAAGCCCGGGGCCTATTTTTCCACGAAGCTTCCGGAAGTCCGAAGGAGAGACGAAGAGGGGCCACGGGGGAGCCAAACCCTAGGGCGGCGCGGCCCCCCCTTGGCCGCGCGGCCCTATGGTGTGGGGCCCCCGTGCCGCCTCTTGACCTGCCCTTCCGCCTATAAAAAGTCTCCGTGACGAAACCCCCAGTACCGAGAACCACGATACGGAAAACCTTCCAGAGACGCCGTCGCCGCCGATCCCATCTCGGGGGATCCGGGAGATCGCCTCCGGCACCCTGCCGGAGAGGGGAATCATCTCCCGGAGGACTCTACGCCGCCATGGTCGCCTCCGGTGTGATGTGTGAGTAGTCTACCCCTGGACTATGGGTCCATAGCAGTAGCTAGATGGTTGTCTTCTCCCCATTGTGCTATCATTGTCGGATCTTGTGAGCTGCCTAACATGATCAAGATCATCTATCTGTAATTCTATATGTTGCGTTTGTTGGGATCCGATGAATAGAGAATACTTGTTATGTTGATTATCAAGACTATGTCTATGTGTTGTTTATGATCTTGCATGCTTTCCGTTATTAGTAGATGCTTTGGCCAAGTTGATGCTAGTAACTCCAAGAGGGAGTATTTATGCTCGATAGTGGGTTCATGCCTCCGTGAATCTGGAGGAGTGACAAGAACCACTAAGGTTATGGATGTGCTTGTTGCCACTAGGGATAAAACATTAGTGCTATGTTCAAGGATGTAGTCACTAGTTACATTACGCGCAATACTTAATGCAATTGTCTGTTGTTAGCAACTTAATGCTGGAGGGGGTTCGGATGATAACCTGAAGGTGGACTTTTTAGGCATAGATGCGGTTGGATGGCGGTCTATGTACTTTGTCGTAATGCCCAATTAAATCTCACTATACTCATCATAATATGTATGTGCATTGTCATGCTCTCTTTATTTGTCAATTGCCCAAGCTGTAATTTGTTCACCCAACATGTTGCTTGTCTTATGGGAGAGACACCTCTAGTGAACTGTGGACCCCGGTCCAATTCTCTTTACTGAAATACAATCTACTGCAATACTTGTTCTACTGTTTTCTGCAAACAATCATCTTCCACACAATACGGTTAATCCTTTGTTACAGCAAGCCGGTGAGATTGACAACCTCACTTTTTCGTTGGGGCAAAGTACTTTGGTTGTGTTGTGCAGGTTCCACGTTGGCGCCGGAATCCCTGGTGTTGCGCCGCACTACATCTCGCCGCCATCAACCTTCAACGTGCTTCTTGGCTCCTCCTGGTTCGATAAACCTTGGTTTCTTTATGAGGGAAAACTTGCTGTTGTGCGCATCATACCTTCCTCTTGGGGTTGCCCAACGAACGTGTGAAATACACGCCATCAAGCTCTTTTTCCGGCGCCGTTGCCGGGGAGATCAAGACACGCTGCAAGGGGAGTCTCCACTTCTCAATCTCTTTACTTTGTTTTTGTCTTGCTTAGTTTTATTTACTACTTTGTTTGCTGCACTAAATCAAAATACAAAAAAATTAGTTGCTAGTTTTACTTTACTTGTTATCTTGTTTGCTATATCGAAAACACAAAAAAATTAGTTTACTTGCATTTACTTTATCTAGTTTGCTTTATTTACTATTGCTAAAATGGCCAACGCTGAAAATACTAAGTTGTGTGACTTCACAACCACAAATAATAATGATTTCTTATGCACACCTATTGCTCCACCTGCTACTACAGCAGAATTCTTTGAAATTAAACCTGCTTTCTTGAATCTTGTTATGCGAGAGCAATTTTCCGGTGTTAGTTCGATGATGCTGCTGCCCATCTTAATAATTTTGTTGAACTATGTGAAATGCAAAAATATAAAGATGTAGATGGTGATATTATTAAACTAAAATTGTTCCCTTTCTCATTAAGAGGAAGAGCTAAAGATTGGTTGCTATCTCTGCCTAAGAATAGTATTGATTCCTGGACTAAATGCAAGGATGCTTTTATTGGTAGATATTATCCCCCTGCTAAAATTATATCTTTGAGGAGTAGCATAATGAATTTTAAACAATTAGATACTGAACATGTTGCTCAAGCTTGGGAAAGAATGAAATCTCTGGTTAAAAATTGCCCAACCCATGGATCGACTACTTGGATGATCATCCAAACCTTCTATGCGGGACTAAATTTTTCTTCGCGGAATTTATTGGATTCAGCTGCTGGAGGTACCTTTATGTCCATCACTCTTGGTGAAGCAACAAGGCTTCTTGATAATATGATGATCAACTACTCTGAATGGCACACGGAAAGAGCTCCACAAGGTAAGAAGGTAAATTCTGTTGAGGAATCCTCTTCCTTGAATGATAAGATTGATGCTATTATGTCTATGCTTGTGAATGATAGGACTAATATTGATCCTAATAATGTTCCATTAGCTTCATTGGTTGCACAAGAAGAACATGTTGATGTAAACTTCATTAAAAATAATAATTTCAACAACAATGCTTACCGGAACAATTCTAGTAACAACTATAGGCCATATCCTTATAATAATGGCAACGGCTATGGTAATTCTTATGGAAATTCTTACAACAATAATAGGAATTCACCCCCTGGACTTGAAGCCATGCTTAAAGAATTTATTAGTACACAAACTGCCTTTAATAAATCTGTTGAGGAAAAACTCAATAAAATTGATATTCTTGTTTCTAGAGTTGATAGTCTTGCTTCTATGTTGATCTTTTGAAATCAAAAGTTTTGCCTAATGAGAATTATCATGATAAAATTACTACTACAGCAAATGCCATTCAAGTTAGAATTAATGAGAATATAAGATTAATGGCTGAGCTGCGTGCTAGGTGGGATAGAGAAGAAAATGAAAAACTAGCTAAAGAGAAGAATATAGCTAAAGTTTGGACTATTACCACCACTAGTAATGCTAATGCTACACATGTTGCTGCACCTCCTACTCATACTAATAAAAGAATTGGTGTTAGCAATGTTTCCACTTCTAATGCAAAGCGCGAAAAACTGCACTGAAAGCTGCTAAAACTGCTGAAACTGCACTGTGATAAAGCTGCTGAAATTTTTTCCAACATTGGGGATGATGATCCCATTGCTTTAGATTATAATGGTTTGAATTTTGATGATTGCCACATCTCTGAAGTTATAAAGTTCTTGCAAAAACTTGCTAAAAGTCCTAATGCTAGTGCTATAAATTTGGCTTTCACGCATCATATTACAAATGCTCTCATAAAAGCTAGAGAAGAGAAACTAGAGCGCGAAGCCTCTATTCCTAAAAAGCTAGAAGATGGTTGGGAGCCCATCATTAAGATGAAGGTTAAAGATTTTGATTGTAATGCTTTATGTGATCTTGGTGCAAGTATTTACGTTATGCCTAAGAAAATTTATAATATGCTTGACTTGCCACCACTGAAAAATTGTTATTTGGATGTTAATCTTGCTGATCATTCTACAAAGAAACCTTTGGGTAAAGTTGATAATGTTCGCATTACCGTTAACAATAATCTTGTTCCCGTTGATTTTGTTGTCTTGGATATTGAATGCAATGCATCTTGTCCCATTATATTGGGAAGACCTTTTCTTCGAACTGTTGGTGCTATTATTGATATGAGGGAAGGTAATATAAAATATCAATTTCCTCTCAAGAAAGGTATGGAACACTTCCCTAGAAAGAGAATAAAGGTACCTTATGATTCTATTATTAGAACAAATTATGATGTTGATGCTTCATCTCTTGATGTCACTTGATACACACTTTCTGCGCCTAGCTGAAAGGCGTTAAGAAAAGCGCTTATGGGAGACAACCCATGTTTTTACCTACAGTACTTTGTTTTTATTTTGTGTCTTGGAAGTTGTTTACTACTGTAGCAACCTCTCCTTATCTTAGTTTTGAGTTTTGTTGTGCCAAGTTAAGCCGTTGATAGAAAAGTAAGTACTAGATTTGGATTACTGCGCAGTTCCAGATTTCTTTGCTGTCACGAATCTGGGTCCACCTCCCTGTAGGTAGCTCAGAAAATTACGCCAATTTACGAGCATGATCCTCAGATATGTACGCAACTTTCATTCAATTTGAGCATTTTCGTTTGAGCAAGTCTGGTGCCATTTTAAAATTCGTCAATACGAACTGTTCTGTTTTGACAGATTCTGCCTTTTATTTCGCATTGCCTCTTTCGCTATGTTGGATGAATTTCTTTGATCCACTAATGTCCAGTAGCATTATGCAATGTCCAGAAGTGTTAAGAATGATTGTGTCACCTCTGAATATGTCAATTTATATTGTGCACTAACCCTCTAATGAGTTGTTTCGAGTTTGGTGTGGAGGAAGTTTTCAAGGATCAAGAGAGGAGTATGATGCAACATGATTAAGGAGAGTGAAAGCTCTAAGCTTGGGGATGCACCCGGTGGTTCACCCCTGCATATATCAAGAAGACTCAAGCGTCTAAGCTTGGGGATGCCCAAGGCATCCCCTTCTTCATCAACAAATTATCGGGTTCCTCCCCGAAACTATATTTTTATTCGGCCACATCTTATGTGCTTTTTCTTGGAGCGTCGGTTTGTTTTTGTTTTTGTTTTGTTTGAATAAAATGGATCCTAGCATTCACTTTATGGGAGAGATACACGCTCCGCTGTAGCATATGGACAAATATGTCCTTGGTTTCTACTCATAGTATTCATGGCGAAGTTTCTTCTTCGTTAAATTGTTATATGGTTGGAATTGGAAAATGATACATGTAGTAATTTGCTATAAATGTCTTGGGTAATGTGATACTTGGCAATTGTTGTGCTCATGTTTAAGCTCTTGCATCATATGCTTTGCACCCATTAATGAAGAAATACATAGAGCATGCTAAAATTTGGTTTGCATATTTGGTTTCTCTAAGGTCTAGATAATTTCTAGTATTGAGTTTGAACAACAAGGAAGACGGTGTAGAGTCTTATAATGTTTTCAATATGTCTTTTATGTGAGTTTTGCTGCACCGGTTCATCCTTGTGTTTGTTTCAAATAAGCCTTGCTAGCCTAAACCTTGTATCGAGAGGGAATACTTCTCATGCATCCAAAATACTTGAGCCAACCACTATGCCATTTGTGTCCACCATACCTACCTATACTACATGGTATTTTCCCGCCATTCCAAAGTAAATTGCTTGAGTGCTACCTTTAAAATTCCATCATTCACCTTTGCAATATATAGCTCATGGGACAAATAGCTTAAAAACTATTGTGGTATTGAATATGTAATTATGCACTTTATCTCTTATTAAGTTGCTTGTTGTGCGATAACCATGTTTGCTGGGGAACGCCATCAACTCATTGTTGAATTTCATGTGAGTTGCTATGCATGTTCGTCTTGTCCGAAGTAAGGGCGATCTACACTGAGTTGAATGGTTTGAGCATGCATATTGTGAGAGAAGAACATTGGGCCGCTAACTAAAGCCATGATCCATGGTGGAAGTTTCAGTTTTGGACAAATATCCTCAAATCTCTAATGAGAAAAGAATTAATTGTTGTTGAATGCTTAAAGCATTAAAAGAGGAGTCCATTA
This sequence comes from Lolium rigidum, assembly GCF_022539505.1. NCBI lineage: Eukaryota > Viridiplantae > Streptophyta > Magnoliopsida > Poales > Poaceae > Lolium > Lolium rigidum. The sequence goes on along the minus strand of NC_061513.1, from coordinate 341,372,279 downwards.
TCTGTTGTCTATGTTGTCCCGGTATGGATGTCTAAGTTGAGAATAATCAATAGCGAGAAATCCAATGCGAGCTTTCTCCTTAGACCTTTGTACGAGCGGCATAGAGGTACCCCTTTGTGAAACTTGGTTAAAGCATATGTATTGCGGTGATAATCCAGGTAGTCCAAGCTAATTAGGACAAGGTGCGGGCACTATTGGTACACTATGCATGAGGCTTGCAACTTATAAGATATAATTTACATGATGCATATGCTTTATTACTACCGTTGACAAAATTGTTTCATGTTTTCAAAATCAAAGCTCTAGCACAAATATAGCAATCGATGCTTTTCCTCTATGAGGACCATTCTTTTACTTTCAATGTTGAGTCAGTTCACCTATTTCTATCCACCTCAAGAAGCAAACACTTGTGTGAACTGTGCATTGATTCCTACATACTTGCTTATTGCACTTATTATATTACTCTATGTTGACAATATCCATGAGATATACATGTTACAAGTTGAAAGCAACCGCTGAAACTTAATCTTCTTTTGTGTTGCTTCAATACCTTTACTTTGAATTATTGCTTTATGAGTTAACTCTTATGCAAGACTTATTGATGCTTGTCTTGAAGTGCTATTCATGAAAAGTCTTTGCTATATGATTCACTTGTTTACTCATGTCATACATATTGTTTTGATCGCTGCATCCACTACATATGCTTTACAAATAGTATGATCAAGATTATGATGGCATGTCACTCCAGAAATTATCTGTGTTATCGTTTTACCTGCTCGGGACGAGCAAAACTAAGCTTGGGGATGCTGATACGCCTCCGACGTATCGATAATTTCTTATGTTCCATGCCACATTATTGATGTTATCTACATGTTTTATGCACACTTTATGTCATATTCGTGCATTTTACGGAACTAACCTATTAACAAGATGCCGAAGTGCCGATTCTTGTTTTCTGCTGTTTTTGGTTTCAGAAATCCTAGTAAGGAAATATTCTCGGAATTGGACGAAATCAAAGCCCGGGGGCCTATTTTTCCACGAAGCTTCCGGAAGTCCGAAGGAGAGACGAAGAGGGGCCACGGGGGAGCCAAACCCTAGGGCGGCGCGGCCCCCCTTGGCCGCGCGGCCCTATGGTGTGGGGCCCCCGTGCCGCCTCTGGACCTGCCCTTCCGCCTATAAAAAGTCTCCGTGACGAAACCCCCAGTACCGAGAACCACGATACGGAAAACCTTCCCGAGACGCCGTCGCCGCCGATCCCATCTCGGGGGATCCAGGAGATCGCCTCCGGCACCCTGCCGGAGAGGGGAATCATCTCCCGGAGGACTCTACGCCGCCATGGTCGCCTCCGGTGTGATGTGTGAGTAGTCTACCCCTGGACTATGGGTCCATAGCGGTAGCTAGATGGTTGTCTTCTCCCCATTGTGCTATCATTGTCGGATCTTGTGAGCTGCCTAACATGATCAAGATCATCTATCCGTAATTCTATATGTTGCGTTTGTTGGGATCCGATGAATAGAGAATACTTGTTATGTTGATTATCAAGACTATGTCTATGTGTTGTTTATGATCTTGCATGCTTTCCGTTATTAGTAGATGCTTTGGCCAAGTTGATGCTAGTAACTCCAAGAGGGAGTATTTATGCTCGATAGTGGGTTCATGCCTCCGTGAATGCTGGAGGAGTGACAAGAACCACTAAGGTTATGGATGTGCTTGTTGCCACTAGGGATAAAACATTAGTGCTATGTTCAAGGATGTAGTCACTAGTTACATTACGCGCAATACTTAATGCAATTGTCCGTTGTTAGCAACTTAATGCTGGAGGGGTTCGGATGATAACCTGAAGGTGGACTTTTTAGGCATAGATGCGGTTGGATGGCGGTCTATGTACTTTGTCGTAATGCCCAATTAAATCTCACTATACTCATCATAATATGTATGTGCATTGTCATGCTCTCTTTATTTGTCAATTGCCCAAGCTGTAATTTGTTCACCCAACATGCTTGCTTGTCTTATGGGAGAGACACCTCTAGTGAGCTGTGGACCCCGGTCCAATTCTCTTTCTTGAAATACAATCTACTGCAATACTTGTTCTACTGTTTTACGCAAACAATCATCTTCCACACAATACGGTTAATCCTTTGTTACAGCAAGCCGGTGAGATTGACAACCTCATCTGTTTCGTTGGGGCAAAGTACTTTGGTTGTGTTGTGCGGGTTCCACGTTGGCGCCGGAATCCCTGGTGTTGCGCCGCACTACATCTCGCCGCCATCAACCTTCAACGTGCTTCTTGGCTCCTCCTGGTTCGATAAACCTTGGTTTCTTTCTGAGGGGAAACTTGCTGCTGTGCGCATCATACCTTCCTCTTGGGGTTGCCCAACGAACGTGTGAAATACACGCCATCAAAGTTTCAGTTTTGGACATATATCCTCAATCTCATATGAGAATAATAATTGTTGCCACATGCTTATGCATTAAAGAGGAGTCCATTATCTGTTGTCCATGTTGTCCCGGTATGGATGTCTAAGTTGAGAATAATCAAAAGCGAGAAATTCAAAATGCGAGCTTTCTCCTTAGACCTTTGTACGGGCGGCATGGAGGTACCCCATTGTGACACTTGGTTAAAACATGTGCATTGCAAAGATCCGGTAGTCCAAGCTAATTAGGACAAGGTGCGGGCACTATTAGTATACTATGCATGAGGCTTGCAACTTGTAAGATATAATTTACATGATACATATGCTTTATTACTACCGTTGACAAAATTGTTTCATGTTTTCAAAATAAAAGCTCTAGCACAAATATGGCAATCGATGCTTTCCTCTTTGAAGGACCATTCTTTTTACTTTTATTGTTGAGTCAGTTCACCTATTTCTCTCCACCCCAAGAAGCAAACACTTGTGTGAACTGTGCATTGATTCCTACATACTTGCATATTGCACTTGTTATATTACTCTATGTTAACAATTATCCATGAGATATACATGTTATAAGTTGAAAGCAACCGCTGAAACTTAATCTTCCTTTGTGTTGTTTCAATACCTTTACTTTGATTTATTGCTTTATGAGTTAACTCTTATGCAAGACTTATTGATGCTTGTCTTGAAGTACTATTCATGAAAAGTCTTTGCTTTATGATTCACTTGTTTACTCATGTCATTACCATTGTTTTGATCGCTGCATTCATTACATATGCTTACAAATAGTATGATCAAGGTTATGATGGCATGTCACTTCGAAATTATCTTTGTTATCGTTTTACCTGCTCGGGACGAGCAGAACTAAGCTTGGGGATGCTGATACGTCTCCGACGTATCGATAATTTCTTATGTTCCATGCCACATTATTGATGATTTCTACATGTTATATGCACACTTTATGTCATATTTGTGCATTTTCTGGAACTAACCTATTAACAAGATGCCGAAGTGCCAGTTCCTGTTTTCTGCTGTTTTTGGTTTCAGAAATCCTAGTAACGAAATATTCTCGGAATCGGACGAAATCAAGACCCAGGTTCCTATTTTTCCACGAAGCTTCCAGAACACCCGGGAAGGACCAGAGGGGGGCCACAGGGGCCCCAGATGATAGGCCGGCGCGGCCCAGGCCCTGGCCGCGCCGCCTTATGGTGCCACCGCCTCGTCGCCCCTCCGACTCCGCCTCTTCGCCTATTTAAAGCCTCCGTCGCGAAAACCCTATTACGAAGAACGAAACCCACAGAAACCTTCCAGAGCCGCCGCCATCGCGAAGCCAAGATCTGGGGGACAGGAGTCTCCGTTCCGGCACCCTGCCGGAGCGGGGAAGTGCCCCCGGAAGGCTTCTCCATCGACACCGCTGCCATCTCCACCGCCATCTTCATCACCGCTGCTGCTCCCATGAGGAGGGAGTAGTTCTCCATCGAGGCTTGGGGCTGTACCGGTAGCTATGTGGTTAATCTCTCTCCTATGTGCTTCAATACAATAATCTCATGAGCTGCCTTACATGATTGAGATTCATATGATGATGCTTGTAATCTAGATGTCACTATGCTAGTCAAGTGAGTTTTACTTATGTGATCTCCGGAGACTCCTTGTCCCACGTGTGTAAAGGTGACAGTGTGTGCACCGTGTGGGTCTCTTAGGCTATATTTCACAGAATACTTACTCACTGTTATGAATGGCGTAGTGAAGTACTTATTTATATCTCTTTATGATTGCAATGTGTTTTGTATCACAATTTATCTATGTGCTACTCTAGCAATGTTATTAAAGTAGTTTTATTCCTCCTACACGGTGTAATGGTGACAGTGTGTGCATCCGTGTTAGTACCCTGCGTATGCTATGATCATGATCTCTTGTAGATTGTGAAGTTAACTATTGCTATGATAGTATTGACGTGATCTATTCCTCCTACATAGTGTGAAGGTGACAGTGTGCATGCTGTGTTAGTACTTGGTTTAGTCGTGTTGATCTTTCTTGCACTCTAAGGTTATTTAAATATGAACATTGAATTGTGGAGCTTGTTAACTCCGGCATTGAGGGTTCGTGTAATCTTACGCAATGTGTTCATCATCCAACAAGAGTGTAGAGTATGCATTTATCTATTATGTTATGTGATCAAAGTTGAGAGTGTCCACTAGCGAAAGTCTATTCCCTAGGCCTTGTTCCTAAATATCGCTATCGCTGCTTGTTTACTTGTTTTCTTGCGTTACTACTGCTAGCGTTACTACGCTACCATATTACCACCATCAACTACACGCCGTTACTACTGCTCATATTCATCATACCACCTGTATTTCACTATCTCTTTGCCGAACTAGTGCACCTATTAGGTGTGTTGGGGACACAAGAGACTTCTTGCTTTGTGGTTGCAGGGTTGCATGAGAGGGATATCTTTGACCTCTTCATCCCTGAGTTCGATAAACCTTGGGTGATCCACTTAAGGGAAACTTGCTGCTGTTCTACAAACCTCTGCTCTTGGAGGCCCAACACTGTCTACAAGAATAGAAGCACCCGTAGACATCAACAAGCAACACAAGTTTCATAATTTTTAGACATGAATGATTCTATTTCAGAAGCTCCCATGAATAAGACAAATTGTTCTACTTCTTCAAACCCAAGATGAATATAGTTATTCCAATGATAGTTCACAACTAAAACTTCTTTACTAAAGCCACATTGGAATTTAATATGTTTAGTATCATGTTCAGAGCAACAATTTATATCATGACGTTTAAGCAAAATTCTAGCAATTAGATCCAACTTTTGCAACACGCCTCTCATGACTTTACCCTTATATGATTCTCTATACTTTATAAATTATTCCATAGAGGTTCTAACAGGTTCTTCCATAACAATAGTTTTTTAGATTTTCGTTTTTTCAAATTTTCATGGATTTTTGGGTATATAAGAAAATAAAACAAGACAAAAGTAAACTAAACAAAAAACAACTAAACACAAATAAACTAAGCAAAAATAAACTAGACAAGACAAAATAAAATAAAATAAAATAAAAACAGAGAGACAGGTAAAGTGTACTCCCTAGGTGAACTTATGAGTAGAGTTATGCCTCACCGACAACGGCGCCAGAAAATAGTCTTGATGACCCACAAGTATAGGGGGTCGCAACAATCTTCGAGGGAAGTAAAACCCAAATTTATTGATTCGACATAAGGGGAGACGAAGAATACTTATAAGCCTTATTAGCGGAGTTGTCAATTCAGCTGCACTTGGAAAAGCACTAGTAATAGGGGTGACGTGAAAGCAGCAGTAATATGAGAGCAATGACAATAGTAACACAACAGCAGTAGCAGTAACATGCGAGGCGATGGCACAGGGAAATATTCCAGTGCGGAGTTGACTGTAGAGCAATGATGATGACAGAAGGATCGGGGTTCCCAACTATCTACACTAGTGGTAACTCTCCAAATAACATCTGTTGGGTGAACAAATTACAGTTGGGCAATTGATAATTGCGACGGCATGATAATGCATGCGATGATAAGATAAATGTTATTGTAGTATTTAATTGAGCATTACAACATAATACATAGACCGTAACCCAATTGCGTCTATGACTAATAATCCACCTTCAGGTTATCATCTGAACCCCTTCCAGTATTAAGTTGCAAGCAACACACTATCGCATTAAGAAATGTGTGTAAGTAAACAATAGAATTATCCTTAGATAAAACATTGTTGTTTTCTCCCTAGTAGCAACAACACATCTACAATCTTAGAAGTTATTGTCACTCTTCCAGAAAACTAGAGGCATGAACCCACTATCGAGCATGAATACTCCCTCTTGGAGATACAAACAACTACTTGATCAAGGTAACTACAAGTACCGGAGAGCATGCAAGATCTTAAATAACAATAGTATGATAATATGATGAACAATCTGATCACAATTCCACAATTTACTGGATCCCAACAAACACAACACCAATTACATCATATGGATCTCAATCATGTAAGGCAGCTCATGAGATCATTGTATTGAAGTATATGGGAGAGAGAGTACCAACTAGCTACAGCCGAGAACCATCATGGAGTCGAAGTGGAGGCGGTGGAGTCGATGGAGATGGCTCCAGGGGTCAATCCCCATCCCGGCAGGGTGCCAGAATAGGAACTTTTGACCCCCGGAACATGTCTGGACGATGGCGGCAGCGACGAAACTTTTCGTGGACGGAGGCTGGATGTTTCAGGGTTTTCGCGGCAGAGGCAATTTATAGGCGGAATGGTGAGGTAGGTGGGCTCCAGATGGGCCCACACCACCCCTAGGCGCGGGCCAAGGCCAGGCCTCGCCTAGGGTTGGTATGGCTGGCTCCTGCCCCCCCTCCGTCTCTCCTCTGGACTCTGTCTTCGTTTTGGTAAAATAGGAACTTCGGTTTTTGTTTCGTCTAATTCCGAGAATATTTCCTGTACAACTTTTCTGAAATATAAAACAGCAGAAAATAGGGAACTGACACTGGGGCATCTTGTTAATAGGTTAGTGCAGGAAAATGTATAAAAGTGCAACGAAGCATGAGGAAAACATATAAAATTGGTGTAAAATAAGCATGGAGCATCAAAACTTATAGATACGTTTGAGACGTATCAGAGGCAACGCTCTAGGGTCTAACTGCTACGACGGTTCCCATAAACCTGGGAATACAAGTGTGGGGCCATGCGGGGATTGTATCATAATTAACTAGTGTTGATTATTCCTAGCACTCCCCCTAATCACCGCTTCATTGCATAAGGATCCATCATCTTGATTAAGTCTCTCCCGAAAACCCTGTGGGAAAATGTGAGGGGTAGTGTAGGATATATTGTTAAAACTCCTTCAAACCCAATGGGAAAATAAGGATAAAATGATACAACATATAATTGGTATTGCCTCTTTGTTAACTAGATATGAGAAAACCCATGTAAAGGGAAAAACCCATAGAGTTTATAGAACAATATATGTCGTGTATATACTTTCCGAAAAACCCGGTGGGGAAAAGGGGTAGTATGAAATATGATCTTATGTTGATATTACCTCATTAAAAGCCTTAATGAGAATATGGAAAGTAAACTCATTAAGGGAAAATAGTATGATATGATGCTTTGAACATGAATAGTTCATGAAGATACTCCATCTAGTTCTTGCAAATCTCGGAGCCGTCGCATACCAATTCCATGAATATATTTCTAGAATGTTGAAGTTGGTAGAGACTTCGTGAATAGATTAGCAAGGCTATCGCATGATTTAACTTGCAAGATGTTTATTTCCTCACTCTTTTGGAGCTCATGGGGATAAAACAATTTAGGAGCAATATGCTTAGTGATTTTGCTCTTGATGTATCATGTTTGCATCCGTGCAACACAAGCCGCATGATCTTAGTAGATAATGGTAGGTGATTCGATAGAGCCAATCCCACATGACATTGTCTTTGTTTTATCATCCTGTGAAGCCACACACATTCACGCGATGCCTCATATGATGAAATTATTTCAGAATGATTTGTGGACGTTGCAATTAGATTCTGTTTCGAAGACTTCCATGATATAGTTGTTCCACCATGTAGGAAGATGAAGCCGGTCTACGATCTGGCATTATGGGATTTGATAAATAACTATCATATATGTATCCAATCATATTGGTGTCCAGAAACTGAAAGAATAGGCCAAGATCATCAATATTTTGTGTGTTGCCAATGACGTTGAGATCATCAACGTACACTGATATGATTTAAAATCCTGAAGTGGACTTCTTGATGAAGACACATGGGAAGTCAACACTGTTGGAGTAACCTTTGTGATTAAGGAACTCACTAAGTTGGTTGTACCACATCCGTACCAACTATTTCAAGTTGTAAAGAGACTTGTTCAATTCTACACAATACGTGTTGTGTTTTGCGCTTACATCGAGGACAGAGACTCCATCAGAAATATTCTTGTATATGCCTGAATCTCTAGTGACCCGCAAAGATATGCGGTCACGACGACTGTCAACTTCACATATATATGATTTTGCGCTGCCAAGGATATTAGATATCGAAAAGTGATACCTCTCATTACCGAAGGATATGTCTCACTGAAATCAATGATGGGCCTCTGCGTGAAACCCTGTGCTACGAGCCTTGCGTTGTATCTCATCACCTCATTGTTCTCATTCCATTTTCGGAGGAAAACCCATTTGAATCCCACAGGGAAAACATTGGAAGGTGTTGGTATTGCTTCTATGAATACGTTCCTTTTATTAAGCGAGGCAAGTTTTGCTTGTATTGCATCCTTCCATTTAGGCCATTCGTAGTGTTTTTCACACTCAACGATAGTCCTTAATTGTATCATGATCGTTAAGAAGAGATTTTGCAATTGTAGCAGAAAAATAAGTATCGATAATTGTAGACTTACGGTTAAATGTTCTCCATAATCGATATAGTTGGTGGATATCTCCTGCACCCTTGGTGAATCTTCGTGATTTCCCAATACGCATGAGTTTGGGTGTTCGGATGTCCCAACCAGTGTGTGCAAGTTAGGGATGGGTTGTGGAGGTTGCCCTCCCACCAGGTGTATACTACCCATAAGTTGTTTGTCAATGTTGAGCTGACTTGCATTTACTGATTTGGAGGATTTTCTCCCCCCTCTCCTTTGTTTTTTGCGAGAAGCAGGCTCCGGGTCAGAGGCTGTACTACCCCCTCCTTTTGGGATTAGGGAGTTGAGTGGTTTTTATTTGTACCTCCACTCTTTCGAGCGCATTTCTGGCCAGTTTCCAAGATATTGTAACACCTTTTAGATCAGTAAATGAATCCGGCAAATTATTTGCAAAATATTGCAAATTGATGATTTTACGAACTTGGAGATCGATCTCTTGGGTACGTGGACTAGAGGATGAAATGACGATAGCATTCCAATATATGTCTAGGCATTCTTTCTAGTACTTGAAATCTCCCCCTAATGTTGAAAAATGTTCTTCGTTAAATATGAAATCAGCATGACGGGCTATGAATAGATCCCCAGTAAGGGGTTCCAAGTACTTAACAATCGACGATGATTTGTACCCACATAGATCCCCATTTTTATATAGGGTCCAATGGATGTCCGTTGAGGTGGTGAGATCGGGATGTATGTAGCACATCCAAACTTACGAAGATGGAAAATGGTAAGTATATTTCCACATACCAATTGCAAAGGGGAAATACCGTGATATATAGTAGGTTGCAATTGGATTAATTCAGTAGCGTTTAAAACCGCGTGACCCCAACACGAGATTGGCAAGCTGCAATTCATTGAAATGACTTGGAATGAGTCTGGTCCTCTTAATAAGGGTCTCAGCTAAACCATTTTTAGTACGTATGGACATATGAAATAGAGTGTTGAACTTCAATCCCCAGGCCATGCAATATTCATTGAAGGCACGCGAACATGGGAATTGATCTAATTCGACTTTTCGAATAATGGGCCCTTAATTACTTCCCTCGGGATCTTGGCAAATGCATTGTTTCATGTGGACATAAGGCACACATGTGACCATCGTGTAGATGCGCCAATGAAAATATTGAAATACCTAAATGATCCAGATAATGGTTGGATGGGACCATAAATATCTCCTTGAAGAAATGGTTTAGCTTGTATTTTGAGGTGCCAATGCCTCAAAATTAGCTCACTGTGGCACATGAGATGTGCACACAAAGTTGGATGACCGAGGAAATATTGACTCATGCAAACTATGATCAATGGAATTGCTAGTAATCTTCGTCATCATCCCGATGCTGGGATAGCCTAGCTAGGCGATCATGCTAGGTTTGGATTGCCTAAACTTTCTGTAAAATTACCTTGTAAGCCACATGTTCTACGAGCTTGATGCACGTATAAAACAGTCCGGACGATAGAGAATGAATATTTTCAAGTAATTTCTTGCCATATCTGTGATCTTTTGTGAAGAGTAGATACTCCTATTTGTTGTCTTCATGTGTTTCAATGTGAAAACTATTTTTACAAATATATTGATAACTGATTAAGGTAGGTGAAGAAGGGGGATATAACCAGGCATACTCAATTGTCACTTGGCACCATTTGGGATGGTAAATATGGCACCGCGTCCCGTGCCAACAATTGCCGTATCGTGTTCAACAATAGTTAAAATATCTCCATTCCTCTTTTTCAGCATTTGGAAATATTTTAACTCCCTTAGTATGAAGTTTGTGGTAGCGCTATCTAGAAGGCGTAATTCCTTTTCCATCGGATTGTCCCCGTAGAGAGCTACCTATCCTTCTTCCTTGAAATGCTCTTGCCGGATAGCAATGTTGATAACGTGTAACGAGTGAAATTTCAAAGAATGAGAGACAATGATTCAATTGGTGGTCTTTATTTATTGAGACAAATCCTTGTATACAACATTAACATACGCATTGAACAAATACTTGTTTACAAAGGTGGTTCACTGGAGGTGATGCTCCAAGGTTAATTGCTACGATGGTTTCCACAAAGGTGGGATTACAAGTGTGGGGCCATGCGGGTGAGATTACAAATGCGGGCCATGCATGGATTATCTCATAATTAACTTATGTTAATTATTCCTACCAAAAATAAATGGAGAATTAATCATTCTTCCATCTCATGGTTGGGGCACTTCCTCACAGACTCGCACATCCTTTTCCAAAAGGTGGGATTACAAGTGTGGGGCCATGCGGGTGAGATTACAAATGCGGGCCATGCATGGATTATCTCATAATTAACTTATGTTAATTATTCCTACCAAAAATAAATGGAGAATTAATCATTCTTCCATCTCATGGTTGGGACACTTCCTCACAGACTCGCACATCCTTTTCCAAGCAAGCGCTAGTGGCTCACGATCTTCCTGTCAAAAACAAGTGATATTAGAATGCAGTTGCACAATTTTTATATGCAGGAAGAAATAGTTTAAAAAATATTGCAACAATCATCCCAAGAATCAGGTGCCTCTAGGTAGAAATATCAACCATTTTTTAGCTTTCCTTTTAAGTGAGAAGGGAAATAAACACATCTTCACTACATTAGGGTCACCAACCTTTATGTGCATCATGTCGCATATCTCACTAAAAGTATTTAGTGGCATACATGCATCCCCAGAAGTGGAATCACCAAACTGATTATGCAGAATCAAGTTCAAGTTTAAACCGTTAAGTTTACTTTCATAGTTCTCCGCTGCAACAGCGGGTTGAGTGATGGATGCACGAAGATAATCATCATTGGCACAGGAAAACTCCCCAATCAACTTATTTCCGTAGCACCAATTTTTTAGGTTTTAAAATAAAGACAATTAAATAAACTAAGAAAAAAGGTAAACTTTTTTGGGGTTTTAAATTGAGAACAAAATATAAACTAAGAAAACTAAATAGATTAAAACAAAATTAAACTAGCAAAAAAACCACTAATGAACTCGCGAGGGTAGATGAAATACTCCCCCGAAAATAGCGCTAGAAAAATGGTTGATACATTAAATCCGGATCACAGATGTATTATATTATATAGTTGCCTTTTACCTAAGAGGCCCTAGGTGTATATCCAACCGGGGAAGTATTTTCTTAGAAAGATCACTTGAGCAAGACTTCTAAAGCGTTGTAGAATCTTTGTTTACCATACCAACTGTTTATCAATTTAGGATTGGTATCAACGTATTGAAATAGCCTAGATCCAAGGTTCCACCTGGAGCTGTGCATACATAATGGATTTAAATAATAAAATGAAGCATAATTAGTGTGAAATAGCCTACGATTGAGGGTGATTTGTCCTTATGACACCATAGCCTAAAATTGTAGTTATTATGGATTAAGTTGTCCAATAGGTATCCTATCTACATAGTGGCGATGCCTATTTATTCAGATAAATAAACCAAATCATTAGGTTGTGTGACATAACCGTTGTTCCCTAGAGAATTATTTTCAGCTAGCTTACTCCCCTTTACTAACACCAGGGTTTTGCGAGTATCCATCCACTCTCCTATACAAATACCTTTACATTTACCGATCTTTCGGATTCTTAGATACTAGCCTAGGATCGAGGCAAAGACAAGAGACAAAATACATGAAACATAATGAAATATCAATTACACCAACAATCCGATATCAAAGTACACCTATGTTGCGAGGATAGGCCTCAACCCTCAGCCCTTGAGGACTACTCACACATAATTATATCAACAATCATAAACATTGTATTGAAAATCCTTATAAATGAATAACAAAATAGATCTTACAATGTCACCAAACCCGAATGAATCAATGATACACGTATGGATGGCAATGTAAAAAATTAAGGGAATGGCTATGGAGATGGTGGTAATGGTTGCAGCATAGAATGGTGGCTCTCTCCCAGTAGCATCGGTTTCTCTCTCTCTCTCTCCTTATATGGCAGTGGATGAGCGTAGGGTTTTAAAGGCTTTTTGTTGCAAATTTCTAGTGGGGCCCTTCACGAAAGTTGTGTGGTTTGATCTCACAGATCCACCAACATGTCGTACGGCCAGGCGGACCGTTCCAATGCCCATTAAGTCTTGTTTTGCATCATTCTGAGGTCCTATTGATTTGGGCATTCTATCACGGAATTCTTCCCATATATGCTTAGATGTCATCATAAAAACGTCCATTTCTACAAGGAAACAAATGATAAAAAATATTTGAACATCTATGAAATATTTAGTGATTAACGAAAGTTAGAGGAATAATAACATCAATAAATTTAGAATTATCCAATATAAATCAATATAAAATGAGTGTGAAGTCCACTCATCACACCGCTTATAAAATTAGGTCCCACTCCGCGATGAAAGCGGAGCTCTCACGCGCCCTAAACTTTTCTCACTTAGAGAAATCCTACCTGCGGTTGATGGCGGGGGAGGGGGGAAGTGGGGTCTAGCGACCATAGCGACGAGGGGGGGGGGGTGGATAGGGCGCGTGGTGGGAGCAGGAGAGGGTGCTCCGTCCTGATGGCTCCACATGGCTATCTGGGCTCACCACCGGATGGTGCACTGCTTTCGGCGAGATGTGGATAGCCAAAATCGCAGAAAAGTTCCACAATTCTTATTTATTCCAATTTATATGTATTTTTTATTTGCATGGTTTTACATTTTTTATACTTGAATTTCTTTATTCAAAATGAGAACTGAAGTGTTCGGTGGCACTCCTGAATCAATTTCTTGTTTTGTCTTGGGGAATAAAAGTTACACATATTATAGTAAGTACAATAAATATCAGAAATAATAAGGGAATAAGCATATGATGTGCATATACTTGTAATGTTTGTAGAATGTATTATCATTAATTACATATAACATTAACGTATAGGATATGTAGTACAAGCTACAACCTTAAAACAAGCACATGCGAGTGCCAACTTTCTGCCAACATTATATTCCTGAGACATGATATGTTGTTAGAGAACTAGGGGTGATACCCCGTGGAACAAAAGAACATATTTTAAATGAAAGGATGAATCACCAACAATTCTAAATAGATGAGAACAAGGCAAAAGGAATATTGATTTAAGTTCATGCCATATTCTTTCATTTGGAATATCATTTGTCATATTAGTTTTAGTGTTGATATATGGGTTTCCATAATCTAATTTGATATGTTTGATAAAGTAGTTATCTTTATTGTGGTAAAACTAATTGCGTGCCAAAAGAAATTTATTTAGCATTACTAACCTTGGTACAAAACATATGATTTCCAAGGCCAAAAATATGTTATAAATTCATGTACTCCCTCGGTACACCCAAATTCGGACAAAGTTAATATAAATTTCATGGGACGGAGGGAATAATACAATATGGTGCACACAAATGTGTTATGAATCAAATTTATATGTAGTGTCCATGATAGCTACATACGAACCTTTTTTATTGAACAAAATAAATTCAGGTCACAACAAATTTGCATGTAAGATAACATTATGTACACATGACATGATCACTTTGTTTCTTGAAAATAATCTGGCACATGAATTCAACTCATCACAAAGTGAAGTAACACCAGTAAGCAAAACAACACAAATACCGCGCCGCTAAAAAGGGAGAAAAAACGTGTGTCAAATTCATTTACCCTTGCACACTAGGAGCACAGGTTATACAAGGGTTAATGTACATGCAAGCAGTAGAATTACTTTTTACAATTAAGAAATATCTAATTAACTACACCAAAAGTTGTGATAAACTAAATAATACTTCGATTAAGATTCATTGATTAGGCCCCATTCTCATGTCAGCACAGCAATACCTTTCCCCCAACCGTTTTCCTCTTTTCTTTTGCTTCAACACCTTTGTCTCTTCTATCTTGGAGTGTTGCAAAGTTAAATTGGATCCTTTATTTTTTTTCCATTGCCACACCAAGATCTATGAGATCTCTCTCTTCTCCCAATTAACAGTTGTGCATTCTCCAAGAAAGCAACACTGTATATTCAAGGAGGCAGAGACCACACTAGTAAAAGAGGTCGTGGCTGGTTTTTTCTTTAATCTGGTACTGATTGGCACTATTTACCAAGTCTTGTTGCTACTATCCATGATGATCTTGGTTGTCAGGAGGCCAGTATGGGTAAGGCCATTCTGTCTCTTGGGAGTGAGGAATCGAGGTCTCCTGCAGTAGGATAGGAAAAGTGGTCAAAAAGGAACAGCCCCAGAGAAGTGCAACATATGATTCAAGTGAGAAAGCTACGACATCACTTGAAAGAGAGCAGGATACATGTCAGTAGGTAAAAAAGAATCGATAATGTGTATTTCAATCCAACTACTTAGAATTCCATTTTACACTCCAGAGTCCAGAAGACATCAAGGTTCAAGTGAGAGAGATACATCATCACTTGAGGTGTCTTTGCAAGGACTTGGCAAAGCTGGATTAGACATGAGAGATATGAAAGCAGTTCGTTTGTATTGTCGGAATATGTACAGTTTGCAAACCAGGACCTTGTACTACACTAAGGCTGAACTGATAACTTGACAAGACAATCTAGTAAACTGTACTAGGAGGAACCCCAGACTATCAATGATAACAATAGCTTGCAAGTTCAATGCATGCATGGTTCAATGTGAATCGGTTGACAGAAAAGACAGATAAAAGATCAAAACATACTCCATTTACTTTGTTCTTGACACAAGAGATAATAGTAAAAATAACTCTAGTTCTACAGGCCAAAGTACGTACAAGTCTGAACAACAAGAAGGGGCCACCGACATGGATAAAAAGCTCCCATTTTAGCCTATATGGTCATGAAAGCAGGAAAGTATGGCCTTGTTTTTTACGTTGGTCTTTGGACACCCCTTTGGCACTCGAAAGAAAAGCAAAGGGTGGTCCTTGTTTGCATATATTCATGATGTCTCTTCTATCTCACTAGGAGCGCCAAAGGTCTCTCCCGGCATGCATGCTGTAAAAGCACCTAAAATGACCAATTTATAAACAGGAAACAAATGGGATGAAAAGCTGTCATGGTGAAGGACTTGTTTCAGAGCGCTAGGGAGACAAAGAAACTGGGAGACCCCACACTGAAGTTTCCTCAGGCCCCCCTGGAGCAGTCTTTCTTTTCTATGCCCTATACCACACAACTTGCAGCTTTCCCACCTATATCTATATGAATCAAGGTAACCAAATGTAGATTAAATTATTAGAGACTAATGCGTGCTTAGCTTAAACCGTGTGAAAAGGTCACATGCTGCAGCTGTCCATATGCTCACTAGATATTTTCAGGAATCACTAACATACAAATCATGTTAAGCTGGTGTATTTCTTGTCAGTTTTCAACGAGCTTAGGAGGCAATCAAATATAAGTGGAAGGAAATTGTTGCTTACTCCTTTTGTGCATGTAGACGTGCAGCCCATTATCAGTTCTTCCAAGCCAGCAGACCTACGGTCAATCTTTTGATGTTGCTGTTGTTGCATGTTCTGTGGTAATAACGTGGGAATGGAACAGTAACTAAAGCGCTCTTTTAGTAAAGAGGAAAAGAAAAGGGTAAAGGAACTACGAATATAATTCTGTCTTGCACAATGGATCAATATATACATCAAATAAAAAGTAATGTATTGCCATAATTCCAAATGTATCGAAGTGCGAAGGGTGGAATTATAGAGCTGCTTATTAACAAAATAGTGTTTTTTCGGACTATAAGTATCAACCTAGCTACAGAACTGAACAATATGCCACAGCACAAAGAATTCTTCCAAAATTGTCTATGCTCTCCCTATATATTCCTGTAAAAACTGCAATGCATCTTCCAACACAAGTTACACAACATAAAGTTGGTGGAACATATATGTGCTAATGTGCATTGTACATTGAGAGTAACAGATTACCCAAGTTGACGTTCAGAAAAGAACAAAATACCCATGCTTAAAAACAGTGTCACTTACTCACTTTGCACGGCATGTTTTATTTTCATAAACTAATGCAAATTCAAACGAAATGACTATTTATGACATCCTAGATGTGCTTATGTAAGTGAGGTTTATTTATATAAAATCTGGAAATTGTTTTTGGTATATTTGTTAGCAACCCTAGCTAGTGCAAAAAATAGTGTGAAATATTAAGTAAGAAAATGGATGTTAATTTGTACGGAGAACGTATGGCAAATGCCTAAACTTGTGTATAGATAGAAGCACACAGTAGTTATTTTTTTCCTTACCGTGAACGTTCTCAATGTGAATGGACACATGTGTTCATATGGTGGTTTCAAACTTGCGTTGCAGAATTCAGTTACTCAGAAAATAGAAGCAGATTATTTAAGATAATATAAGTTGTAAAATAAACTGGCAGGAAAGGAATCACCTGAAACTTGTCATGGAGAAAAATTGCTGGCACATGAAACTGATCATGATCAAGCACAACAGAGGAATGCTGCAATGGTGGCGGAACCGTAGTTGAAATGGGATTCGTTGGCCTACTGATGAGGAAGGCCGTGGCAGGCACGACCGTCGTTGCAAGATCCGGCCGATGAGGTTGTTGTTCCTGGCCGTCGCGGTGCTGCTGCTCTGATCTTCGCAGCTGATCGGATGGCACCTGGTCACCACCTATACCAACCTGCTCAACATATACAAGTGGTGAAATTAATAATGCATTCATATTCACATGAAAAATCGTATATAGCTAGTCTCCTTTATGTATCGCCACTCATTTATTTGCGTTCCCTTTCTGTTATGCTGTTACGTGCGTTGTCTGAGCTTTCTCGAAATCTATTTTTTTCTTAGGTAGGAGAGAATGGGACGCATGCATCAATTATTCAAAAAAGAAATCTGTTGGTAGTTTTTGCTTTCACGGTGGGTGGATGGTTTCTAGGCAGCGTTGCTTGCAGTTTGAGTAAAATGATGTGAGGCTCGAACTAATTAAAAGGGACCTCTGCCTCTCTACTCTCTCTCCCATGCTGTGTGATGTGCATGTATGTAGCTCATCTCTTGCTTTACAATGGCACATTAGGTCAGCTACCCCAAACGCCCCATCCACACGTATGCGTCAGGAAAACCCATCTAACCAAACAGAAATGACCTATCTATATCGTTCTGCGCCTCTGAGCGAACAAGAAAACTATAGTAGTGCCTGCGTGCATGCATGGGAAATTGGGAATGGACGGGCCGACCAAGCTGTACTTTGCGCGATCTGCATGATGTGCACCTGGACCTACCGGCAGCGTTAGCTACGAACATGAATTCCTTCACCAGCACTACTCGACTTCGCAAACAAAGTAACTAACCACACATACCGAAATGCTGCGACGAAAGAATGTCTAATTAGTTACCTCCTCGAAGCTCTTCCTGAAAGGCGCGAAGCTGAAATGGTCACCGGAATGCTTCAGATGCTGCATCTCGACGGCGGCCGCCACGGCATACCCGCCCGGGTAGGACGTCGCCGACAACGCCTCATGGTCCCTAGACGAGCAGCTGCCGCTCCCGCTGTCTCTCATCCGCTGCTCCTGCACCGCCGCCGCCGCAATGGATCCCGCGCCGGCACCCCGGTCGGTGGCGGAGGTGGAGGACCAGCTGCACTGCCTGGGCTGCGTCTGGTAGAAGATCTTGCAGACGACCAGCTCCCCCTCCTTCTCCTCCTCGAGGTCGCCGAGGTGGTACTGGTGCATCACCCAGTTGGTCTTCTCCGGCTTGCGGTGCTTGCCGAAGTTGGTGTAGAGCACCAGGATCTTCTTGCACCCCTTCTGCCGGCCGCTCGCCATCACCGGCCGGGTCTTGCCGGTCTTGTGCCACCTCGTCTCCCCCTTGTGCACGTCGCACTCCGTCTGGATCTTGCGCCGCTTCCTCGTGCCCGTCGTGTAGGCCTTGGAAGGACGGTGGAAGAAGTGCTTGCTTAGGCCGTCCATTGTCACACCTGGTCAGTGATCAGATGCAGGAATTAATTTACTGTGTGAGTACGCGGTATTGGTGGGTGGGAGGCCTATGTTTTCTTGACAGATGCAACAAACCTCTGGAAAAAAGAGAAGGCATGGAAAGGGAGGAAAGAAACCTATTTGGAAACTTCAGAAGCATCTTACCATCATGACATAGAGAGGAGAGAGAGGGAGATGAGACTAGGCAGGCAGGCACAACTTTCCATAAACAATATTAGTTCTCTTTGCATATACCCAACCCAAGAGCACATGTAGAGAACACTAAGAATAGAGGGGGAGCTAGAGCACATCCAGAACAACAAGAGAATATATGCCATATCCCCAAATCCAAACCACAACACAAAATTCATGGCGAAATATATATATAATCCCAACATACGATATATGTATCACACCATGGAAAGCAAAGCTAAAGTTTGTTAAAAGCAAGGAATATATCTGTGTGCAAGTATACGGTTTCAATTAATGTTTCTGTTCACGGCTATCTGTGAGATAGTAGCTAGCTAGATAGCCATCTCACTCGCTCACCTGGAAGTTTCTCAGGATGTGTGTAGCAGATGCCGTCCTCGCCGTCTATCGTCGGTATGAACTCATCGATGAGAGGGTGAGATCTCGAGCCTTCCTCCCTCACCTTGGCCTCGAGGTGCTCGATCAGTTCCTGGTCTGTCGGATCGAACTTGACGCCAGCCGGCAAACCCAACCAATCCTTCTTGCAGTTTACACCAATCAGATCAATAATTCCATCAAAATCAGCAAGTTGCACCATTCAAGAAACCCTAAAGCCTAGCGGTGGCAGAAAGGCAAAACGGAATTGACATACGTACCGGTTTGCAGTCGAGCTTGTGGCGGCAGTTGGGGCAGTGCCTGGCGGTGGAGATCCGGTGTTCCTCGAGCTTGGCGTCGATGAGCTCCGAGCTGCTGATGTGACCCCTGTTCATGTCTGGTTCACGCGCGGCCGCCGGACACGGTGTCCATGCATGCGCGGGTGCACTCCGTCTTGCTAGCTAGCTGCAAAGGATCAAATTGACAAGCGCCTATGGTTAACAAGCACAATTGGCAACCTAGAGATCGAGATCGAGAGAGGAAGCCGAGAAGCCAACCAAGAGGAGAGGAGAG
The DNA here is from genome assembly GCF_022539505.1 of Lolium rigidum. NCBI lineage: Eukaryota > Viridiplantae > Streptophyta > Magnoliopsida > Poales > Poaceae > Lolium > Lolium rigidum. The sequence goes on along the minus strand of NC_061513.1, from coordinate 341,352,368 downwards.
TAGAGTTGGGGTACGGTAGGGGAGCGACGAAGGAGAGAGGGCAACGAGTGAGGGAGAGAGGCGTACATATAACAGAAAAATCGAGGCAGGCAGCCTGCTGCTTTCACCGGTTTAATACGAGAGAGAGCAGAATTCCTTGTCTACTTTAACTCAAGCCACACTCGGCTGGCCCCTTGAGGAAAAGTTAAAGGGCCCCTCCTCGTTAGCTTCTCTCTCTCGCTCTCTCTTTCTCTCTCAGGCACAACACAGCATACACAACACACACTGACACGCGCACACAGACAACTTTCGTGTGTCTGCTAAAATTGAACGAACCGGCAGGAAGATTCTCATTAATTTTTAGTGCAAACTGGTTGTAAGAAGTAAGATGATGCCGCAACCACACATATGCACCTCCAGTAGTAGATGTTTGGTGTTGATGCTTCTATATTTTATAGGACTTGGAAGTTCAGAGGCTGTGGTTGCTGGCCAGCAAACTACAGTAAAACGGAAAGTAAAAGCAAGAAGAGCTTCTGTAACGCCACACCACACACCACAGCTGTTACTGCAGATTCCACACACTGTGATGCACTCACTCACACGCAGAAAGAAAGAGAAGGTGAGCTTAAAGCCCCCCTACCAACGGAGGCTAGCTAGCATCTGTAGTAGACTCATGGTAGCTAGCATTGCCATGCATCTCAAAGGGTTAAAAACTAACATATAATTGACCTCTGGGCTCCGGTTTAAATTACCATGTACTCTCTTTGTTTCAAATTAAGTTGCATATTAGATTTTGGCAAAATCAAATTTTACAGTTATATTTTGTAAAGTATGGACAAATTTATAGAGAAATGTATCTACATCCATAAAATCAAATCACTGTTATTAAAATCATCTTGAAATAAACTTCCGATTTGCATGCGGAGTAATTTGAGGCGAAGGGAGTACAATGCTAAATCCCATTTTGTCAAGTACTCCCTCCATCCATACTTACACGATGTCCTCTTAAGACGTGATCTAAATTTAACTATCAAATTTATACCAATAATATAGAAATATGTGTCATAAAATTATAACATATGGGTTGAATATGAATTCAATGGTATAATTTGTGTAGCACATGTCTCAAGTTTTGTTGTTCAATTTAATGATAAAAGTTGAGCTGAAATATGTTTGCCCATGTAAATAGAGACAAGGAGAGTTAGCCTTTTAGCAAATAACAACAAGGAATTAGAAAAACCCACCTAGATAAAATTAAATAAATAAATGTGTAGAGAAAACAAAAGACACTTGTGCTTATACCTGGCCATGTCTCGGGCCAGGCCGGGCCGAGGAAAGCCTGACGCAGAAAAATCAGGCCCAAGCCTGGCCCGGCTCGACCCGACCAAATACCCACCAAGCCCGCTAGGCCGTCAGGCCACGAGCCGGCCCGTAGTGTAAAATGGTGTTTTTGGGCTACCTAGGCCTAGTCGGGCTGCCCATGGCCAGGTATGCTTGTGCTCTTCAAGAATATCTACAATCTACCGGGTAGGGAGCGATCACCGTCCAAAAAAAAATTATGTTCCCGCTCTTCCAAATTATTTAGAGCACCCGTAGGAGGAGGGTGTTGGCAATGACTGAACATAGAAAAGGTAAAATTTTCAGCTCAACCATTTATCCAGCAATTTTGCACTCTGCAAGTCCATCAATACCAATTGAACGAGCCATCTGCAACTTTTTGTGAATGTATTGCAACATCATGTACTTTTTTATAACCTTGAGAAGCAATTTGATCCATCATGGATCATATTATCTCATCCACCCATACAAGTAACGACATTGTAAGAAATCGAACCAAAATCCATCTACAAATTTAGGTGCATAGGAAAAGTTAAAAAGTGTTGCTGACCAATTACCTACCTTCCTGCATACGATTGTTGCATAGATTCCTGGAGTTCTTGTTGGTGTGTGACACCTTGAAAAATGAGGTGCATGTTCAACTCCGACAAGGCGGCCACTTCAGGCCAGGAAGCTCGACACTTCGAAAGGAGTGTGAGCTTGACAATGACATCTTGCTCACCGGAAACCCTACTCGCGGGAGGGATGAGCGACTCATCAGAATCCTAGCTATCGCCACCTCGGTCCAAATGCACAGCTCACGGGAACCCTAGTCATCTTCAGGCTTTTGAGGCCATTTCCACAAAAGTAATGGGTTGCACTGTGTGCCAGATACACGTGTTAGGATGCAGATTGTACAAATACATACCGTTCTGTGACTGGTTGCGGGCAATGGATGCTTAGGTTATTCTCCATCTATTAATGAAATATGCAACTGTCTCATTCATCCCTTGCTCTGCTTAAGTTAGCTCAGTGATGCCTGAGTGTTGTTGAAGCACTCGAGAAGTGTCTTGCATTTGTTCCTATGTCCTAATTAAACTTGGTGGCAAATTGTTGTACAAGTAAAAGCAGGAACTGGAAATGTTTGCACATAATGTCCTAGGAGGAGTGAACTATTTTGAGCCATTTCTTGACGCGCTCTGAGGAAATGAGCTATGTGTTCATATGAAGATCCACTTCCACCATATTTACTTAACTGAGGATGCCCGAAAAATGACCGAGAATGGTACAAGGTTAATACCCGACAGATATGGCTTAACATATCATGGTCACATGGAGTAGTGAGTTTGCATATATTGTGCCTTGACTCCTTTGGATATCATTTTTAATAGCTTCAAGGTTAATTTATGGACTTTTTGGTTATTAGGTTATTAGCAAAGACATTTATCCCAACTTCTGAATTTCTTTTATTAGCTACGTGATTGCGTAAAGCAACCAAATCATTTTTATTTCTATGGTAGTGTGGTTGTAAATTGTGTCACTACTCCTCATCCTCACATTTATAAACTTCGCATGTGAGGATGAAGAGGAGTGGCACAACTTACAACTGCACTCCCGCAAAAGGAAGATGAGTTGGTTGCTTTACGGAATAGTATAGCTAATAATTACAAATTTAGAAGTTGAGATAAATGCTTGTCCTAGTCATAACAATAATCAAGAAAATAAAAAACTTAACCCTTTAAGAATTAAGAAAATGACAGCCGAAGGAGTCAAGACACAATATATGGAAACTCACTACATGCAACCGGCATATGTTAAGCCATACACACCAGATGTTGACCTTGTACTATTCTCAGCCAATTTTCCGGCAGCCTCACTTCAGTAAACTCAACGGAGGTGGATCTCCACATGAACACATAGCTTATTTCCCGCAGCGTGTCAAGGCATGGCTCAAAAATGGTGCACTCCTCCTACGACAATTTGTGCAAACATTCTCAAGTCCTGCTTTTACACTTCCGTCGAGTTTGGCTAGGACATAGGAACAAATACAAGACACTTCTCGAGAGCTTCAACAACACTCGAAAACTGTGGGCATCACTGGGCTAACAGAGCAAGGGATAACTCACAAATCTGCATGATTTTATTAATATATGGAGGAACCTAAGCCCCACTGCCCGCTAGCGATTGTTGAACATGAAGTGGTGGGTATGTGTATGAATAATCTGCATCCTATCACATGTATTTGCACTTGCAGACTCTAACTTTTGTGGAGATGGCCTCAAAATTTACATATATTGAGAATTATATGAAGCTCGTAGCATGCTAAACAAAGTAGCTATCAAGCTGGTTGAGAATACAATCAGCGCGATAAGTTCCCCACCAAGCCGAAGATGGTGCAAGTTATGGACACAATAGCACCCTTGAGAGCGTACATGTGCACGAACTTATAGGAGGTCGACCGTCACTAAGGGTCAGAACAGGAATACACATTCCCAATAGAAGAGATTGGTGAATTGTTTGTCGTTTTACTTCATCTGAAACCTATTGAGCTTCCAAACTAAAAAATACCGAAAGAAACTAACAACTCGACCCAAATTCCGTCCCATGCCATCGGATATTGGGTCACACGCTCAAAGATTGTTTTGTGGTAAAGAATATCATTAAAAAATGATAGATGAAGGTATGATTTATGCATACCTTCTTGAAAGTTTAAAGAAAAAAGATGGTTAATACAACACTTGGGGTATGAAGGGCACTGTAGATGTCAACTAGAAAGAGACACTCTTCGAGGAGGAGAATTATATGCCATTAAGTCCGAAAGGTAAGAAGATCGAGAGTAACGAGGACCTTGACTAAGCCAACATCAAGTGAAATAAGAAAATTGCATGTTCCACGCTCTGGGTTGGGAATATCACAGAGCTTGGCAAATAGTTTATAAGGACTACCCTAAGAATTTGATGCTATGACCATTGGTGCTTTTGAGGATGATAGTGACTCTCTTCACTTCCATGAAGGAGAAACACCGGAAGTTGATCAAGTCCACCTTAGACAGGTCGTCGGCTATTCGACCCACATCTTCCACCTAGAAAGGAGCCTAGGAAGAATATGTAGTTGCGAATGAAACAACCGACCCTACCTCTAAGGTTTCAATCAAGTATAGTGCAATTGCCCATTCGAAGAAAATTCCAACTATGCTTTCTATCTATGACTTTTTATTTTTCTTCTAATTTGGGAAAGGCTTTAGTCATATCATTGTCATTATGGCAAGATTATAGAGTGTAAGTCTCACAAACTCAAACTAAATTAAATTATGTGCTAAATATCACGTTCACTTGTGAGGACATGCTGCCAGGCTCAAGTAATCACGATATACATCTTCTTATGTTTAGTGAGATGAATGAGTTACCTACAAATCACATTATGATAAATGGTGGATCGGCCATGAACTTGTTACCTCTGCACACTCTGAAAAGATTGGGATATTCTACAAGAGATTTGAGTATGTCCAATGTGATTATTCATGGCTTTGATCAATCACATCAAGAAGCCATGGTTACCATATCCTTGATTTTCATGGTACAACCTGATTGTCATGCAATCATGGTCGACTCAACAAAGCATTGTATGGGGTGGTTGTATCAATTACATGGAATATCATGTAAGTGCATCGTTTCTCGAATTTGAAACCCAAGGATGTTGTACACATGGTTTCTTGGCCCGGTTGTTTAATCCATGGATATCTCCATTTGACCAAAACAAATGTCTCATGGAATATCCTATTCTATTTAGAGTATGGAGAGATAACAAGTTTATTGGTGATCCAACATCAACAATCATGCAATTTTTAGATAAATCATCAAACTAAATGAACTAAGAAAAAGGTTTTTTGTGCTTACTTGAGTCTAGCAGCATGTCCTCCTTAGCGCATCATTCAATTCATTTTTAGTTTGTGAGACTTCCACTTCATAATCTTCTAGGAAGCTATAACCAAATCCTTGCACAAATCTAGAGAAAGAGGTAAACCACCATACATAGAAGGCATATCTTTTTTTCTCAAATGCAAATTACATCATACTTGACCAACAACTTACAGATAGGGTTCGTTGTTTCATTCACAACTATATTGTTGTTCTTAGGCTCCTTTCTAGGCATAGGATGTGGGTCGGCTAGCCGGTGACTTGATATATGATGGGCTTGATCAGCTTTTGACCCTTCTTCTTCAGGGAAGTCAATAGATTCACTATCAATCTATCATCCTCTAAAACACCAATGGACATAACATCAAATTCCTGGGAAGTCCTTTTAAACGCTTCACCAAGCTCTTCGATATCCTGGCATATAGCATGAACCATTAGTTTCTTATTTCACTTGATACTGGACGACGAGTCTAGGTCGTCACCCTCGATCTTGGTATCATATAGACTCGATGGCATCCTATTTGGAGAATGCCACCTTTAAACTAACATCTACAAAACGATCCATATCCTAAGTGTTGTTCAACTCCATGTCATCCTGAAGGTAGCCACATTTTGTTGTAGCAACCTTCTTTCCTTTTTTTTTGACCCTGGACTGTGAGGCAAAGCCCCACAGCATTTTTTTTTCTTATTAATTAAAAGAGAAAGAGAGTCTGCAATATATACAAAAGAAGAAAAGAAGCTAGAACTACTAAAAAGCTAACTAGTCAAGGAGAAGGCCTCTAAGGCAGAGACTTTAACCAAGAAAGAAAACTATCTCTGTGCTTGACTTTGATCCTATATTGCAACAAAGAAATTTCATGAATAAACTTGCTTCTCCACTTAGTGAAAGAGCTCCTCTCGCTTCTGAAATTTTTTTCATTCCTGATTATCCAAATGTTCCAGCAGGCAACCATAATAACTTCCATAAAGAAAGGATGTCCAAAGCTTCTCCTCGCCTGATCTAACACATCTTGCATATGATCATGGTGATGCCATTCTATCTGCAAGTAATTCCATATTCTCACACTGAAGTTACACTCAAAAAACAAGTGTATTCTATCCTCATGGATCCTTCCTGGGCACAACACACAATGTCTATCATCTGTCACATTCCAATGCCTTCTTTGCAACCTTCTTTCCTTTCATTTAACTCTTAAGTATATCTGGACCAAATCTAATTTGAATGATATTATTTATCACAAAATAGTCTCAAGCATGTGACCTAATATCCAATGGTATGTGCCGAAATTTGAACTTGTTAGCTTCTTCTGGTCTCTTTGAGTTTGGAAGCTCCTAAGTTTCAGCTGAAGTAAACCAGCAAACAAGTCACTAGTCTCTTCTAAAGAGAAAGATTATTTCCCATTCCGAATCAGAAAAAGAAAAAAAGAGATCTATTTAACAACAAGGATGTGTTCGGGGGTATGATGTCCAAGTCACCTAAAAGGAGGATGTGGGTTGTAGCAAAATCTTCAAGAACTACTTCACTTGATCACCACATGAGTGTGCACCAGGATGCATCCTCTAACTCGGTTCCTCCTAGCTTTACAAAGGAAACATATGTCAAGTCTATAAGTCAGCAAAGCTTCGACAAGATTCCATGGCATAATACTTTAGGAGTGGCATGTGCTTGCAAAGAAGGTGGCTCCGCCAAAGATAATTTTGTCGATACAATCGGTTTCAGCCCCGGCTACTCCAATAGTATGTAAGTCAACTTCCCATTTTACATGAACAAAGATAGAGGTGTCGCTCTATTTGGTCTTCGCTTCATGTCTACACAACTAGCACCACACAATGCAACTCATCATTTAGGGAACTAGACTATGATCTTATATGGAGAAAATATGTCTTAATTGATGTCAACATAGGACAAAATATATGCAAGAAAACTTGATAAGGGGTGGCCCGATCTTCTCAGTAAGCAACGGTGGTGATGATGATCACGAGATGAACACAGCGGAGATACACGATGATGAAGTAGATGATAACTTGTATGACGCAACGAAGTCTCTCGATTGGTCCCTGTCGCCAATGCAACAGCTCTCAACCCTGCAAGATATTCACAACTCCACACACTTGCGCACGTAGCCGCCGACCATGAAGCGGTAAGTTGCAAGCGTCTAATTCCCAATGGAACAGCAGATCACACAAGACTTTCAGGGGTTTACACCAAATCAAGGCAATATGGTGTAAAGATTCAATAGAGTTGCAAAGCAATCAACTATGAACTAGGGTTTATCTTAAACGTGGTCTAAACCTAATTTGGGGGTGTCCTGGGCACTTATATAGGGGTTCAGGACGACCTCAGGTCGAAAAGATACATAGAAAACCGACCCAGATCAGATCTGGTCGAGACAGACTCGAAGTCAGACGGTCATACGGCCGGTCGACCGGGCCTGGGACCGGGCCATCCGGTTTCAACCGGGTCTGGCGCCAGGTGGGAACCGGGCTAAGGGTCTGGATAGTGCCCGGTTGGCACAAGCGTGGCGTCCGGTCTGCGCCGGGCTGATCCGGTGTGGCGCCTCGTTGGACCGGGCCTGGGACCGGGCGCGTCGGCGTGGCGGCTGGTCTGACCGGGCCTGGCGCCGGCCTGGACTTCTTCTTCTCCCCTCGCGCATGCCTCCCTCTCCTCCCTCGCGCTTCCATGGGATGCCTTCATGTCCAGCTTCAGGGCCAGCTCCATGTCCAGCTTCACGTCCAGCTTCTTGACCAGTTGCTCCTCTCCTCCTCGTGCGATGCTTGCTCCCTCCTCATACCTGATCATACATAAGTAATAGGACTTAGGCAGTATAAAGTTCTCATCGACCAAAGTATCACTTAGGAACAAGTTCACCTGTTGTTTGAGTAGCTTCGCACGAGCTCGTGTCATTGGTCCAATCCTGACTTCATTGGACTTGAGCTTCACAGCAACATCGTCTTCATCTTGCAATGATGGAGATAGTAGTGTAGTAGGGATGTCCTCATCAAAACTAATAGATGGTTTTCTTGATTTATATGAAGGTATGGAGGGATGAGTGGCAAGAGTTCATCATCAATCATTTCGAGAATATTTATTTATCTTTTGTAATAATCATATGTTTCAATCCTTTGTAATGGTGGAATTCTTAATCATGGTTTTTTGTTTTCATAGATATAATTGACCGAGTTCTGATGTAAATATAAGAATTTTGGAACTAAAGTATCCGCAATAAGACAAGACCAAGACGCAGCCAAACTCTTAGTGCAGGATCAAGGCAGAAGCCATACTTTGGGCACACAGGAGCTATAGCCATTTTTTGACAACTCAAACCAAGGTTGCATCGTCTAACAAACAAGTACGAATAAAATTTGGAGGAATCGTCCATCCAACCAGATGGTTGAGATCTCCTAGCTTCCTAGCTAAGGGCTGCTACATTTGCATATCTTGAAACATGTTCCAAAGTGATTTTACCAAAATCACATGCAGGACAACAGTTTTACTACATACACGTGGGTGTCCCTGGCTTATCCGAAGGCCACATTTGCTTCAAGATTCGTGTTTGCACATTTACATCTACATCATGGACATTGTACATCTTCTCCTCCATATAGGAACCAAAGTGGACATGTACACCTCATTTTCCATCTGACATTCTCTTCCTCTCCGCATCCACCTCCTCCATCCTCCACCTCACTTGCGCCGCTCCACTCTCCCTCATCCACCTCCTCCTGTAGCGGCACACCACCGGTAGCCTACCGCACCGGATCCGGTATCCCCGACTATGCTGCCATCCCGAGGACGCCCATCACACTGGCCGCCAGGAGCACGGAGGCCACGAACCTGAGATCCAAAACGGCCTCCAATCCCATGCCCCACACCAGTCTCCTTCAAATCGACGAGGACATCAAGAAGAGAGGCGGCTGCCGGCGAGCACAACCGGATCTGGAATTTTTTTTTTCGTCCTAATTTGCTTCCATGTTTGAAGCTGTCATTATTCCAGCCATGGTCGTTGATAGAATTGGTTGATTTTTTCTTCCTCTAGCGTTGCATAGGTTCCAGAATTCATGGATGTTTCTGTTCTTTCCATTTTTGTTAACAGATGATTTCCATCCAAACCCAAGCGCCAGATTACATATTTGATTTGCTTCTATGTTTGAAGCTGCCATTTGCTTCCATGTTTTATCAATGAAACGGGATGGAGTTCACAGACGAGATTCCTAGTGCTACCAGATTGCAAACTAATAATGTCTAATACAGTACTAATTGTGCCTTATATACTGTACTAATTGTTCCTAATATATACTCCCAGGTTACAAACTTGTTCCAGATCGAAAGATGAATGCAAAATGTTTGTAAAATTTGTTCCAGATCGGAGGTGTTTTTTTTGCACTAAACAGAAAGATACACTCAAGGGGCTCTTTGCATTGTTGAGAAGTAGTTGCACTGATCTTGATGCAAAAATAGATGTCCAGGATAAGACCGGGACGCCCACGTAGATGGGGATTTTTGCATGCAGTATGATAGCAATCATCTAAGATCGCAGCTGCCACGCAATGGCTAGCTTCTTCATCATCTCCACCACCTCCAAATAGCCTGACATGATGATTAATTTGTTACAGCCAACAAACTGTGCAAGATCCGTAGCTTCCTTTAGTGCTTGCGCTTCAGCAGATAGTGCATCGACCACATGCTCAATCTTTGTGTTGCACGCCACCACGAACTGGCCTTTGCTGTCACGAATAACAGCCCCAATAGTCCCTCTCAAATTATCTTCGTTGAAAGAAGTATCAACATTGACCCTAACATAACTATGGGAGGTTTAATCCAACTTGCTTTCTTTGATTTTGCTCTAGGCGAATAAGCTGATAAGTTGGATATTAATGAACTGATTGCCACAATTGATCTTTTCTCAGGGTGGATAGGTTCACCATTGATCACATGTCGTCGTTAAAACCATGGATACCAGCATGTAATCGCGTAGGTTACAACATTGACTAACTGGCCCATAATTGGAAACTTTGGTTGATATGTGCACAAAAGGAACCCTAGAACTGCTTGGCCAGCACGATCTATAGCACATGCCTCTGAAATTTTAAGCTCCAAGCCAAGATTTTTCCAAACTCGCTTTGCTCTTGGACATAGGAACAATGGATGTTTAACACATCTTCAGCACCACTGTTGCGTATTTGACATTGACCACTGACTTTAACATGTCGACTTACAAGTGTGACTCGGCACGGTAAAGTATTATGCATTACCCTCCACACAAATATTTTAACCTTGGCAAATGCTTTTAGTTTCTAGATTTTTGTAATCGTGCAAGAAGGGCGGCTCGATGGCCTGCCTCTCAATCCCTCTCATATATATATAGACAAGTTACATTGTGTTACAAGTAAACTTGATAACCAAGAAATCTAGATCCTAACCACCACAAGTATCTAGAGTAGGAGATCTTCGTGATACGTTGCCTAACACGCCCCCGCAGTCTGAACGAGGAGCGGGAGAGACGTGAAGACTGAATCGAAATTCTTGGAACAAAGCTTTAGGCAACCCTTTAGTGAAAATGTCCGCATATTGAGAGCTCGATGGCACATGCAGAACGCGAACAGCACCAATGGCGACCTTCTCCCGCACGAAGTGGATATCAATCTCAATGTGCTTTATGCGACGATGCTGAACTGGGTTGGCTAAGAGGTAAACTGCACTGACATTGTCACAATAGACCACTGTAGCTTTTGTGCACAGGCCGCTGAAGTTCCTGCAGAAGGTGACGCATCCAACAAGTTTCAGCAACCACAACAGCAACACCACGGTACTCCGCTTCAGCGCTCGAGCGAGAGACAGTAGGCTGTCGGCGGGAAGACCAGGACACAAGATTATCACCCAAGTACACACAGAAACCGGAAGTGGATCGACGTGTATCCGGGTAGCCGACCCAATCAGCATCCGAGTAGGCAATTAGGGCATGAGAGGAGGTGGAGTGTAGAGTAAGTCCTAAATCTAGAGTGCCGTGGAGATAGCGAAGAATGCGTTTAATGAGTTGATAGTGAGAGTCACGAGGATCGTGCATATGAAGGCAAATTTGTTGGACAACATAGGATATGTCGGGACGTGTGAGGGTGATGTATTGTAGGGCACCAGCTAGACTGCGGTAGTGAAAAGGGTCAGGATAAGGAGAACCACTAGAAGCAGAAAGTTTGGACTTTGTGTCAATTGGTGTAGGTACAGGATGGCAGTCACACATACCAGCACGAGAAAGAATGTCTAGGATGTACTGACGTTGGGACAAGTGGAGGGTTGAGGTTGTGCGGGTGACAGAAATACCTAGAAAGTGATGAAGAGGACCGAGGTCCTTCATAGCAAATGCGGAGCTAAGAGTGGTGATGATGGATGTGAGAAGAGTGGAGGAGGAAGCTGTGAGAATAATGTTATCTACGTAGAGAAGGAGGTAGGCAGTGTGGGGGCCGTGGTGGTATGTAAAGAGAGAGGCATCAGATTTGGAGGCAAGGAAACCAATGGTGCGGGCATGGTTGGCAAACCGTTGAAACCAAGCACGGGGTGCTTGTTTAAGACCATAGAGAGACTTTTGAAGTTTGCAAACATGGGTGGGAAAACGAGGGTCAATAAAACCCGAGGGTTGCTGGCTATAGACATCTTCGGTGAGGTCACCATGGAGAAAGGAGTTTTTGACATCAAGTTGGTTGATGGGCCACTGTTGAGAGAGAGCAAGAGATAGGACAATGCGAATCGTGGCTGGTTTTACTACAGGGCTGAAGGTTTCATCGAAATCGATGCCCGGCTGCTGAGTGAAGCCCCGGACGACCCAACGGGCCTTGTGTCGAGCCAGTGAGCCGTCGGAGTTGTGTTTGTGGCGAAAAATCCACTTGCCAGAGACAATGTTGGCACCGGGAGGAGGAGGGACGAGGGACCAGGTGTTGTTTTGGATGAGTGCATCGTATTCGTCCTGCATGGCCTGGCGCCAAGTAGGATCACGAAGCGCAGTGAGGTAATTGTGAGGGAGAGGAGAGGACACAACGGCCGAGAGGTTAAGTTTGTTGATGGGGGAGGGATACTACCGGTGGTGCTGCGTGTGCGGTGGATAATAGGGGGTGTTGGTGTAGGAGGAGGTTGGGTAGGCACGGCTGCAGTGCGGCGAGTGTAGACGCGAGTGATTCTGGGTTGGGGTGGTGCGGGTGCGGGAGTTGGTTCAGGATTTGGTGGCGCTGCCGCGGCAGGGGACAGTGGCGGAGAATGCTGCCGGGGCAGCGAGTCTGTGCCCGCGGCAGGAGAGGGCAGCGGGTCAGGCTGCCGGGGCAGCGATTCTGTGCCCCCGGCAGGATTTGTGTAGGATGCGGTAGTGGGCAAGTGGAGTATAGGAGGAGGGAGGTAATCAGGTTGTGGGTCATTGGGAGGGGCGGCGAGGGATGGGGTGTTGGTTGTGGAGTATGGAAAACTGTTTTCGTCGAAGGTGACATGACGGGAGATTATTATTTTGCGAGTTTTGAGATCAAGACAGCGGTAGCCCCGGTGTTTAGAAGGGTATCCTAGGAAAACACAACGAGTTGATCTAGGGGAGAGTTTGTTTGGGGCTGTGGAGGAGGTGTTTACGTAACAAAGGCAGCCAAAAACACGTAGGTCATTGTATCGAGGAGTAATGCCATGGAGGGAGAAGTATGGGGTGGTGGCTGGATGGAGAGAAGTGGGGCGAATATTGAGTAGGTAGGTTGCTGTGTGGAGAGCTTCAGCCCACAGGGAGGGTGGCATGGAAGCCTGAAAGAGAAGGGTCCGAATAACATCATTGGTGGTTCGAATGGCGCGTTCGGCTTTACCGTTTTGTTGGGAGGTATAGGGACAGGAGTATCTGTGGAGGATGCCATGAGTGGAACAAAACGCATCGAGTTTGCAGTTGGCAAATTCTTTTCCGTTGTCACATTGGAGGGAGAGAATAGGGAGGTTGAATTGGGTACGGACTAGGGCATGGAAAGCAGTGAGAGTAGCATAAACTTCAGACTTTTTGCGTAAAGGAAAGCTCCAGAAATAATGAGTGAAATCATCGACTATAATAAGGTAATAGCAAAAACCGGAAGTACTGGGTACAGGTGATGTCCAAAGATCACAATGGAGACGCTCAAACGGACGACTAGTGCTAGAATGTGACGGATAAAATGGCAACCTAATATGTTTTCCTAATTGACATGCATGGCATAGGGATGACCCTGGTTTATTGGCGGAGGGATGCTTGAGGAGACGCTTCATGGTGTGGTTTCCGGGATGACCGAGTCGACGATGCCAGATGTCTGGATGGTGGGAGACGTTGAGGGCGGCATGGTGGAGGGCTTGACAGAGCGGGTAGAGAGGACCAAAGCTATTGCATCGAATGATCACGGTCCCGGTGAGAAGATCCTTCACAGAAAAATCATATGGGTCAAATTGGATAGAACAATAATTATCAATAGTGAATTGTCGGACAGAAATAAGGTTTTTGATGATGTGAGGAACGACAAAAATATTATTAAGGTGTAGTGGTTTGGATGGAGAGGAAAGTGTGTGAGAGCCGGTGTGGGTGATAGGAATAGAGGAGCCGTTGCCGACTGTGACAAATTTGGAAGGGGAAGGTTTAAGAGAGGAGAGTATACCGGGGTCGGATGCCATGTGGGAGGATGCACCAGAGTCCATGACTCCATGTACCATTCACTGCCGGAGAGCTGCATGTTGTTTAAGGCGTTGACGAGGGCCGGGTCCAGGGGAGGCTGGTGATGACCCGGCGGTGGGGGAGGCGGCTGCGGACCCTAACTGGTGGAGGGTTGGCCGTATGCAGTGTAGGCCTGCGGAGGAGCGATGCCGGGGCATGGTCCGAGGAGGCCGTGTGTGGGAGGAGTCCAGGGACGCGGCGATCAGGGTGCAGACTACCAGGGAGCCTGCTGTTGCTGAAGATTGGCGCGAGTCGGCGCGCCTGTCCAAGGGTTGAACTGCCAGGGCGAGTCGCGGCCACGACCACGTCCACCACGTCCACGACCGCGGCTGCCACGGTACGGCGCAAAGAGGGTAGACTGGCCCGAGCCACGGCCAGCGCCCCCGTACGTGGCGCCCCCGGACGACGCGCCCCCGAGCGACGATGGTGGTGGTGGAGGGGGACGCGGGCCGCCAGGGTTGGGCTGCACGCTCTGACCGCTCGCCCATAGGGCCGTCCCAGCCGCGTTCTTGGTGTCCAGCTTCTTCTGTGATTCCTCGAGGAGGAGGGCTGATCTTGTCTGCAGGAACGAGGGAAAGGGTGTCTGAAACGGAAGAAAAGAACGCAGATGCGCGTAGCTCTCATTGAGACCACGAAGCACGGTGAGGACGAGGGTCTCATCGGAGACAGGTTGGCCGACATCGCCGAGGGAGTCGGCGAGGGCCTTCAGCTTGGCGCAGTAGTCGTGGATCGATAGATCACCCTGAGGTGTGTTGCGGAAGTCAGCCTCGAGTTGCAGAGCACGGTGCATCTTGTTGTCGCCGAAGAGATTCTCGATGGCGTTCTAGATTGCCCGGGCGGTGGAGCCGGGGCGCATGACGATGTTTAGGAGCTCGGTGGAGATGGAGCCATGGATCCATGGCAGAACGGTGTAGTCAACACGGCCCCAGTCAGAGTTGGGGCCGTTGTCGAAGGGCGTCTCGTCGGAGAGGATGTGGGCAGTGAGCCCGTAGCGACCGAGCGCCACAAGGAAGAGTTCCCTCCAGCTGGTGTAGTGGCCGTCGTTGAGGCTGAGAGTAATTGGGACGTGGGTTTTGATGGAGGGTGCATAGGTGGAGGGGTTGGGAGTGTGTGTGGGAGGGTTTTGGGCGGTGGTGATGGCGAGGCTGGGATTAGGGTTTTGTGGGGTGGCGGCGCCGGCGTTGATGGTGCCGGCGTTGGGATTGGCAGTGGTGTTCGCCGCAAGTTGTTGGGTGAGGGTAGCTTCGCGGGCGTCGAGGGCTTTGGTGCGTTCATCAAGTTCGCGCTCCTTGGCAGCGATCTCGTCGGGCGTCATGGTGATGGAGAGGGAGGAAGGCTAGAGGAGGGAGAGAGGTTAGGCGGCGGCTAGGGTTTTTAGGAGAGGGTTGCGGTGGGAGGGGGGCAGGAAAGCCTGCTCTGATACCATGTAATCGTGCAAGCAGGGCGGCTCGATGGCCTGCCTCTCAATCCCTCTCATATATATATAGACAAGTTACATTGTGTTACAAGTAAACTTGATAACCAAGAAATCTAGATCCTAACCGCCACAAGTATCTAGAGTAGGAGATCTTCGTGGTACGTTGCCTAACAATTTTCTTCCACATCAGACGAGCTTTCATTGGCCCTAGACCTTGGCCAACATGTAATTTTCTACCATATTGCATCTCCCATTCAACATGGTATGCAGAACGTACCGAAAACCCCCCGTTCTTCGTGAGATGCCACGCAACAAGATGAGTGATATCATGTTGAGGCAATGGAATACACTTGATTCGGCAAGAATCAATCTTCCAAAAGGTCTGATCAATATGTGCTTCATCGCACTGATTTGTAGCTGAATTTATCAAGTCACTCACCTTGGTGATCACATTCTAGCCTTTATTAGTAAATATTTTTCGGGAGAAACTATGGAATCCTTTCATCCTCCCAAATATCAATAGAATTACCTTATTCGACTCGTCATATGTGTCCTTTCTTGTGTCTTGTACCTGGCATGTAAATACTCCTTATTCCTTTCAATGAAATGGGACACAACCCTTTTGCGTTTTCTCAACACGTAAATACTCGCTAATTTATTTTTCGCATATACATTCCTTTACTATAAACTGTATTTAGTCTATATCTATGGCATCTACGCCAATTGGCATGCCCTGTTTCCCATCATCGCACATGTTAGTGATGAATTTTCTAAAGTCAATCTCTCATTTGTTGAGCCCACTGCCGAGGGGTTCCGTAAAACCGCTCAACGATGTGGGTTATTGACATGCTATTTTGTACTAGTGAGGAGTGCCATCAAATCATGGTAGCAGAGAGGTGAGAGGGAAAGGGCGAGGATGCACATGATTTGAGGAGAATCCAACCTAGTCGCCGCCCAGTCATGGATTCGTCATACTAGAAAGAGGTTGTGACACCATCACCAATCGCTAGGGTAGTAAGCTGCATAAATGTGGAACACGCTCTTCAAACAACTACCAACAAGTATAAATGCAGAAGATTGAAACTATCCCATTGGGGTCGTACCACCAGCTAACCCAACACAAACACATCGCTTCATCACCACAGAGTGGCATAATTTATGCATGCACTTCAAGAAAAAACATTAAGTTAAGTTAGCAAAGAACCCCCCGAGATCGAGTTAGTGTTCATCACACGAGTGACAAGTGTACCTCCAAGCATTTTTTCGAGGGGGTGATTTTTGTAGGGGCACTTCCAAGCATTTGCAGTCCCTTCTACTTCATTTTGCATCAGTGGAAAGTCCATCATGTCAATGGTGCCATAAGGGATTAGAGGACGCTCGCGTAAGTTGGGAAGGCACAAAAACTATTTGCAAATCATTTCATTTACCCGTCATAGTAATGAACTTCTCCTAGCTTTTTCTTAACAACATGTTTGAACGGCTGGCCTAGTTTCCTCGTAAACTAGGTCAGTTTGTTGTTTTTAATGAACTTCACCCTCTGACGAGGTTTGTTATAAATTAACCAGAAAATGGACATTAAACTAGATTTTGAGCGTAAAAGAAAATGTGTAATTACTATGTGAAAGAAGAAGTAAACCTGAGAGTAATGAGGAAGGGACATGTACATACAAGTTCATTTTGTTTTATGTTGCATGCTTGGAATGATGGAAAAGGGTATTTCTTTCCAATGCACAATAATGTGGTTTGCAAATCGCAACAGGGAGAAAAATATAAGGATGTCATATGAGCTCACATGGGTATATGGAGGAGGCCTTGTGCTCAAATGATGATACTTTTTGGCATTGGAGTCAGTGATGTTGAGGAGGGAGAGAGAGGTAAATCCCAGAACTTGCGTCCCACCCAAGGCAAATGAAGCAGTACAACACTTGATGGACCCCAACCGCTGAGATATAGACAAGCTCAGGCTAGAGCACATAAAAATATGCCCGTGCTGCATCGCATGCCTGACCAGGGGAACAAACTTCTCCTTCAAGCAGGACCCATTTGCTTGATCTCAGACATGGAAAACCATTCGCGAGTCAGTACAGCACGGTTGTC
Organism: Lolium rigidum; assembly: GCF_022539505.1. Taxonomy (NCBI): domain Eukaryota; kingdom Viridiplantae; phylum Streptophyta; class Magnoliopsida; order Poales; family Poaceae; genus Lolium; species Lolium rigidum. The sequence goes on along the minus strand of NC_061513.1, from coordinate 341,334,954 downwards.
TAATCCGGTCCATTGATCGGATAGAATCAGTAGTACGAACAAGTTTGTCGAAAATGGTCCTGGGTGACTGGCTTTCACTTAAAGATTAGTGCCGCAATGCATCAAATTTATTTTATCTATAAGTGTTGTAATCTAGCATCTATATGATCAACTAATATAAGGTGTAAGGACCGTCACAAATTCTGGTCATTATTTTGGTTATTAAACAGTCCATCGGCAATCCTACTTCCATATATAGTGGGGTAACTGTGCATGGCAATGAAAAACGTCTTAAAAATCTGGACGAAACTCTTCAGGTGGTAAAACAAAGCAAATATACAAAAAACATACCTTCATCTTCGACCATGATCAACCCAAAGCATAGAGCTGCACCTACGGCCGGCTTACAGTCTGCATCAGGCAACAGTAGATATATGTTTCCCATTTCGACACCTTTTCCATGTTGTCACCTCAGCGGTAGATCATGAGGCTGCAAATGACAACTGATGACCCCCTACGCACGCAGCTGGGTCCCGGGTGGAATTGTGCTCATCAGTACTGTTGTAACTTGAGGCTACCATCGTTGCTGTCATGAGGAAAACATGGCCCCGGTCAGAACAACAGAGCTGGTGCCCTGGACCCAGGTTAGCTCGACCAAGATCGATACGCTTGTCCAGAGTCTCCAGAATCCAAGTGGGCGCGACCACGACGGCGTCAAAGATAGGCATGGTGGCGACAAAAATAGCCTAATTAGGTACTTAGGTCCAACGATACACCCTGAGTCCCTGACGCCGGTCACCTTCTGCAGTACGTTCCTACGGCCTCCGGGTCAGCTCAGATCGTCTTCACTTGTGCCATACTCCATCCAAGAAAAAACCTGCCACTCTGTGGTTGCCTACTACTGTCTCCCTGCCTGCTCCGAGAGAAGAGTCCAACACAATCTTTGCATCTCTGTCGACCAATCTACCTCCCCGCGAGTTGCATTGTGCCTCTCATAGGTAAATCAAACCATTATGACCTGATAACCCATCCCAATGTTGACATGACAGCTTGCCGAGAAAATCCTGGTCATTCTTGATATTTCTGGCAGCCAAGAAAGATTCATCACCATCATCTGGCATGTCAATTAAATATATGTGTGCTTGTGTGTGCCTCATTGTCAGCCACACTGCTACTAGGATTTATAGTAGTAGTAGCAACACCTCATCAGGGTTCATAAATACCATTCGTGACTAATCGACTGTATGATGCATTGTATATATACATACTACTCAACTTCTGGTTTTAGTCCGCGAGAGTTCTTCGATGAAAGTAGATTTTCTATGTATAGATACACTTGGAGGTTGGGGTTCTGGCCAACCGACAGATCCGTCACAACCTCACAATAATTGCAATGCATTGCTTTGTATACGTGCAAAACCTGAGGCTTAAGTCGCAGCAAACAGTCAAATACTTATAATCCTATTCATTAACTCACTGCGTGTCTAAGTACCAATCAATCACGTGTCAAGAGGTGGGTCAAGTACCTGAAGAAACTTAGAACTCCAGCTTCATCTGTTCAGTTGAATTCCACCGATGCGGTCGCATTCACACACATATAGTTTGAAACAGATATCTTTCTGAAGAACTGACCGTTCACCTGCAAATGTGGACAAATAGTGAAAGTCATAGCCACCTCAAAGTCGGTAAAAGCCATAGCCGCTATGTGCAACGCAATCTGTAGTAAAAGTAAAAGTCAGTTCATATTATCAATCTCGTCACATTCCATGAAATCAGATAGCCACCAGGCATCAGCTCCAGGAATAAAATGCCGCAGTTGTACACAAGATCAAGTGGTTGATCTGTATGCTACATAAAAAAAAAACAGATAGAGACAGATGAAGAAGGCAAATTAACTCGTGCATTAAGCGTTCATGGCTACCATATGATATCAATTACAATGCATAGCTAATCCATTTTCAAAGAAATCTGAAGGTCAAATATGAAAGGGTTCCGTATAACTACGTGGTTTGCACCTGTGTTGCGTCCATGCTCATACACCCCAAGTGGTACAGGTCCCCTCCCATGCGCCATGAGGACTTTTAAACATCATCATACGTAACCTTCTCGCACATGCTTCCCTTGATGGTTATTTAAGTATTTGCCTATTTGACAAAAAGTGGTGCAACAATCATTAGCTGATCACACTGCAAGAGCTGCTTTATAGAAAGAAGCGACATTACATGAGGGAATGCATGAGAAGATAGGTAAATTAAATAAACGGAGGTAGTTTGCCAATACCAGGCATCCTTTTCTTTCAGCAATGCTTATGTGCCAAAAACAGACAAACACAGAATACTAGCTGTTGAGTGGGTGTGTTATCTTATAGGGATGTGCAACTGCTTCGGAATATTGTGTTACTTCCAACTATGTAGATTCTTCCTTCAGTCACTTAAACATTGACTCCCAATGGTGACAACTTTGTTAGGTTTGAGCATATGTACATAAAAGGAAATGAACTGATATCTGTTCGGCACAAATACAAACCGACAAAAACTGAGCATATGTACATAAATGGAAATGAACTGATATCTGTTCGGCTCAAATACTCACCGACAAAATAACATAAAAGTAGAATGGAAATATTCTAATTATGGGTATTATAGACTCCAAGTGCAAGAGTATCAATTGGTAAAGTCATTTTACCTCGACAATTCCATTTCAAAAAAAGTTAACATCAGCAATTGAAAGGAGAACTTCACGAGAGAAACATAGGCAACTAAAGACAGAGGTAATATACAAATTCAAGGCAATTTGTTTATTTCTATCTTATGCCAAAAAAAATCAAAGATTAATAGTTGTTGAGTGGTTGTGTTGTCTACTTGTCTTACAGGCATGTTCAAATGCATAAGAATATTGTGTTACCTACTTCTAGCTGTGTAAACTCTTCTAGTCAAAACAGGGGGAATAGGACATGATGTTTGCTAAAATAACTAAATAGCAACCAATCAAACCTCAACTTTCCGACAATGACACAAATGGAACGAATTTTCATACTTATGGCCAGCTCGTATGTTCACCAACAAACGGGACAAAATGGTGTCATTTTCAGGACATAAAACACAACAGGATTCTAAAAGTGGAAAATTGCTAATTCTGGATGCAAGAGAATCAACTGTGACAAAGTTGTTTTCAGATAAGAATCCTCCTCGGTAAGAAATTGTATTGGCGATGCACTGATGCCAACAAAACTAGCCAAAGGTGCAACATGCCTTACTATAAAATATATAAAAGATTCCTCACAAAATAATAGTATTTGTGAAATAAGCTGACTAGCTAAAATACACTCTGGTAGATCACCCAGTCCCTGGCATAAATAAACTAAGAAAACGGGTCAGCACAGTAGCCTGCATCCTTAGTATGCTGACGTGATCTGATCAAATATAAGAGCAAACACAGCTGCTGAAAATATTTTCGACAGTACAGAATCCCCCAATGACGAAGCACCTTCAGACAACAACCCTACCCATATACCAAACACATTTGAAATAAAATCTGGTCCACACAGCCTCTTTGACCTGTATCCTTGTATCCACATCCAAACCGTACAACTCAACAGGCAGCTTGGACCATTTGACAACACATCTTCAGACTGAATCTGGTAGCTAAACTAGCTGCTACTCTTTCCAACCGGAGAACCGCATTTCATCAACTAGGTGGAATACCTACAACCAGCCCAACGCGATTATTTTTCTGCTCGGCTGCAACTGAACAGAGAACAATCACCGAACAATTTCGCCGAACACAATTGCGACTTGCAAAGGCAACAGAATCCGCAAGATAACAAATGGAACAGTTCAGAAATGACATAGATGGAATGTACTTTTAATATATATGGTCGGCTCGTATGTTCACCAACAAACGGGACAAAATGGTGTCATTTTCAGGACATAAAACACAACAGGATTCTAAAAGTGGAAAATTGCTAATTCTGGATGCAAGAGAATCAACTGTGACAAAGTTGTCTTCAGATACGAATCCTCCTCAGTAAGAAATTGTATTGGCAATGCACTGACACCAGCAAAACTAGCCAAAGGTGCAACATGCTGCCTTACTATAATATATATAAAAGATTCCCCACAGTGTATATGAAATAAGCCGGCGAGCAGTTTGTAGCAAGCAAGCAATAAATTGAAAGATCATAACAAATACACTCTGGTAGATCACCAAGTCCCTGGCATCAACCAAGAAAATGGGTCGGCACAATAGTCTGCATCCCTAATATGCTAACGTTGCCAAACGAGGAGACGAAAATATCTTCGACAGTAGAGAAGTCCCCCAATGACCAAGCACCTTCAGACAACAACCATACACATACACCGAACACACTTGAAATAAAATCTGGCCCACACAGCCTCTTTGACCTGTATCCTTGTATCCACATCCAAACCGTACAACTCAACAGGCAGCTTGGACCATTTGACAACCATGTAGATGACAGTACAAACACATCTCCAGTTCAGACTTCAGGGAATCTGGTAGCTAAACTAGCTGCTACTCTTTCCAAACTGAGAACGGCATTTCGTCAACCAGGTGGACTACCTACAACCAGACCAGCGCGATTATTTTTCCGCTCGACTGCAACTGAACAGAGAACCATCACCGAACAATTTCACCGAACAATTTCGCCGAAGTGCCGAACACAATTGCGATTTGCAAAGGCAACAGAATCCGCAAGATAACAAACGCAACAGGCCAGAACACATGCAGGGCATCAGAGTCCCGGAGGATAGTAAGTACCTAATCGGCGTTTGGTCAAACAGTTCACCTGCACGAAGTTAGCCACGGCCGGCGGCCGGCGGGCACCACCGGAAAACCCCATGCTCCTCCGCGCGCGGAGCGGTGCAAGTTAACTCCCCAACGGCGCGCGATCGAGGCCAATCGCTTCGCAGAACTTACCACATCCATCACCGCCGCGCGCGGACGCGTGTTGAGCAGGCCTCCCTTGTCGCCGACGGCGACGCAGAGCGCACGCGGCGGCGGTGATCGCGTCTCGGTGATCGCGGAGACGGAGAGGCGTTTTTGTTTTTTGGGATCACGCGGAGCGGCCGTTAGGGATTTGATGCGCGGTGCGATGTCCTGGCCGCGAAATGAGGCCAGGTTAGCCCAACTCTTTGCGCCGGACCGGCCCAATTAGGACGCCTAAGCTGGGCCGGCCCGGCCCGTTAAAATACTGCCCACGAATTCAGCTCACCCACTGCTATATGCGCAACCAGTCTCTCGAATTGTCGCCTTCCACTTGTCCCACGGTCTCCGTCCCCATCTCCGCCTCCGCCGCTCCCTCCGCAGGCGCCGCCGGCGACCACTCCGTCGAGCGAATCCTCCGCAGGCGCCGGCCACCATGTACCGAGCCGCCTCCGGCCTCGGCGCCCTCAAGGTCAGCCCTCCCTCGCCCTCAAGGCGTCGCCTCCCCTCCCTTGCGTTTCGCTAGATCTGATGGCTCCGTGGCGCCCATCCCGCCGCGATGCGCCCGATCCGAACGGCCACAGCCCATGGCGGCGTCGCGATTGGCACTGACATAGCATCCGTGGTTTGGTCACGTGGATTCGATGGGTGAGCGTGTAGTGGAGGCATTCTGGACGCTGCAAGTAGCAATCGTAGCTGTCTGAATGTTTATCCTCGTATGTTGAATTGAGAAACCATGGATTCGAGATGCGACGGTGAGTGCTTGCTTAGTTTGTGACGTGGCATGGTTTCATGTAATTATGAGGGGAAGGGTGATCTCTACGGTCGTTTGCAAAGGCATGACAATTGGCTTATGTTATTAGTGGAACCAGTTAGTTCCGATGTCGCCAGGTTTCTCGGTGGCTCTGTTTCTTCACAATATCATGAGCTCGGCAGCTATAACTTTTGTGCTACACCAGGTTAATGACATAGCTTTGTATTGTGTTTCATCTTGTGTTCTGCTTCATGAGCTCTTGTTTTGTGTTCAGGCTGCATGTAGTCAAATGTATGATTTGGAAGAGCTTTTCTTGAAATTGGAAATGCTTGTTAAAGTCCCTTTGAACAATTAGTTTTGTATTTATTTAATCAGTCTTATCTTAGTATAGAGAAATAGAAGTAGTCTTCTGGAACCAGTAATATTTACTTTGAATCCACATGATATATTTGCTCCGTACAGATGCTTGAAATGCTTTACTGCCGTAGCAAGTAGTGTTTGGCTTATTAGTTGGGCCCATGAAATGTTTCAGTCACGGGTAGAGCCATAGCCTTGCATTCAGATAACATCTATATAGGGATGCAGAAAATTTCGTCATTGAGAAGCTCTGCCATGTGTGATATTTTACTGCAATAACTAATAATCACCAAGCAGAGACAGCCTGCATATGCTTGAAATGCTTTACAGTCGTAGCAACTAGTGTTTGGCTTATTAGTTGGGCCCATGAAATGTTTTAGTCACGGGTAGAGCCATAGCCTTGCATTTAGATAACATCTATATAGGGATGCAGAAAATTATTTTGTCATTGAGACGCTCTGTCATGTGATATTTTACTGCAATAACTAATAATCACCAAGCAGAGAAAGCTTGTTTTTGTTGGGTTTTAAATATAATAATTCATACTGGTTGGCTCAACTTTAGCTGCTTACATAATATCTACTGTTTACCACTTGCAGCAGCGTGGGGCGGATGCTCAGATGTTGAATATTGCAATTAGGTCTGCTAGCACAAGTGTTGCACAGCGTTCATCCGGTGGCTTCCTAAGCTGGCTCACAGGCGCACCTTCAAGTGCATTGCTCCCACCTGACTTTGCACTCCCAGGAGTCACCATTCCTGATCCGCTACCCGACCTTGTGAAGCCTTCTGAGACAAAAATCACAGCACTTTCAAATGGTGTCAAAATTGCATCTGAGACATCTCCGGTATGTGTTCCTTATTTCTTATAATCTATGCATGTTCCTCATGGTGGTCGGTTAGTGATACCTATGTTTTTTATCTCTTTTCTAGGGATCATCATGTTCCGTTGGAGTTTATGTCAACAGCGGGTCTGTCTATGAAGCACCTGAAACACTTGGTGCTACTCAGCTCTTGAAGAAACTGGCCTTTGCAACCACTAGAAACAGGAGCCAGTTGCGTGTTGTGCGTGAAATCTGTGCTATAGGTGGTAATGCCAAAGCATCAGCTAACCGTGAGCTCACGAGCTACAGCTATGGAGCTCTGAAGACTTACATGCCTGAAATGGTTGAAGTTCTTGTTGATTGTGTTCGGAATCCTGCTTTGCTTGACTGGGAAGTAAAGGAAGAGGTATTTCTTCTTAATATTATGCCCTTTTGCTTCTGTACTTTTAGATGATTGGAATATGTTATTTGCTGAATGCTAACTTATTGCCTTCGTAGATAACAAAACTGAAGGCAGAGCTTGCACAAGCTTCAACTAACCCAGAAAGTTTCCTCTTGGACGCCCTTCATTCGGCTGGCTATTCTGGGGCTTTGGCAAACCCATTGATTGCCTCAGAAGCTTCCATTAGCAGATTAAATACAGATGTTCTGGAAGAGTTCCTAGCTGTGAGATTCATCCCACAAATCCTTTTAGTTAGTAGTATAGTTGTGTTGGTATTCTTGTTAACATGCTATTTGTATTTCTGTTTCATGGATGCCAGGAGAACTACACCTCCCCTCGAATTGTCCTAGCTGCATCTGGTGTCGACCATGATGAACTTGTATCAATTGCTGAACCTCTCCTCTCTGACATTCCCAATGCAACTGGAACAGTAAAGCCAAAGTCTGTCTACGTTGGTGGAGAATATAGACGTGCAGCAGATTCATCCGTATGTGTTATGGTTTTGAGCCACTCATTAGTCATTTATGTGATGTCTTTTGTCATGTATCTTTGTTCTTACTTTGGTTTCTTCTCGAAAAATAGAACACAGATATTGCTCTGGCTTTTGAGCTCCCTGGTGGATGGTTGAAAGAAAAAGATTATGTTACTGCATCAGTTCTCCAGGTTCATGATAAATATATGCTTTAAGTTGCATTGATAATTTTATTTAACAATCCACTTATACTGATTTCATGCAGCATTGTGGTCTAATATAAGAAGAACTAATCTGTTTTTTACAGACACTTTTGGGTGGTGGTGGTTTGTTTTCTTGGGGAAGACCTGGAAAAGGCTTGCATTCACGCCTAAGTAAGCAGACATATTCTACTGTTTGACACTCAAGCTTTGGTTATATCTGTGGGGAACTCTGAGAAACAATGAAACTTATATTGCCAATAGCACATATTATTTAATTATCTGACTGGGTGATAGTTCATATGATTTGCTCTGAGCCAGCTATTCTGCAAACTGTAAACCATAGATGATGTAGGTCAGCTAATAGTCAAATCCTTTTTCTGGCAACCATTCTAGGTTATAGCTACTATTATTTGCAGTGTAACGCCAATGGGCTTAAAAAGAAAATTCTATTCAGATTCTGATAGCACCACAAACTATCTTGTATCTGTATTAGTAATCACATTAGTGCCTTAACCGTGGTATACTTTGTACAGATCATCTTGTAAATGAATTTGACCAAATCAAATCAATCTCTGCTTTCAAGGATGTTCACAGTACCACTGGCATTTTTGGAATTCATACATCAACTGTAAGTATCATTTACAATTGGATAAGCAAAGCCTGTTATGCATAGTATTTTCCTTTTTAGCTACGGAGTATTGTACTTTGACAACTGATAGAAATATAATTTCATAATCAGGCTGCAGCATTTGCTCCTAAAGCTATTGACTTAGCAGCCCGAGAACTCACTTCCCTTGCGACTCCTGGTCAAGGTACCTTAACTCTCCTATATTGACTCATCAGTCATAAGTTGCTTTTGCCTGAATTTTTTTTTTTATTACAGTTGACCAGACCCAGCTAGATCGTGCTAAAGCAGCAGCTAAATCTGCAATCTTGGCAAGCCTGGAATCAAAGGTATGCATGCTCGTGTGATATTTCTGTAACTGTGCCTAATGATCTAGTACTAACAATTCAACTCACAGGCATCAGCAACCGAAGATATGGGGCGCCAAGTTTTGGCATTCGGTGAAAGGTACAGTTGTTAAACATTTATGCTTAACTGCAACATTTGTCATGGTGCCTATGCTTCTATTCCCTGCAAGGCCGAGAATATGCATAAGTTTAAGCAATGCTCTAGATACTCTGCAATTATACCTGGTTCACAGAATAGTGACATTTTAATTTATAGCACGTATTGTAACCATATTAGATACCAAGGAGCCCTCTTTACCTTAGTTATCACTGTTGGTTAGTATTCTCTAGAAAAATGCGATGCCTACTTGTTTTTTATATCCGTATGACAACTGCAAGATATCTGGAGAAAATCAGGTTTTACACATGGCTATTCTTTTTAGCCAACCCTATGATACTAAGAGAAATTATCTAAATTACTGGTAGCAAATAGAAGTAAAATGCATGTTTTGATGTTAACAAGATCTTTAGTGACTTGGTGGGTTAGGAACATCTTTGCCCCACAATATTGAGTGCTATCTGATGTTTGAAATGTGTAATTGCACTGTAACAACAGAACATGTGCTGTAATGGTGTCATGAACTCACAGCCCCTTTTTGAAGCCAGTAAATTTCACATGCATAATCAATGTAGAACCTTGCTCATCCAAGTTCATGTACTTTTTACTGTGTGTTGGTGATAAGAAAAAGAACTCCACAATTGGTGTATTATTTCTGCATCTCTGGAATCTGTATAATGTTTGCTAAGTGTAACATTTGTAGCATGTATCTTTGCACTGTCTGACACTTGTCATGTAAAACCTTTCAGGAAACCTGTGGAGAACCTTCTGAAGATTGTTGATGGTGTCACTCTGAAAGATGTATCAACTCTCGCTGAGAAAATCATCTCATCTCCCTTGACAATGGCGTCCCATGGAAACGGTGAGCTTCCTCATTTGTTACCAGCCATCTGTACATCAAGTGTTTTGACTGCACTGTTTCTAATTAATAGGTTCCCTTTGTTTTGCAGTTCTCAATGTACCAGCTTACGAGACCGTGCGTGGCAAGTTCAGCTCGAAATGAGTAGGCTTCCGGACAAGTTAACTGTTGATATTTTTTCTGCCCAAGATCATTTCTGGTCACATTTTCACAGAAAATAAGGAACATACAATTTTGATCATTAACTCCTACTGCGGGCCACTTCGGGGTCTTATTTTTCTGCAGAGCATGTATCCACCTGAGTTGGTGGTGTAATGTCGTTCTCATGAGTTATGCGATTGTAAATTTAGTCAAATCATGCATGGGTCCTCTTTCGGCGGCAGTCTGGAAGAGTGTACAAAATGTTCCTTCACTTTTTTTTTGATAAATGGTTGAAACTAGGCGTCAAAATGAATAAACATTCTGCCTCTGTTCTGGATTTCGACCGACCAGTTTGTCTGTCATGTTTTTCGTGATTGGTTTCCTTGATTTTAGTCGGTCAAGAAATGAAGCTACTCAGAAGTCGGAACTCTTCTAGCAGCTGCTGCGTTTTTCTCTCCTGTGGACGTGAAATAAATTGCTACGCATCTAGATGCAACTGACCGTGACCTGTGCTGTGCTCACTTGCTCGGCAATCATCTGACCGAGTTATTGAACCGAGACTGGAAATCCTGCAGCCGAAACTTCTAAGATGGTTTCGTTGAGGCAAAAGCAACACATAAAAAAAGACAGAGCGTGCTTGACTTGCAGCACATCAAAGCTGAAATGATACAACTGGAAATTGCAGCTCCATATATCCAAAACGTGTGGTTTCCCTGCCTGCCTCCTGGTTTCTCCCAGCCGTCGTTTTTTGACCCCTGAGCTCGCTCGCGAGGCGGCTGGAAGCTCGGGCCAGCAGCAGGTGGTAGGAACCAACTTCGGAACGACGCCGGTCGCTGCCGCTCCTCTGCTGGCTGTCCCCAGCATGAACTGGGGCAGCGGTTGGCAGTTGGCCGTAGCACATCGGCTTTGACTCCACGCCCCATGGCCGCACGAGGATGGGAAGCGCCGGCGTTTTTCCGCAGTGCCAACCAACAACAGCCCATCGTGGTTTTGGAGATAGGGAATCCGTGGACGTCCCTAGTCAAAGATACTACACGCGGCTCCCAGGCCTACTGATGGAGTGATAGCCACACCAGCTTATCTCCATGCTTTGTACTTCAACCATTTTAGATCTTATACTGTAACTTTTTTTCTAAAATAAATGTATCTATATTTTGATAATGTAAGACGTTTAAGCAAGCTAGATTAGCTAGCTAAAATGTCTTAAATTTATAAACAGAGGGAGTAGATCATATTCTAGTGGAACATCGGAGGACAGACACACACCTAGCAGTTCCTAGGGCTACTCTCGCAAAACCTCCCTCCTTGTCAGCTTCCAGAGCTTGAGTTCCTTCAAGATATGCCCTCTGTTTTAGATTATACTCACTCCTTCTCAAGTTAGGATGTTTATAGTTTTTAGTTAAAGTTAAACCTTTTTAAGTTTGAACAACTATCTATAAAAAAATCAACATCTAAAACTTTAAATGCATATAATATGAAAATATATTTCATGATGGTTCTAAAAATATTAATTTAGGATTATAAATGTTGACGGCTTTTTCTATATAGTTGGTCAAACTTTGAGAACTATGACTTTATGTAAATATTATAGGCATCCTATTTTAGGATAGAAGACCAATTCACTAACACCAAGAAAGTTTATAACTTCCTCTCATTAACGACTACATGCATCAATAGTTTCACATGCATGAGAGAAGGGAGAGAAATAGTGAACATTCGTTGGTGGAGAGAGGACAATAAATAAAAGAGGGTTTATAATTCCCAACAATTCTAAAAAGCTCTTTGGCCTTATAATCCCGAACGGAGGAACTATAGTGTAGAAGAACTATGTACTAGAGGCTAGCTAAGAGTGTGGTGACCATCTTACTAATTAGTATCTCCTCTGTTGAATATTAACTGTTGCTTTTTTCTATATACGCATGTATATAGACGTGTTTTAGTACGTAGATATATGTGAATCTAGATAAATCTGCGACAACGGAGATAGTAGGATATGCATGCGGAAGGAGGTGAATATCGTATTTCAAATTCCTTCTCACCTGGTTGCAATAATGAAATCACGATTTATTAAGTTAAGAGACCCCTTCATTATCTGAAATATCACTGCCGATTAGTATATCGTATAGGATTTGCCACAGACGATAGGTTGGTCAGTTGTTTTATGCAGCTGATTTTTTTTATATATATCACTGGGGATCCTACAATTCTAAAATGTATCGAGGAGGTTGCATGCATTTTCGCATCGACTTATTCTACTTTATAACGTACTGCGATGATGCCTTTATATTCCATACAGTAGTCAACTGAAACACGAACTTTAAGTCTCCCGGAACAAGCGAATTTCGAGCCATGGATTAAACTCGTTAATGATGTCGTCGTCATAATAGCAATCGCCATCAGTTTGTATTAGAAAAACATGTTCACATCTGGACAAGGAGAAAGGAAAAAAAAAGATTACATCATCTGACAGCGCAAACTTTGCGAAATTTAGAAAGTCTGAACATCGCTTCAGAAAGCAGCAAGGATTACTTTACGCCGCATTATGCTATATTTGATGACTCCATCTATGGAGGGTGCATTTCACCGTTCAAACAAATTATAAGCTTGTCTAAGTGCTGTATGTATGGATCGATGTAACTTTCATGTACTGCGTCATCGATTGGTACACCTTAATCAAGCTTTATAGCTTGGATCAAATCTCTAGCCAATGGATCTATAGAGCTGAAGATGGGACAAGGAGGGAGGTTGGTCATGGACATGGAGAGATACTACTAATGAAACATGATACTTTTACAAGTTGGTGTTTGCTCCTTTCATTTGGCATATCATGATGATCTCCTCTAATTAGAGATGTGTACCCTTTGGGCATGGGTTGGAGACCCAGCTAATCCAATGAGCAATGGGCAAGCTCGACTTTGCCACTGATTAACAACTCCTTTTGTGCTCCAATAGAAGGAGCATTTGAATCTTACTTTCTGATACCATCGGTATGTGTCGTTTTCATGAGCAAAGCAAAGCGAGGAAGCAATGGACACCAAGTTTTTGGAGGCTATACTCGTCAAAATTCTATTCTCCACCGGGCCGGACACTTTCAGAATAATTATGTTTGCATGTTTCTTGTATTCACTGATGTTGCTTAAGAAAAGTATTCCCTGGTGGTCAACCATGAAAAACACCGCACCTGTTTCGCTCGTATTCGTTGAACGCCTGGTGTTTGAGTTAGTAATCCATCAAACCTCAAGCCTTTTCGTCTAAAAGAAGTAATCCATCTAACGACCCGGCCAAGTACAAAATGAGCAGATGGTTTGTGTAATATCCAGGAGTAGAAGTGAACATGTGGTTTGCGGAAAATGGGCTAACGAATTTCCCTCTTACGTAAACTGTGCCATATGCTATGCACACATAATTCTGGCAGAAAAGAAAAGAAAAAAGGAAATGGCAACATGTGAAAGAAACCAAAACGAGTCCTGATGGTGTTTATTTTTCTCGGAATGAGTACACGCACCCTTAAGTTCAGGCATAGTTGGCCACCGGCCAACATGCTAAACCGCTAACCCATCCCTACAAAAAGCCTGCCCCGTAGAGATATCGTTAATTGTATCCCAGTATAGTAGTACGGTACTGTGTTGAAAGATCAATCTTTAACAGATGATCCAAAATAGGGCACTCCAAAATAGTTTTAGGGCACCTCTTTTAACTTCTAAGGCATACAATTTTATATGGCCATACAAGATGTAAAATAGGGCAACTGATGGATTTTAGATGATGTAAACTAAGGCATGTCAACCACTTTAAACTTGCATTTGGACACTTCAAACTTGGATTTCAACAATTCAAACTTTCACGTGAACATGTACCTAGACCCAGGAAGAGGCGATCTCAAGGAGACTAGGGTTCCTAGCCGCCTCCCGCTAGCGCCGCCGTTCTACCTCGCTTCTGTGGCCTTCGGGCCATGGAGGCGGCGTGGATCTCGGCCCCCGTCGGCGGGAGAGCTCCGTTCCCCTGGTTTTTAGGTTTTTTGTTTGGCTAGGCGGGGTTCAGGTGGTGGCAGCGACGCCTTCTCCAATAAAGTCTCCCCGGCTTCAGCCCCATCTCGACAGCGACGTCGAGAAGCTTGTGGGAGTGGTGTGATTCTCGAAGATTTCTTCTGGCTGGAGGATCTCCAGATCTTCATGGAGCTTCATCGGTGGTTAGTCCTTCTTCTTCGTCTCCGGGATGGATGTGGTTTTTTTGACCCGTTCGGCGACTTCCCGTCCGCAACCAACAATGCCAGGCCATCTTAGGGAGGAGCGGCAGTGGCGGCGAGTCGTCGACACGATCTAGAGGTTGAAGACGATGGGCATCTCAAGAGTTTCATTGTAATTTTCGTTTTTGTTGAGGTGCTTTGTACTGTTCGATGTTTCTCTTAAGGCTAGGTGATACGTCTCCGACGTATCGATAATTTCTTATGTTCTATGCCATATTATTGATGATACCTACATGTTTTATGCACACTTTATGTCATATTCGTGCATTTTCTGGAACTAACCTATTAACAAGATGCCGAAGTGCCGATTGCTGTTTTCTCGCTGTTTTTGGTTTCGAAATCCTAGTAACAAAATATTCTCGGAATTGGACGAAACGAAGACCCAGGGGCCTATTTCGCCACGAACCTTCCAGAAGACCGAAGAGCATACGAAGTGGGGCCACGAGGTGGCCAAACCACATGGCGGCGCGACCAAGGGGGCCCGCGCCGCCCTGTGGTGTGGGCCCCTCGTTAGCCCCCGACTCTGCCCTTCCGCCTACTTAAAGCCTTCGTCGCGAAACCCCTGATGCGAAAAACCACGATACGGAAAACCTTACTGAGACGCCGCCGCCGCCGATCCCATCTCGGGGGATTCTGGAGATCTCCTCCGGCACCCTGCCGGAGAGGGGATTCATCTCCCGGAGGACTCTACACCGCCATGGTCGCCTCCGGAGTGATGAGTGAGTAGTTCACCCCTGGACTATGGGTCCATAGCAGTAGCTAGATGGTTGTCTTCTCCTCATTGTGCTTCATTGTTGGATCTTGTGAGCTGCCTAACATGATCAAGATCATCTATCTGTAATACTCTATGTTGTGTTTGTCGGGATTCGATGGATAGAGAATACCATGTTATGTTAATTATCAAGTTATTTCATATGTGTTGTTTATGATCTTGCATGCTCTCCGTTATTAGTAGAGGCTCTGGCCAAGTTGATGCTAGTAACTCCAAGAGGGAGTATTTATGCTCGATAGTGGGTTCATGCCCGCATTGACACCTGGGGAGTGACGAAACCCCTAAGGTTGTGTTGTGCTTGTTGCCACTAGGGATAAAACATTGATGCTATGTCCGAGGATGTAGTTATTGATTACATTACGCACCATACTTAATGCAATTGTACTGTTGCTTTGCAACTTAATACTGGAAGGGGTTCGGACGATAACCCGAAGGTGGACTTTTTAGGCATAGATGCAGTTGGATGGCGGTCTATGTACTTTGTCGTAATGCCCAATTAAATCTCACTATACTTATCATGACATGTATGTGCATTGTTATGCCCTCTCTATTTGTCAATTGCCCGACTGTAATTTGTTCACCCAACATGCTTTTATCTTATGGGAGAGACACCTCTAGTGAACTGTGGACCCCGGTCCATTCTTTTAATACTGAAATACAAATCTGTCTGCAATACTTGTTTTACTCGTTTTCTCTGCAAACAATCATCTTCCACACAATACGGTTAACCCTTTGTTACAGCAAGCCGGTGAGATTGACAACCTCACTGTTTCGTTGGGGCAAAGTACTTTGGTTGTGTTGTGCAGGGTTCCACGTTGGCGCCGGAATCTCCGGTGTTGCGCCGCACTACATCCCGCCGCCATCAACCTTCAACGTGCTTCTTGACTCCTACTGGTTCGATTAAACCTTGGTTTCTTACTGAGGGAAACTTGCCGCTGTGCGCATCATACCTTCCTCTTGGGGTTCCCAACGGACGTGTCAACTACACTGTTGACGTCAGAAACCCCCTGGCGGGCAGAGACGGGCAACACAGTAGAGCCGGGAACAACTAGGGCTGCGGCTGGCCCCAGTCCCTCAGAGCGACGGCCCGCAAACCCTCCCGGTCGCACGTCCGATGCTATCGCAAGGGCGTGCCACCTGACCTATACCTGGTCGGGAAGGTGTGGATGATGCCTCGCTTAGTTTCCTGCATGGCATACACGTAAACATTAAATACGAGCCTCGATCGGCTCTCGGGTTATCCTCGTGAATCGGCTCAAAGAGCCGATCCACCCATGATTCGAACGAGGTGTCCGAATATATGGTGGTCCTGCTTGATCAAGGTAAAGCTAATTAGATCTACGACGATTTAGGGTTTTCACCGCATAATCGGATCATCCTACTCACGATTGGGCCTCGCGCTCGCGCACGGTGACCGTAAGCCGATCCTAGACAGAGCCTAAAAACCAACACGAGGTTGATCCCCGGAACATCCTTTCTAGGGCTAGCAAACGCCACCCTACACGCCGTTGGATCCTCCAACCCTTTGTAAGGCCTAACTATCGCGGATGTTAAACTAATCCTTGATGAAACAAGGAGCAATCGTAACGGATCAGATCCACTAAACTATGATCAAGCGGGGTGCCGCCCCTACACCTAAGATAGGTGTAAGGGCGGCTAGACGCGCAAGGGTTGCATAACGAAAGCATATAATTCTAAGAACAATGCTAACCCTAACACATATAAGATAACTACGTTGCTCGCCATCAAAAAGGCTTCAGTACGAGCAACGCATGAACAACGTGGGCAGGCTTGTGCTGCCTAGATCGCAAGATGCGATCTAGGCAGCATGGTGCTTACCGGAGAAACCCTCGAGACGAAGGAGTTGGCGATGCGCCGAGATTTGTTTGTGTTGAACGTTGGTTGTTGTTTATTCCATAAACCCTAGATACATATTTATAGCCCAGCGGACTTTCTAACGTGGGAGATCCCCACCGTGTACGAGACAAATTCTAACTTTTAATCTAGATACAATCTACTGCAATTAAAGATACACGGGCACTCTAGCCCAAATTCTCCGTGCAAGGCCGCTTCAGAGATCTTCCACGTGTAATCTTCCAAGCCCATCCTGATCGCGGCCCACCTCCTGATTTAGCCAAAATCTGGTGATAACACATGCCCCCCTGGTTTTGGAAATGACATTTCCAAAATCATTATGCTCTCTTTCGTCGGGTCATGTCGTGGCAGAGCAGAACCGTCGCAGTAAGTTTCATCATGACGACTTGCCTTCCCAACTTCTCTGCACGATTTGACAGTTTTTTGGCACCACCTCCTCGAAAACTGTTCGAACATTAAATCCCCACTTCTTTTATTTAACCGCACCGAACAGTTCTTCTCCTCATCCTTCCCGCATTAGCACTCCGAAAACCCTTCTGCGCACCATGTCTTCTTCTTCCTCCGCCTCATCGGGACTTTCCCTCGAGTCCTCTTCCTCCCACGAGCCAACGCCAGAACCGAACCCACAAGAGGTCCATGCGGCCAACACCCGCCGCGCCATAGAGGCGGGGAGGAGCCGGACCATGACTTCTCCATCCGGTCCGAGGACGACAAGTCCTCGACGGACGGGAGAGCGACCTCCGCTTCCTTGCCGACGGGGAAACGGAGGAGGGGAGCGATGACGATCGCTTCTCTCGGGATGACTTCACCTCCTCCGAGGAGGTGAAGGAGGAGGAAGAAGAGGAGGAGGACGACGACGACAGCCCCTCCGACGAGCCGCCGGCCAAGCGCCACTGCCCCTGGCCAGGGAATCTCAGTGATTTCGACAGCGACGATGACGACGACGAGGAGGATGAGGACAACGAAGGTCCCCCCGGTGGCCGCTACAGCAGCGACGACGAGCCCGCCGGGAGCAGCGCCGACAGCAACGGCGAGGGCGATGACGAGGGCAGCGACGGCCCGTAGATAGGATCCTTAGCATAGGATCAGCAGTAGTAGACGGGGCAATGTATCCCCTTAGCACTCCCTTTTGAGCGCAATCAGCTCTTCTATGTAAGAAATCTGGTTTATCAATGAAGAAATTTCCCAATTTGATTTTGCCGATTCCCTTTATAATAATTTAGCCGATTGTCCTTTGTACTGATTCTGCCGATTGTCAATTCGACCAATGCCCAATGAGCCGAGGGCAGCGCATCGGTCTCTCACGATAAATTTCAAGATAGGTTCATCCGGACCCAAACTCCCGGTCGAACAAGGCCAAGCCATAATCGTGCATCCCCTAGATCTTGTCAATGCAGATCCAACCGAATGGAACGTTAAACTTAGCGGCAAAACTCCTGAAATAAGGTCCAGTCTCCTTATTATCTTTCAAATTTTAGACATTCTTCTGCCGCATCCCTCCCTTCCAGATCCTCTTTGCTTTCAGGAGAGCCCCAGGACTGTTGCTGGGTCAACTCAAATGTTGAAGCTGCCACTTCTGCAGAACAGGCATCATTCGTCTACAAATTCCCTTGTGGTAGTCTGCAGTGATGTTTATAATCCTGCTCTGTTTTCTTGCAGCAACCATCTCGTAAAACAAAAATTGAGATGCAAAGCCAGCCGATTTCAGTAAACATCGGCTCCCTATAGCAAAGGATCCTTCAGGGCAAACTGCCCCCCGAGCCTCAATCAGAGTGAGGACAGCAGTGAGCCGACCAACTCAGCCATCCTTGGTTTCCAACTTGTAGAGCAGGGCCAGCCGGTCCCAACAGAATCGGCCCCCAAGAGCAGAGAACCTTCAGGGTGAGCTGCCCCCCGAGCTTCTTCAATTCAATTCTTGCGCCTTGCTGACCAGATCGGCTCATCACCTTTGGCAGGCTGCTGCAACTTCCGGTGAGGATGTTTTGAATTTCTGATGCCCTCCACCACCTTGGACGTAACAACCTCTGAAAGTGACAGCTATCAAGTCGCCACCTTGGCCAAGCCCCCAGGCAGACACGCCACAGCCGATCGCTTCGTCATCGGCTATTCTCATAGTCCTAGAAGAGATGTGCTCCCTTCGTGGGCTCCCCCTTAACCTGATCTACACGTCCATGCTGCTCTTGTTGTTGGCCAGGGTTGTGATCCCTCAGACTTGTTCCAATCAACAGAGCCGATCTGGACGTGGCGATTTCTTTTGAACATTAGCCTCTGCATCTGGTCACCAAAACTGACGCTTCTGCTGGCACTGCTGAGCCTCTTGAATCCATGCATCGGCTTTCTATCCTTAAGTCGATGTCTGCGCATCGGCTGTGTTTAAAAATTTGCGAATTTTTGGCCGATTTATGTATCGGCCCCCATATTTCGATACCCATCTCCAAAGGATGAGACGCTTCTACTGCATATCCTCGTGTTTTATCCACCTGGGTGCCCCCCCCCCGAGCCGATTCTGTCAAGATAATTGATGGTATCGGCTCTGTTGGATAACATGTTGAACCCAGGCAGAATGGATGGTGAGGATAATTTTGGCCGATTGCTGGAATCGGCCTCCACGTTGCTTGCTCGGTAAAGGTTTTGTGATGTCCCTTCATAATTTTTTTTTTTCTTTTTTGGGGCCGATCACAAGGATCAGCCTCGCCACGTTCATCCATCGACATTTTCTTTGTTACACGGTCAGGCCGGTGGATAAAACCAGCCTAACCCCGTTCTTTGTCACGTCGATGCGCTCACAGTCGTCCAAATTGATGCCTGAGAGCGGCTCTTGGCCTCGATGTCTCCCAAATGTCCATGCCGGCCGTTGAAACCTCGACCGAATCATCCGCATGGACGACTTCTACTTCATCTCCATCCCATCTGTATTAGGCATTGGTGCATCGTGGATGGAATGCAACAGTTGGCGTGGATCCAATCTCTCCCTAGTAGGACAGCGTAGGTACTCTTGCTGTCGACAATAAAGAACGTCGTAGGGACAGTTTTCCTTCCTACGGTCAGATCCACATTCAGAACACCTTGTGCGTCAGATGCTTGGCCGTTGAAATCGCTCAATGTCACATTGGTCTTGATCAGATCCGAGCTGGAGCGTCCCAACCGACGTAGCATGGAGTATGGCATAATGTTAATCTGCCGCCCGGTGTCTACCAACATCTTGTTGACAGGCTGCCCATTGATGTAACCTCGCAAGTACAGGGCCTTCAGATGCCTGTAACTTCTTTCTTTCGGCTTCTCAAAGATGACCGGCCGTGGGCCGCAGTCCAATTGTGCCACAAGTGCTTCATATAATCTTGGAGCGCTAAACTCCGTTGGAAGAATGAAGACCATGTTTGTGCCAGCCCGATGTATCATCATCGGCTTTCCTCTCGCTTGGGGTGCCACTCTTTTCTTTGTGGCCGACCTTCTTCGTCCAGGGTTTGCTGAATTTTGGCGGCCGGATCAGGCCGTGCCTTCCTCGGCGTGTGCGAGTACAATCTTTCGGCTTCTTCCAACCCACGCGGACGCTGAACCCTTCGCTTTTGGGAACGGCTGAGCCCATCGGGGCACCACCCGGGCCGATGATATTTATCTTCTTCATCATCGTCCTCTAGTTCCTCGAGATCTTCCACCCGAGCGGACTCAGCATGCTTGTTCCGAGGCGGGAGAGGCCCTAGACGCTTGAACACGGACA
The DNA here is from genome assembly GCF_022539505.1 of Lolium rigidum. NCBI lineage: Eukaryota > Viridiplantae > Streptophyta > Magnoliopsida > Poales > Poaceae > Lolium > Lolium rigidum. Next base: position 341,314,302 of record NC_061513.1, on the reverse strand, counting down.
CGTTAACGGCGTCCTTCTTCCTTTGCTTGCATTCACGGCAGTTCTCGATTGTTGGCAATCGGCTCATTCCCGAGTCCCGAGCAATGTTTGAAGAACGGACAGTCCCAGTGCCTATCCATGTCATCCTGCCCCCTTGACCTTCCTTCAGCGCGACGATTGTACCCGTCGTTGTTTCTATCATGCTGACGGTACCTCCTGACCTCTGCATCAGACCGACAATTTCTCTCATCATCTACGTCGTAGCGCCGACGTCGGCCGTACTGCTGCTCGTATTTGTTGAGGAGATGCTCGGAGAGTGGACGTTGATACCGCACGCTTCTCACTTCCTCCTCTGCCAGGTACCGTCTGTCATCATCTTGGGGCCGGTCGTGTGGATCGGCCTCCTCTTCATCCTTGCCACGGGAGTGGCTGCTTTCTGCTTCATCTTTGCCATGGCGGCTTGCAAGCCCTGCCATGTTGACACCAAAGGAGAACTGCGGCTGGCATATGGAGTGGCTGAGATCCACCATGCTGACGCCAAACAACGGACGTGAGTTTCTATCGAGCTTGACACCGTGCGGACGGATCTTCTCAAAGGAGCCGATGAATTCGGCTTCGAGGGTTGCCTTGATCTCGTCATGTTTCTTCTTGAGCTCATCAGGCAGATCCTCGTACGTGACCGGAGTGCCTTCCGCCATCTCGGATGTAGATGGCGATGTTGTAGATGTCGAAGGTTGTCCCACCGGCGTGCCGGAATGTGTTGACGTCGAAACCCCCGGCGGGCAGAGACGGGCAACACGGTAGAGCCGGGAACAACTAGGGCTGCGGCTGGCCCCGGTCCCTCGGAGCGACGGCCCGCAAAGCCTCCTCGGTCGCACGTCCGATGCTATCGCAAGGGCGTGCCACCTGACCTATACCCGGTCGGGAAGGTGTGGATGATGCCTCGCTTAGTTTCCTCGCATGGCATACACGTAAACATTAAATACGAGCCTCGATCGGCTCTCAGGTTATCCTGTGAATCGGCTCAAAGAGCCGATCCACCCATGATTCGAACGAGGTGTCCGAATATATGGTGGTCCTGCTTGATCAAGGTAAAGCTAATTAGATCTACGACGATTTAGGGTTTTCACCGCATAATCGGATCATCCTACTCACGATTGGGCCTCGCGCTCGCGCACGGTGACCGTAAGCCGATCCTAGACAGGGCCTAAAAACCAACACGAGGTTGATCCCCGGAACATCCTTTCTAGGGCTAGCAAACGCCACCCTACACGCCGCTGGATCCTCCAACCCTTTGTAAGGCCTAACTATCGCGGATGTTAAACTAATCCTTGATGAAACAAGGAGCAATCGTAACGGATCAGATCCACTAAACTATGATCAAGCGGGGTGCCGCCCCTACACCTAAGATAGGTGTAAGGGCGGCTAGACGCGCAAGGGTTGCATAACGAAAGCATATAATTCTAAGAACAATGCTAACCCTAACACATCTAAGATAACTACGTTGCTCGCCATCAAAAAGGCTTCAGTACGAGCAACGCATGAACAACGTGGGCAGGCTTGTGCTGCCTAGATCGCAAGATGCGATCTAGGAAGCATGGTGCTTACCGGAGAAACCCTCGAGACGAAGGAGTTGGCGATGCGCCGAGATTTGTTTGTGTTGAACGTTGGTTGTTGTTTATTCCATAAACCCTAGATACATATTTATAGTCCAGCGGACTTTCTAACGTGGGAGATCCCCACCGTGTACGAGACAAATTCTAACTTTTAATCTAGATACAATCTACTGCAATTAAAGATACACGGGCACTCTAGCCCAAATTCTCCGTGCAAGGCCGCTTCAGAGATCTTCCACGTGTAATCTTCCAAGCCCATCCTGATCGCGGCCCACCTCCTAATTTAGCCAAAATCTGGTGATAACATACACGCATCAAGCAAATTTCTGGCGCCGTTACCGGGGACCTGAAGAAAAGTTACACCACAAAGATTTCTAACTCCCACGTCAACTGCACGCCAGCAGCAAATTTCTGGCGCCGTTGCCGGGGAGATCAAGACACGCTGCAAGGGGAGTCTCCACTTCCCAATCTCTTTACTTTGTTTTTGTCTTGCTTTATTTATTTACTACTTTGTTTGCTGCACTTTATATCAAAACACAAAAAAAAATTAGTTGCTAGTTTTACTTTATTTATTGTCTTGCACTCTATATCAAAAACACAAAAAAATTAGTTACTTGCATTTACTTTACTTGATTCATCATGTTTTCTTTTAATTTTACCACAAAAAACATACCGGTACGACAAGGGTCTATAATTGGGAGGAACAATATAGAAGAATTTTCACCCATGTTAGTACTGTTGAAGATTTTGAAGATAGGCACTTGGTAGAACTTGCTCCTACTTATGAAATTGCTGCTGCTGCTTTAGTTCGCTTGTTGGAAACTAAATTTGTTAATCTCAATCCTATAATCCAACACATGTTTCTTACACTTGGTGATTTGGAAGAGGGGAAAAGAAAGATTTTGTTTTAGAAACCCTTCTTAGAGAATTTGGTGGTCTAGCAAGAGAGGCTAGAAAGGTCTTCGCTAAATTTAATATGCTTGGTTCTCATACTAATTTTGTTGGTCTCCTTGAAAAAATGGATATGGATAGGATAAGGTACACTAATAATGCTAATGATGGTGGGGAGATCAAAGCACCAATACCATGTAAACTCCTAGCTATGAATGATGCACTAGAAAATAACTATGCTTGGCTTGTTCTCGAAAATTTGTTTGATGAGAGTAGCAAGCCCAAGACTAATGAAAAGGGAGACGCTGAAACTTATGTATCCAATATACTATGCATGGTTGAGAAAACTCCAAACCCCGCTGTAGGTGCACCACCCTTTGATGTTACTTGAGTTACACTTTCGCGCCTAGCTGAAAGGCGTTAAAGAAAGCGCTTATGGGAGACAACCCATGTTTTTACTACAGTATTTTTGTTTTATATTTGTGTCTTGGAAGTTGTTTACTACTGTAGCAACCTCTCCTTATCTTAGTTTTGAGTTTTGTTGTGCCAAGTAAAGTCTTTGATAGTAAAGTAAGTACTAGATTTGGATTACTGCGCAGTTCCAGATTTCTTTGCTGTCACGAATCTGGGTCTACCTCCCTGTAGGTAGCTCAGAAAATTACGCCAATTTACGTGCATGATCCTCAGATATGTGCGCAACTTTCATTCAATTTGAGCATTTTCATTTGAGCAAGTCTGGTGGCCTAATAAAATCCATCTTTACGGACTGTTCTGTTTTGACAGATTCTGTCTTTTATTTCGCATTGCCTCTTTTGCTATGTTGGATGAATTTCTTTGATCCATTAATGTCCAGTAGCTTTATGCAATGTCCAGAAGTGTTAAGAATGATTGTGTCACCTCTGAACATGTGAATTTTTATTATGCACTAACCCTCTAATGAGTTGTTTCGAGTTTGGTGTGGAGGAAGTTTTCAAGGATCAAGAGAGGAGTATGATGCAATATGATCAAGGAGAGTGAAAGCTCTAAGCTTGGGGATGCCCCGGTGGTTCACCCCTGCATATTTTAAGAAGACTCAAGCGTCTAAGCTTGGGGATGCCCAAGGCATCCCCTTCTTCATCGACAACATTATCAGGTTCCTCCCCTGAAACTATATTTTTATTTCGTCACATCTTATGTACTTTGCTTGGAGCGTCGGTTTGTTTTTGTTTTTTGTTTTGTTTGAATAAAATGGATCCTAGCATTCACTTTATGGGAGAGAGACACGCTCCGCTGTAGCATATGGACAAATATGTCCTTAGGCTCTACTCATAGTATTCATGGCGAAGTTTCTTCTTCGTTAAATTGTTATATGGTTGGAATTGGAAAATGCTACATGTAGTAACTCTAAAATGTCTTGGATAATTTGATACTTGGCAATTGTTGTGCTCATGTTTAAGCTCTTGCATCATATACTTTGCACCCATTAATGAAGAAATACTTAGAGCTTGCTAATTTGGTTTGCATATTTGGTTTCTCTAGAGTCTAGATAACATCTAGTATTGAGTTTTGAACAACAAGGAAGACGGTGTGGTGTCTTATAATGTTTACAATATGTCTTTTATGTGAGTTTTGCTGCACCGTTCATCCTTGTGTTTGTTTCAAATAACCTTGCTAGCCTAAACCTTGTATCGAGAGGGAATACTTCTCATGCATCCAAAATACTTGAGCCAACCACTATGCCATTTGTGTCCACCATACCTACCTACTACATGGTATTTTCCGCCATTCCAAAGTAAATTTCTTGAGTGCTACCTTTAAAATTCCATCATTCACCTTTGCAATATATAGCTCATGGGACAAATAGCTTAAAAACTATTGTGGTATTGAATATGTACTTATGCACTTTATCTCTTATTAAGTTGCTCGTTGTGCGATAACCATGCTTCTGGGGACGCCATCAACTATTCTTTGTTGAATATCATGTGAGTTGCTATGCATGTCCGTCTTGTCTGAAGTAAGAGAGATCTACCACCTTTATGGTTGGAGCATGCATATTGTTAGAGAATAATATTGGGCCGCTAACTAAAGCCATGAATCATGGTGGAAGTTTCAGTTTTGGACATATATCCTCAATCTCATATGAGAATAATAATTGTTACCACATGCTTATGCATTAAAGAGGAGTCCATTATCTGTTGTCCATGTTGTCCCGGTATGGATGTCTAAGTTGAGAATAATCAAAAGCGAGAAATCCAAAATGCGAACTTTCTCCTTAGACCTTTGTACGAGCGGCATGGAGGTACCCCATTGTGACACTTGGTTAAAACATGTGCATTGCAAAGATCCGGTAGTCCAAGCTAAATAGGACAAGGTGCGGGCACTATTAGTATACTATGCATGAGGCTTGCAACTTGTAAGATATAACTTTCATAAGCTGATACGTCTCCAACGTATCGATAATTTCTTGTGTTCCATGCCACATTATTGATGTTATCTACATGTTTTATGCACACTTTATGTCATATTCGTGCATTTTACGGAACTAACCTATTAACAAGATGCCGAAGTGCCAGTTCCTGTTTTCTGCTGTTTTGGTTTCGAAATCCTAGTAACGAAATATTCTCGGAATTGGACGAAATCAACGCCAAAGATCTTAGAATCCCCGGAAGCATCCAGAACACACGAGAGGGACCGAGAGGGGGCACGGGCCCACCACACCATACCTGCAGCGCGGCCTAGGGGGGGCCCGCGCCCCCCTAGGGTTTGGCCAGCCCTTCGAACCCCTGGCGCCGCCTCTTCGCCTATAAGAAGCCCCTGGATCAGAAAACCCGATACCAATTGACGAAACTCCAAAAAGACTCCAGGGGCGCCGCCGCCATCGCGAAACTCCAATTCGGGGGACAGAACTCTCTGTTCCGGCACCCTGCCGGACGGGGAATTGCCCCCGGAGCCATCTCCACCGCCGTCTTCACCGCCATCTTCACCGCCATCGCTGCCCCCATGATGAGGAGGGAGTAATTCACCCCCGAGGCTGAGGGCTTCGCTGTAGCTATGTGGTTCATCTCTCTCCCATGTACCTCAATACAATAATCTCATGAGCTGCTTTACATGATTGAGATTCATATGAGTTTTGTATCACTACTATCTATGTGCTACTCTAGCAAAGTTATTAAAGTAGTTCTATTCCTCCTGCATGTGTGCAAAGGTGACGAGTGCGTGCACCGTGTTAGTACTTGGTTTGTGCTATGATCATGATCTCTTGTAGATTGCGAAGTTAACTATTGCTATGATAATATTGATGTGATCTATTCCTCCTACATATGCATGAAGGTGACAGTGTGCATGCTATGCTAGTACTTGGTTTAGTCTGTTGATCTATCTTACACTACAAGGTTACTAAAATATGAGCATTATTGTGGAGCTTGTTAACTCCGGCATTGAGGGTTCGTGTAATCCTACGCAATGTGTTCATCATCCAACAAGAGTGTAGAGTATGCATTTATCTATTCAGTTATGTGATCAATGTTGAGAGTGTCCACTAGTGAAAGTCTAATCCCTAGGCCTTGTTCCTAAATATCTTGCTATCGCTGCTTGTTTACTTGTTTCTTTGCGTTACTACTGCTGCAATACTACCACCATCAACTACACGCCGAGCGAAGCTATTTTCCGGCACCGTTGCTCACTGCTCATATATATTCATACCACCTGTATTTCACTATCTCTTCGCCGAACTAGTGCACCTATTTGGTGTGTTGGGGACACAAGAGACTTCTTGCTTTGTGGTTGCGGGGTTGCATGAGAGGGATATCTTTGACCTCTTCCTCCACGAGTTCGATAAACCTTGGGTATCCACTTAAGGGAAACTTGCTTGCTGTTCTACAAACCTCTGCTCTTGGAGGCCCAACACTTGTCTACAAGAATAGAAGCTCCCGTAGACATCAAGCACTTTTACGGCGCCGTTGCCGGGGAGGAAAGGTAAAAGGCACTCATACTACGGTCTCGGGTAAAGTATTTTTACGGCGCCGTCGTGTGTGTGCTCAAAGCTATTTCCTTTAGATTCTGCAATTGCATCTTGTTGTTTCTTGTTTACACTAGTTTGGCATAATGTACAAGAGTGAGCTTCTTATTCTATTTCCTGATTTAAAACATGGATTGTTTGATGCGAAAATTAAAAAACCTATGAAATCTTCTTTGCATGCTGGGAGTGATATTAGTATGAACGCTTTGAACACCATTGTTGACAATAATATAGAAAGTTCTAAGCTTGGGGAAGCTGGTTTTCATGATATTTTTAGTCCCCCAAGCATTGAGGAGAAAATTTTCTGTGATGATACTTTGCCTCCTATTTATGATGATAATGATAGTGGTCTTTTGGTGCCACCTACTATGGAGAGTAAATTTTGTTGTGATTATACTATGCCTCCTACACTTGATGAGAATAATAATGATAGCTACTTTTTCGAATTTGCTCCCACTACAACTAATAAAATTGATTATGCCTATGTGGAGAGTAATAATTTTATGCATGAGACTCATGATAAGAATGCTTTACGTGATAGTTATATTGTTGAGTTTGCTCATGATGCTACTGAAAGTTATTATGAGAGAGGAAAATATGGTTGTAGAAATTTTCATGTTACTAAAACACCTCTCTATGAGCTGAAATTTTTGATGCTACACTTGTTTTATCTTCCTATGCTTGTTACTTTGCTCTTCATGGACTTGTTTATTTACAAGATTCCTATGCATAGGAAGCATGTTAGACTTAAATGTGTTTTGAATTTGCCTCTTGATGCTCTCTTTTGCTTCAAATACTCTTTCTTGCGAGTGCATCATTAAAACTGCTGAGCCCATCTTAATGGCTAAAAAGAAAGAACTTCTTGGGAGATAACCCATGTGTTATTTTGCTACAGTACTTTGTTTTATATTTGTGTCTTGGAAGTTGTTTACTACTGTAGCAACCTCTCCTTATCTTAGTTTTGAGTTTTGTTGTGCCAAGTTAAGCCGTTGATAGAAAAGTAAGTACTAGATTTGGATTACTGCGCAGTTCCAGATTTCTTTGCTGTCACGAATCTGAGCCCACTGCCCTGCAGGAAGCTCCGAAAATTATGCCAATTTACGAGCATGATCCTCAGATATGTACGCAACTTTCATTCAATTTGAGCATTTTCGTTTGAGCAGGTATGGTGGCCTAATAAAATCCATCTTTACGGACTGTTCTGTTTTGACAGATTCTGCCTTTTATTTCGCATTGCCTCTTTTGCTATGTTGGATGAATTTCTTTGATCCATTAATGTCCAGTAGCTTTATGCAATGTCCAGAAGTGTTAAGAATGATTGTGTCACCTCTGAACATGTTAATTTTTATTGTCCACTAACCCTCTAATGAGTTGTTTCGAGTTTGGTGTGGAGGAAGTTTTCAAGGGTCAAGAGAGGAGGATGATATACTATGATCAAGGAGAGTGAAAGCTCTAAGCTTGGGGATGCCCCGGTGGTTCATCCCTGCATATATCAAGAAGACTCAAGCGTCTAAGCTTGGGGATGCCCAAGGCATCCCCTTCTTCATCGACAACATTATCAGGTTCCTCCCCTGAAACTATATTTTTATTCGGCCACATCTTATGTGCTTTACTTGGAGCGTCTGTGTGCTTTTGTTTTTATTTTTGTTTGAATAAATTGGATTACATCATGCTTGTGTGGGAGAGAGACACGCTCCGCTGGTTCGTATGAACACATTTGTTCTTAGCTCATAATATTCATGGCGAAGTTTCCTCTTCGTTAAATTGTTATATGGTTGGAATTGGAAAATGATACATGTAGTAATTGCTATAATGTCTTGGGTAATGTGATACTTGGCAATTGTTGTGCTCATGTTTAAGCTCTTGCATCATATACTTTGCACCTATTAGTGAAGAATACATAGAGCATGCTAAAATTTGGTTTGCATATTTGGTTTCTCTAAGGTCTAGATAATTTCTAGTATTGAGTTTGAACAACAAGGAAGACGGTGTAGAGTCTTATAATGTTTACAATATGTCTTTTATGTGAGTTTTGCTGCACCGGTTCATCCTTGTGTTTGTTTCAAATAAGCCTTGCTAGCCTAAACCTTGTATCGAGAGGGAATACTTCTCGTGCATCCAAAATACTTGAGCCAACCACTATGCCATTTGTGTCCACCATACCTACCTATACTACATGGTATTTTCCCGCCATTCCAAAGTAAATTGCTTGAGTGCTACCTTTAAAATTCCATCATTCACCTTTGCAATATATAGCTCATGGGACAAATAGCTTAAAAACTATTGTGGTATTGAATATGTAATTATGCACTTTATCTCTTATTAAGTTGCTTGTTGTGCGATAACCATGTTTCTTGGGGAACGCCATCAACTCATTGTTGAATTTCATGTGAGTTGCTATGCATGTTCGTCTTGTCTGAAGTAAGGGTGATCTACACTGAGTTGAATGGTTTGAGCATGCATATTGTGAGAGAAGAACATTGGGCCGCTAACTAAAGCCATGATTCATGGTGGAAGTTTCAGTTTTGGACAAACATCCTCAAATCTCTAATGAGAAAAGAATTAATTGTTGTCAAATGCTTAAAGCATTAAAAGAGGAGTCCATTATCTGTTGTCTATGTTGTCCCGGTACGGATGTCTAAGTTGAGAATAATCAAAAGCGAGAAATCCAAATGCGAGCTTTCTCCTTAGACCTTTGTACAGGCGGCATAGAGGTACCCCTTTGTGAAACTTGGTTAAAGCATATGTATTGCGGTGATAATCCAGGTAGTCCAAGCTAATTAGGACAAGGTGCGGGCACTATTGGTACACTATGCATGAGGCTTGCAACTTATAAGATATAATTTACATGATGCATATGCTTTATTACTACCGTTGACAAAATTGTTTCATGTTTTCAAAATCAAAGCTCTAGCACAAATATAGCAATCGATGCTTTTCCTCTATGAGGACCATTCTTTTACTTTCAATGTTGAGTCGGTTCACCTATTTCTCTCCACCTCAAGAAGCAAACACTTGAGTGAAGCTGTGCATTGATTCTTACATGCTTGCATATTGCACTTATTATATTACTCTATGTTGACAATATCCATGAGATATACATGTTACAAGTTGAAAGCAACCGCTGAAACTTAATCTTCTTTTGTGTTGCTTCAATACCTCTACTTTGAGTTATTGCTTTATGAGTTAACTCTTATGCAAGACTTATTGATGCTTGTCTTGAAGTGCTATTCATGAAAAGTCTTTGCTTTATGATTCAGTTGTTTACTCATGTCATTACCATTGTTTTGATCGCTGCATTCACTACATATGCTTTACAAATAGTATGATCAAGATTATGATGGCATGTCACTCCAGAAATTATCTTTGTTATCGTTTTACCTGCTCGGGACGAGCGAGAACTAAGCTTGGGGATGCGATACGTCTCCAACGTATCGATAATTTCTTGTGTTCCATGCCACATTATTGATGTTATCTACATGTTTTATGCACACTTTATGTCATATTCGTGCATTTTACGGAACTAACCTATTAACAAGATGCCGAAGTGCCGGTTCTCGTTTTCTGCTGTTTTTGGTTTCGAAATCCTAGTAACGAAATATTCTCGGAATTGGACGAAATCAACGCCAAAGATCTTAGAATCCCCGGAAGCATCCAGAACACACGAGAGGGACCGGAGGGGGGCACGGGCCCACCACACCATACCCCAGCGCGGCCTAGGGGGGGCCCGCGCCCCCCTAGGGTTTGGCCAGCCCTTCGACCCCCTGGCGCCGCCTCTTCGCCTATAAGAAGCCCCTGGATCAGAAAACCCGATACCAATTGACGAAACTCCAAAAAGACTCCAGGGGCGCCGCCGCCATCGCGAAACTCCAATTCGGGGGACGAGAACTCTCGTTCCGGCACCTCGCCGGACGGGGAATTGCCCCGGAGCCATCTCCACCGCCGTCTTCACCGCCATCTTCACCGCCATCGCTGCCCCCATGATGAGGAGGGAGTAATTCACCCACGAGGCTGAGGGCTTCGCTGTAGCTATGTGGTTCATCTCTCTCCCATGTACCTCAATACAATAATCTCATGAGCTGCTTTACATGATTGAGATTCATATGAGTTTTGTATCACTACTATCTATGTGCTACTCTAGCAAAGTTATTAAAGTAGTTCTATTCCTCCTGCACGTGTGTAAAGGTGACGATGTGTGCACCGTGTTAGTACTTGGTTTATGCTATGATCATGATCTCTTGTAGATTGCGAAGTTAACTATTGCTATGATAATATTGATGTGATCTATTCCTCCTACATATGCATGAAGGTGACGAGTGTGCATGCTATGTTAGTACTTGGTTTAGTCCTGTTGATCTATCTTACACTACAAGGTTACTAAAATATGAGCATTATTGTGGAGCTTGTTAACTCCGGCATTGAGGGTTCGTGTAATCCTACGCAATGTGTTCATCATCCAACAAGAGTGTAGAGTATGCATTTATCTATTACTGTTATGTGATCAATGTTGAGAGTGTCCACTAGTGAAAGTGTAATCCCTAGGCCTTGTTCCTAAATACTGCTATCGCTGCTTGTTTACTTGTTTTACTGCGTTACTACTGCTTGCAATACTACCACCATCAACTACACGCCGGCGAGCTATTTTCCGGCACCGTTGCTACTGCTCATATATATTCATACCACACGTATTTCACTATCTCTTCGCCGAACTAGTGCACCTATTTGGTGTGTTGGGACACAAGAGACTTCTTGCTTTGTGGTTGCAGGGTTGCATGAGAGGGATATCTTTGACCTCTTCCTCCCTGAGTTCGATAAACCTTGGGTATCCACTTAAGGGAAACTTGCTGCTGTTCTACAAACCTCTGCTCTTGGAGGCCCAACACTGTCTACAAGAATAGAAGCTCCCGTAGACATCAATAACTCATATGCTTTATTACTACCGTTGACAAAATTGTTTCATGTTTTCAAAATAAAAGCTCTAGCACAAATATAGCAATCGATGCTTTCCTCTTTGAAGGACCATTCTTTTACTTTTATGTTGAGTCAGTTCACCTATTTCTCTCCACCTCAAGAAGCAAACACTTGTATGAACTGTGCATTGATTCCTACATACTTGCATATTGTACTTGTTATATTACTCTATGTTGACAATTATCCATGAGATATACATGTTACAAGTTGAAAGCAACCGCTGAAACTTAATCTTCCTTTGTGTTGCTTCAATACCTTTACTTTGATTTATTGCTTTATGAGTTAACTCTTATGCAAGACTTATTATACTTGTCTTGAAGTACTATTCATGAAAAGTCTTTGCTTTATGATTCACTTGTTTACTCATGTCATTACCATTGTTTTGATCGCTGCATCCACTACATATGTTTACAAATAGTATGATCAAGGTTATGATGGCATATCACTTCAGAAATTATCTTTGTTATCGTTTTACCTGCTCGGGACGAGCAGAACTAAGCTTGGGGATGCTTGATACGTCTACGACGTATCGATAATTTCTTATGTTCTATGCCATATTATTGATGATACCTACATGTTTTATGCACACTTTATGTCATATTCGTGCATTTTCTGGAACTAACCTATTAACAAGATGCCGAAGTGCCGATTCTTGTTTTCTGCTGTTTTTGGTTTCAGAAATCCTAGTAACAAAATATTCTCGGAATTGGACGAAACGAAGACCCAGGGGCCTATTTCGCCACGAACCTTCTAGAAGACCGAAGAGCATACGAAGTGGGGCCACAAGGTGGCCAAACCACATGGCGGCGCGGCCAAGGGGGGGCCCGCGCCGCCCTGTGGTGTGGGCCCCTCGTTAGCCCCCCGACTCGCCCTTCCGCCTACTCAAAGCCTCCGTCGCGAACCCCACGATGCGAAAAACCACGATACGGAAAACCTTACTGAGACGCCGCCGCCGCCGATCCCATCTCGGGGGATTATGGAGATCTCCTCCGGCACCCTGCCGGAGAGGGGATTCATCTCCCGGAGGACTCTACACCGCCATGGTCGCCTCCGGAGTGATGAGTGAGTAGTTCACCCCTGGACTATGGGTCCATAGCAGTAGCTAGATGGTTGTCTTCTCCTCATTGTGCTTCATTGTTGGATCTTGTGAGCTGCCTAACATGATCAAGATCATCTATCCGTAATACTCTATGTTGTGTTTGTCGGGATCCGATGGATAGAGAATACCATGTTATGTTAATTATCAAGTTATTTCATATGTGTTGTTTATGATCTTGCATGCTCTCCGTTATTAGTAGAGGCTCTGGCCAAGTTGATGCTAGTAACTCCAAGAGGGAGTATTTATGCTCGATAGTGGGTTCATGCCCGCATTGACACTGGGGGAGTGACAGAAACCCCTAAGGTTGTGTTGTGCTGTTGCCACTAGGGATAAAACATTGATGCTATGTTCGAGGATGTAGTTATTGATTACATTACACACCATACTTAATGCAATTGTCTATTGCTTTGCAACTTAATACTGGAAGGGGTTCGGACGATAACCGGAAGGTGGACTTTTTAGGCATAGATGCAGTTGGATGGCGGTCTATGTACTTTGTCGTAATGCCTAATTAAATCTTACTATACTTATCATGACATGTATGTGCATTGTTATGCCCTCTCTATTTGTCAATTGCCCGACTGTAATTTGTTCACCCAACATGCTTTTATCTTATGGGAGAGACACCTCTAGTGAACTGTGGACCCCGGTCCATTCTTTTAATACTGAAATACAAATCTGTTGCAATACTTGTTTTACTTGTTTTCTCTGCAAACAATCATCTTCCACACAATACGGTTAACCCTTTGTTACAGCAAGCCGGTGAGATTGACAACCTCACTCTGTTTCGTTGGGGCAAAGTACTTTGGTTGTGTTGTGCAGGTTCCACGTTGGCGCCGGAATCTACGGTGTTGCGCCGCACTACATCCCGCCGCCATCAACCTTCAACGTGCTTCTTGACTCCTACTGGTTCGATTAAACCTTGGTTTCTTACTGAGGGAAACTTGCCGCTGTGCGCATCACACCTTCCTCTTGGGGTTCCCAACGGACGTGTCAACTACACGCATCACTAGGGTTTTATTCGCAAAAAAAAAAAACAATTCAAACTTTCATTTCAGTAGTTCTAACCCATTTTGACATTTTGATACATTCAAACTCGACTGCGACGATGCATAGAACTCGACATCGACTTCGACATTACATAGATCGACTCATACACTTCATATATTTCGACACACACTGACAAACACTTGACCTCGCCACTGACAAACACTAGATAGGTCGACAACGGCAGTTCTACACACCCAACAGTAGATCATCCGAGAAGTTGTCATCATCAACGGAGGAGGGAGCCAAGCTCATCCCAAAAGTCATCGTCCGAGGAGGAGACGTTGACGGTTGTGAGGCCAGCCTCTCCTTGGGATGTCGAGGCTTGTTTCTTCTTATCTGCATCCCTCACAACATAGAACTCCAACACCGCTTGCACGAGCTCTGGGTGCTTAGGGCGAAACCTCACCACGGCCGCTTCATCGGACTAGTGTGGGTCCGAAGCTGCAAGAATGTATGGCAATTCTCCCTCTCATGTTCGTGGGTGACCATCCGCACCTCGAGGGCGAGAAAGTCGGACTCTCACTGACTCTTCACCTCAAGGAAATTGAGCTCTGACTGTGGCTAGCCGAATTCCACGTCGTCACATCGTACGCGGGCGCGGCAAGCTCCTGCGACGCGAAGGTGTCGAGCCACCAACGCTGGACGTCAGCCATTATCTTGGCGGCATCGAACGCCGCGGAAGTCCACTGATAAATCTACAACACTTGTGGCAAAAAATTGCAACACCAAATGCCTATAGAGCATCTGTTGGAGCAGTTTTTTTTTTTTTTGCTTTTTTGTCCTAAGCGGTGCAAAAGTTAGTTTTTAGGACACCACCTATATTATGCATTATTTGTTGCTCTCACCAACTGTCATCTTTTTTATTTAATAACTTGTAACCAGCCGCGTCATCTTAATATAATCCTTCAAAAACCAACCGCACAAGTCACAACCAAACATCCGACACTAGTTAGGCAGCACAAGAATATCCCTAGGGAATCCTGCCATGCATCCTCCTGTCACCGTACGTCTCACCCTCCCAAAACCCACCGGTTTGCAGGCATCCCATGCGGCTGCCCGTGTCGTCGATCAGCTTATCACAAACCGGGTGAGACCGTGAGAGGCTATCACGCCACGGGTCTCTGGTTTCGACTCAGAAATCGGAATCCGCTGCACCTTTATCCATTTTCCCTGGTGCTATCATGACACCGACGAGACGCATCATGGGCGGAGACTATCTAGTCTAGGAAAAAATGAATGGTGGTCGGCCGTGGAACGTGGATTCCTTCCCGTTCGGTCGCGTCGTCGTCTATGTGCGTGGCCGGTGACCCCTCTAGCTCGTCTTTCCCCGTTCGTACTCCTCGCCTTTTCGTTTTCACGTCGGATAAAACTTTCTTCTGGCCGGTCCATGTCTGTCAAAACGAGCCTCACCAAAAAAAATTGTCTGTCAAAACAACCAGACCGCCGCTACTTCTTCTATTTTGACGGTTTATACATTTTATTTCCTTGTGTGTGTGTGAGATAGAGAGAGAGAGCTTTCATCAAATTCTTTTGACTTAAGAATGTTTGGCGTGTCAATGGGTCCTAGTTTGCTAGTGTTTGTGTTCCTCGTCGTTGTCGATCTGGCGTAGGTTTCACCGCCGTTCGGAATAACGGTACTCCAGCTCCTCCTTCGCATCGGCGTTGACTTCCCCTGCAACGACGTGGAGCTTCTTCCATATGCGGTGAAAGCGGCGACGCCGGTGAGAATTCAGCGCGATCGTCGACAACTTCGAGTGTTGTTCCTGCTGGCTCCTTTGCCTTCTTGCGAGCTGGTTGCTGACTTGGCCGACCGGCGCTAGCCCGACCGTCTGCGAGGATTAGGGCATAGCCCTAGCCGATGTGGTTCATTCGTCTTCTAATCTCCATTGTCTGCGGCGGTGTACCATTGCGGCGCTTCAACGAGGCTTGGTCCTCAATATGGCCGACGCTCACGAAGGTTGTAAGCGAGGGGCAAAATGGAAACTTGCCAGTACAAATTTATTGAGGTACATTATTACGAAAGTTATTATACATGCATGTGCTATAGTATTTGGACTTCCCTTTTCCATATTCTTGTGTCTCATGTCCTAAAAATTTCTTAATTTTTCAAATGAGGAGAACATCTCGCCACCATTTGAGATAAAAATCATACTTACCGCGGAAAAGCCAAAAATATCATACTTGCTACCTATCATAAAATTATTTTCTACAAGTAAGCAAGACTAATTACAATGTGATCATATGGAAGTTCATGGACAAGAATAAATAGTAGGTGCCTCGTGCAACATGTTTGGTTTCAAAAGATATGACCTTTACATGGCCCGTCCTCGCTTGTCGCACATCATCTTGTACGAGATCACGCAGTCAAAACGCGGACGTGGGAGCAGATCTGATGATGCATGGTGAGACATGATAGTGAACTGCATTTATAAGTTTTTCTGTTGTTATAATATATGGAGGTGGAATGTTCGAGTCATTCGCACCGGCTTAGACATCGGTGGTGGCATTTTGGTAATCATTTGTTTATAAAGAAATAAACTCAAGAAGTACATATAATTTCTAAGAGAGTTCACATGGCATGCACATGTGTACGTTGAACACTAGGAGTAGTTGTTTACTTTAAATGGGGGAAATTCCGGTGTACCGTTGGCGTTGCATGCATGGTATACCGCCTAGCTTGGTAGTACTCAAGGTATAGCCGACAGCGTTCAAAGCGAGCACATAGAATGCTAATGCCGCTTAATTAGTAACGTCCTTCACCATATACTGTATAACCTGGCGTGGATTGGGGAAGGGGCAAAGACGATCCCAACTAGGCAACTGCAAATAATAATAACAAAATATCAGCGCCACAACGTATTCATTATTCCTCGATCCTCTAGCAATACAGACTATATATGCTGATTGATTGAAATGAGCGATCTGACACACTGAAATACGTCTACAATTCTACATACATAGTAATGTGAAAAAAACTACTGTATTTTCTTAATAATTCGGAATGGACTGATACTAATTTATGGATGCATAATTCTTGCCAGACATTTGTGCGGCAAATATAGGAACCATAACAACACAATCGTGAAGACACGTACTTTTGTCTCTTAAAACTTGAAGGTTCTGCCGGTACGCAGAGAAGGTTGAGGCACTTGCATGTTTGGGGCGTGTACAATGCAAAATGCTTAGCACGGTGTTCATAAAAGTGAACAACCGTTCAAACCCCAGGTTTGACATCTGTGTGTCTCATAAAGGAGGAATATTCTTTCAGTGGGAGGCGACGTTTCCGTCGACAGCGAGGCGCCTGTGGTGACTTCGTCAATTTCAAGATCCAATCCGCCGGCTCGGTCTTTCGGAGGTGCTCATAGGGGTAGGGTGTGCGTGTGTGCGTTCATAGGGGTGAGTGTATGCGCGTGTATGTGAGCGCCTGCGATTGTACTGTGTTTCTCAAAAAATAAAAGTGAACAACCGTTTTTTCTCAAGCACCAATGTTTATTTTTATAGCACATGTGTCTAATTAAGCACATGTCCAATAAAATAAGAAATTAGTGCTTAAGCAATAGTCCTCCTATTTTTTTAAAGGCGACTTGCAATGTACATGTCTTTAGAAGTGTTGTACTGAACTAGTGTTTTTTCATGGCTGTAATAGTTGAAACCGAACATTCTACAATGGTATTCGAAATAAAGGAATTTCACCGATTCTGCTCAACTTGAACTAAGGGAATGTGACCAATTTAGATTCTTGACCGCGTTCATTTTATGTTTTAAAGTTCCAAGATATATTCTAGCCAGTGGCTTGTGAACCTTGTGGACTTCTTGTTATCTTATTCTTGAAATTTTATTTAAAAGGAGGGACATTTGATGTACACACCAATACACCATTGTGTCGCAAAGTTTTGAAGTGAACCGACTAGCTTAGCAAGGAAGGCCATCTACTTGGCTGCGGCGCATTTAGCTAACTGTACCTTTGTGTTGATCTTGTTATAGTTTTACCGGCTACTCCCCCGACCACAAATTCAAGGCATGTTTGACTTTTTGAAAAATCAAATCCAAATTTTAACTACTAACTTTGCGAAAAGCCATTTTAAATCCTGGGCACCAGTGCTCTCATCGTATTAAAAAATAAAATAAAAATATTTATGTGTTTAAATAAATTATGTAGCAAAATTCTAAAAGGAGTTGATGATGTATCCCACTAACGTACAAAATCTCAATTACAAATGTTTTATTTTTTGAGCTATACAAAAATAACAAAGTCTGATTTCTTTTTGGAGATTTGAATCACTACACTCAGATCCACATATTTGTTTTTTTTGTAGCTCAAAATACACATTATTACCAGGTGAAATTTTACACGTTTGTGGGATATAATAATAGCTATATCATAATTTATTCTCAGATTTTTCTAAAAGTTAGAAATATGTTTTTTAATTAATTTTTTCAAAAGGAATCACTGGTGCCTATGTGCACCAAATCTCTGGCGAAGATTTGGTGCACATGAGCACCCGGTTTTTGAAATATTTTAAAACTATATTTTTATATTTCAAAAAATCATAAGAATTATTCCATGAATACATACATATGTCATGAATACTCGTGCGAAGTTTCGGTAAAAATTATGTTATATTTTTAGCTACAGAAAAAACAAACTTATGGTTGTATAGGGACGATTTTTGTCAGAAATTTGTCTTTTTTTCTAAAGTTCATAATAAAAAATATTTTCTTCCGAAATTTTTTACAGTACATTCAGAAGATTTTTTTATATGTATGTGCTGATTTAAGCTAAAATTTTTGGAATCTCAGAAATATGTTTTTAAAAACTGGGAGCACTGGTGCTCATGTGCCAAAGTCACTTTTCGGCTAATTTTCATATAATATGACAAATAGCTGAAAAAATGGTATTTGCGAAACAAGTATAACAACATTATGCAAGCCATATATAGTTCCAAACATACTAGTAATCAAAGTATTAAAATCTAAACTATACACATGCCTATGAAATCTTATATTTTCATGCGAGGATGTAATTTTTTTTAACAAAACTCTTTTGTTCAACCAAGAAAAACACGCCCCTACTTTCTTCTTCACAAAATAGTCAAATGAATTAACATCATCCTTGGTTGCAATTCTCTTGAGATGTTGGAGCACAAGAAGTTTGTCTCCTCTGTGTATTATTTGAAGTGCAAGAAAATAGCAATCGAATGGTTCTTTTTTTTTGCGAAAGTAATCGCATTGTTCTTTCAAACAATGAATATGTCAATTCGAGATTCAAGTATTAATGAAAATAAACAATATGCAAGAAACCAGATCTCTATTTTGTTTTTAAAAGAAGTGCAGTATGGAGTTGTTGTACTAGTCAACAACCATGTGCCAAAGTCACTTTTCGACTTTTTTAATCTCAAAAATATGTTTTTTAAAACCGGGAGCACTGATGCGCATGTGCCAAAGTCACTTTTCGACTAATTTTCATATAATATGCCAAATAGCTGAAAAATGGTATTTGAAAAACAAGTATAACATCATTATTCAGGCCATATATAGTTCCAGACATACTTGTAATCAAAGTATTAAAATCTACACTATACGCATGCCTATGCAATCTTATATTTTCATGCGAGGATGTAATTTTTTTTAACAAAACTCTTTTATTCAACCAAGAAAAACACACCCCTATTTTCTTCTTCACAAAATAATCAAATGAACATCAATGATCCTTGGTTGCAATTCTCCTGAGATGTTGGAGCACAAGAAGTTTGTCTCTTCTGTGTATTATTTGAAGTGCAAGAAAATAGCAATCGCATGTTTTTTTTTTGCGAAACTAATCGCATGGTTCTTTCAAACAATGAATATGTCAATTCGAGGTTCAAGTATTAATGGAAATAAACAATATGCAAGAAACCAGATCTCTATTTTGTTTTTAAAAGAAGCATTATGGAGTTGTTGTAGTCAACAAGGCCTGCATGCGAGTCCATGACGTCAATAGGCACGCTGCTAAGATCCCCACGTGTCATGCACCAGACGGAAGCTACTAACGGCAATAATGTGACCTTGTTTATCTCTCAGGCGCAGCCAACAACAGGCTCAAAAGAAAAATAAACGTAAAATGAGTAGGAGTACCATTTTGTTCGCACAAAGCCACATCAAAATGCCCGTATTAACCGCATAGAACAATCCACTTATTTTTGTTCGTATTCACATGCAAAGTGGGCTGGTCCGAAGGTGTCGAAATCAACGAGCGGATGGCGCAAAGAAAAAGGTGAGAAAGATAAAGAAGTGGTCTGAAATAAACAAGTTTTGTCAGGTTTTGAAAACACTTTTTTGTTAGAGTTTTTCAATCCAAAAAAGTAAATGATGTACGAGTTGGATCCCGTGCACCCCACCTGTTTGTTTGATGTGTCTAGGTGTGATGACACGTCACGACGATCCACTTGGGAATGGACCTGGCGTTGGGAGAAATTACACAAGTGATGCCATTTTCATTTGCTAATCCAACCAGCATATGCTTTGCCAGGTCGAGACTGTTCGGTGATGTGGGTCCCAGCGCGGGAGAGACTTTGGCCGGTGGGCACGTGAGCCAATCTTTTCAGGATTTCCAGTTATGCCCTTCTGTTCTGTTGCAAGTGTTGTGGCGTGAGCACGCGGAGTTCTTCTGGTCCCACCGGTCAAATACTAGGAGCGCTACATGGTTCGATCAAGTCCATCGATTTTTAATTCGTTCGACGTGGTAAGTATCATGCTTTGCACGTTAAGCAAATCTCCCTACACACTTTGAAAATTGCAATGTCGATACGTGTATACAATCTGGGCACTAGTGGGTGGCCACGTTTCCGTCATAGAGTGTTTGTGTTCACTTCATCATCTTAAGATCTATCAGATCAGTTTTCTAAATTGAATCTCTTGAATATGTTCAGAGAGATAAGATGTGTGTATTCATAGAGCTAGGTACATGTACATATTTTTGAACGTTTGTGTTAAAATTGTTTTTAGCAACAAAATATCTGAGCACTATGCACGAGGTTTGAACGTGATTGTTTTTTTATGTACTTGCTACCCTGTGCGAGGAGACC
Source organism: Lolium rigidum (assembly GCF_022539505.1). Taxonomy (NCBI): domain Eukaryota; kingdom Viridiplantae; phylum Streptophyta; class Magnoliopsida; order Poales; family Poaceae; genus Lolium; species Lolium rigidum. Next base: position 341,293,635 of record NC_061513.1, on the reverse strand, counting down.
AGCTCTCTCTCCATTCCCTTCCTCTCGTCTCTACCGCCCTCTTGAGAATCGACAAAAGGATCCGGTTCGCTCCCCTCTCACGGAATCAAGGTGTAGAAAATCGAGAAAAACAAACCATGGTTGGATGGCCGAGTGGTGTTATATGTTTGGACAAACAAGTTTGAGAGAGAAAACGTTTCGTCCCAGCATCGTCTCCCAAGGGCGGACTCGGGCGATTCCTCGGAAACCCTAGACTCTAGCGCCCCTCCTCCCCTCTGCCGCTATCGTTGCAGGACATCGGGTAAAGCCCGCGCGGTGCTAGTGGCGGCCATGCCCGTATCTGCGCACTTGGAGAGGAGGCACGGGGATCTCCTCGGTCGGCCGTGGTGCTCCCGGGTGGCGGTGGAGGTTGTCCCCTACCGCGTGGTCGCTGTTCAGTCGCTCCTCGTCCCTAGCTGCCTTCACTCGATACCGTCGGTCTTCGTTACTTGGCCCACGGTGAGACGGCTGTGGTGATGGCAAAGAACGTGGTGGTGCGAGTTGGTGGGCAGCGAGGTTGGCGGAGCATCATGGAGCGTCCGGGATCGTGGTTCGCTAGTAGGGGATGGGAGAAATCCTTGTCGGATGGTCGGCACTGACGTAGTGATTTTTGAAGGGCGCCGGCCCCCTTCCCCCCCCCCTCACCGCGTGGCGGAGAAAACCAATTAATGTGTGCATATGATTTTTGTTTTTGATGTTGTGCTTGTGGTACACCAACATAGAGGTAATTGTTGGGATTTTACCATAACAACATAGACGATTTCATTTCAGTGCACATATTTTTTCCCAGCTTAAAAAGAGCAACCAATAAAGTGACCTAACAGAAACAGAAAATCGGCTACACCCTAGAGTACGGTACACGCCGCATTAGTGTCCCGTGGTATCATAGTAATTCCGCCCGACGACATTTCTTCTCGCGCAAGACCAGGACGAAATGGCAGACCCGTAAATAGGCGGAAACCCCGCTGCCCCTCGTGGGAACCCCGCGAACCTTCCCAAGTCCAACTCTCCTCTGGTCCTCTTCTCCCTCTCTGTCGCCGCCGTCAAACACACACAGCGCTTAACGGCGGCGCGCGATGGCTAATCCCGATATATAAACTCCCCCGCGGCTCCCCTCCCCTCCCGCCACACACGCAGACACCAGCAAGATCGCTCCCAATTCGCGGATAAGCTCTCTTGTAATCGCGAACCTTTTCTTTACTTTCTGTCCTGCCTCCTCGTGGTTACCGACGGGGTCCCTCCCTGCCATGGAGTCCGTCCGCGTCGCCCCTGCTCCCGCGGCGGCGGCGGCGGCGTTGGCGGAGCAGAAGCTCAAGCTAATTGAGCAGAAGACGGAATCTTTGCCCCCCGCCGCCGCCGCCGCGAAGGCGCCGGCGTCGGCGTGCAAGTGGGCGATGAAGAAGAAGCTGGTGGGCGGCGACGCCGGGTACGTGCTCGAGGACGTGCCCCACCTCACCGACTACCTCCCCGAGCTCCCGGTGCGTGCTCCCTGCTGTCTCGCTTTCGATCGGTTCGTGTTTTCCCGATTGTCCGAAGTTCTGATGCTTTTTTTGGCGCCGTTTCTGTGAGTTTGCCGCATCTGTTGTTGTTACATCATTTAGATCAGGAATTTGCCAGTTCGTTATCGAAAAAAGAGGAATTTGCCAGTTCTAGCTTGGGTTCGAGGATGAACTGATCACACCATGCGGTTCAGTTGGTCCGATGATTTTTGAAACATAAGGGAAAAATCGATCCGTTGCTGGAGCCAGTAATTTCCTCTTTCCAAACCTAGAGAAATCGATGGATCCCCTGAAAAAGCTGAAAATTTCAATTTCGAAAAAAGTAGTACAGTATCCTTGATGAATCAATTGCTCACCAGTTGCTTCTGTTGCTGATCTGCAGACGTACCCGAATCCCCTCCAGGACAACCCCGCCTACTCGGTCGTCAAGTAAGAATTCTCCACCTTTTCGTGCCAGCAACAGTTGAGTTCCCTTCCAAACACGTATGTTCGCCAAACCTGACCTTTCTTCCACGTGTTCTCCCAGGCAGTACTTCGTCAACACGGACGACACCGTCACGCAGAAGGTGAGAATTTTTCAGAATGCGATAACCGTTGCAGGGTATTAGTCTGGTGGCTTAAACTCTGTGGATTGTTGCAGATTGTTGTTCATAAGACTAGTGCGAGGGGCACCCATTTCCGCCGCGCCGGGCCGCGCCAGAGGGTCTACTTCCAGTCCGATGAGGTGAACGCCGCCATCGTCACCTGCGGCGGCCTCTGCCCCGGGCTGAACACGGTCATCCGTGAGCTCGTGTGCGGCCTGTACGATATGTACGGTATCACCAGCGTCGTCGGCATTGAGGTGAGGACTTTCGTGGTGCTCTTGTTTGTTCCGGATGTGTAATTTACAATGTTCAAATTAGTATTTTAGGTAATGCTTTGTTACGATGCTAACGATGCTCGGTTACTTAATTATAGTGACTGATTCGGACTGCTTATAGAAATGTACTGTACTTTAGATTTATTAGAGCAAAACTGCCCGAGAACACAATACTGATGGTGACACCAATATGCATTTTTAGCCGCCACTAACAAACAACTTGATGCTGCTCATTAGTTAAGTCTGAAAATAATACTAACATTCGGCATCTGTTATGTTGATTCTGTTTTTTGTTTTTTAAACTTCTTTCTGGATGTGCAATGTGCAGGGTGGATACAAGGGTTTCTATTCACGAAACACCGTCACATTGACACCAAAATCGGTGAATGACATCCATAAGAGAGGGGGAACCATTCTCGGAACTTCAAGGGGAGGACACGACACTGCCAAAATTGTTGATAGTCTTCAGGATCGTGGTATTAACCAGGTCTACATTATTGGAGGTGATGGTACTCAGCAAGGCGCTTCCGTAATATATGAGGTAACAAGGATTGCTACTTCAGGAAGGTCTCAATCAGATGCACAATGCTTGGTCTTATCTCACATGCAACTGCTTAAACTTCATTTCAGGAAGTCCGTAGACGGGGACTCAAATGTGCAGTGGTCGGTGTCCCAAAGACCATAGATAACGATATTGCGGTACTTCCCTTTTTCCAGTGTCCCTGCGTTTGTATACACGGGTGATTGTTTTTCACATTTGGTTGTGACTGATGTTGCATTGTTCACACAGGTGATTGACAAATCTTTTGGATTTGACACTGCTGTGGAGGAGGCTCAAAGAGCCATCAACGCTGCGCATGTCGAAGCTGAAAGTGCAGAGAATGGCATTGGTGTTGTGAAGCTAATGGGTCGTAACAGTGGTACGTCTCTTGCCCTATTATAGACTTGCAGTTACATCTTCAAGTAATACCTGCTCCTGCATTTTCTGAAGTAATGTGGTTTTAAGTAAATAATGAGTTTTAAATTTTACTGATGCAGGGTTTATCGCCATGTATGCTACTCTAGCTAGTCGTGATGTGGTATGTTGTTATCATCCTATAAGTTCATCACAATAATCAACGTAACAGTAATGCTGAGTCTAGACTGACCACTTTGCTCTGCTTGTAATCTCAGGACTGTTGCTTAATCCCGGAGTCACCATTCTACCTTGAAGGAAAAGGAGGCCTCCTTGAGTTCATTCAGAAACGGCTCAAGGACAGTGGTCATATGGTCATTGTTGTTGCCGAGGGTGCTGGCCAAGATCTCATCGCCCAAAGCATGAATTTTGTGGACACTCAGGATGCTTCGGGAAATAAGCTGCTTCTGGATGTTGGCCTTTGGCTATCCCAGAAGATCAAGGTCAGATTTCTGGTCCAGACTTTCATTTCCTTGTCAATGTGGGGACAAACGAGGCTCTTTATGAGACATGATCTTATTCCTCCACTGAGTTGCTTGGCTTTCTTAATCATGCAGGATCATTTCAAGAAGAAAACCAACTTCCCCATAACTCTCAAGTACATCGATCCGACATACATGATCCGTGCGGTCCGATCAAACGCCTCTGACAACGTCTACTGCACTCTGCTTGCACACAGCGCCCTCCATGGCGCCATGGCAGGGTACACTGGCTACACCGTCGCGCCCGTAAACGGCAGACATGCTTACATCCCATTCTATGTAAGTCCAGGGAACAGTGATCATCAACCTTGCGTTCAGTTGAAGTCCTATAAACCTTATGCTAATACTTGCTAAAAAAACTTGTGCCGATAGCCTGAAACTTTTGGTAACCTATGCAGAGAATCACGGAGAAGCAGAACAAAGTCGTGATCACTGATAGGATGTGGGCGAGGGTTCTGTGCTCGACGAACCAGCCTTGCTTCCTGAGCCACGAGGATGTCGAGAACATGAAGCACGATGACGACGAGCGCCACCACCTTCAAAACACGCAGCTCCTCGACAGCTCCCCGGCGAAGTGTTCACCTGACTGCAATGGGTCAGCAGCGGTAGTGTGAGAAGCACAAGATAATTTAGATGGATATATATTGAGCATGTGTGTAATTAGAGCTATCCTTTTTTAACCACTTTCTCTTATCATTTTTTTTAGTTTGCCTTGTAGAGAAACTTCTCCTGAGAATTAATGTATAATACAATAAGGGTTTCTACAATAGTAATCTCTTGTGGTAGAAGGTCATTTTTGGAGACTTGCTAGAAGCTCAATTTTGGGTGCATGCTCAGCAGCTCTTTTCGCAGCAGTTAATCCCTGATTCTGTTGTAAATTTACTGAAATGAACACTTTTATCATTTTACCCTACCCAAGGTTAAATTTGTCAAGCAAAGTAACTTTTTCGTTGGATCACATTGTAAAGCTCTTCATCAGATCAAAAAAGAAGTTGCAAAACTGATTCAATCTGAAAGGAGTGGCGACAAGGACGAGTCAGCAACGCAGACTCACGCTCGGAGGAACTGAATTCAGTCTTGAATAGGTTAGAGCAAATTCACACCGCGTTGATTAAGATGGAAACGCGTAGTTACAAGGACGCCCTGGAATCCGGATCGATCTCCGATTCCAAGAGCCAGAAGGACCTGAGGATCCCCACTTCTGAATTGGAGATTGAGGAAGCCAAGAAGGCGATTGGAAGGGAATCCAAGGGGAGAGGTGAGGTGCCGCCGATGATTTCCACTTCCACCGACACAAAATTGGCCCCAGGGGATGGAGACAAAATTTCAGGCAAGACATATCAATTACTGTTTTACATACAGTTAACTGTTTGACACTCTGTTTTACTTGTGTTACTTCTGCTGTTCTGTTCTGTTCTGCATGCTACATCCTTACATGGTTGGTGAGCTGGAGATTCTGCCATGGCTTGATTGTCATGTTGGCAAGCAAGTTAGGTTTATTTTTCTGAGCGGAGTTCGAGTTGTTGAGTCGTACAAGTGCTGTTTGAGCTATCTGACAAGGATTTTCTCTAGTGAGTCCCACTACGAAAACAAGAAGCACTGTAAGCAGCGAGGATAAAGCAAGATCTCATTTTTCTCACCCCTATTCTCTCTCATAGACATATCAAGCATTATCATTCTTCTTGTAAATTTACTAAACTTTAACACTTTTTTTACGGAATAAACTGAACACTTCTAGTGGAGATACTTTGTATCGTTTCGTTGGTGTTGCTCTCGAGAGTGTGAAAAGGGTGAAACACTGATTAAATCAAATCACCTGAGAGCCTTTTTATTCTGAATCTGGGCTATCTGGAAATTTATTTATTTCGATCACCTGGATCACAGTTAGAATGCCGATAACAGCTGCTTTGATTAGCCTGAAATGAACAAACACATACATGAACTGCAGAAACCTCTTAAATATATAGACCGGCTTATCCTGCCTAAGAAGAGAAACAGAGGAAGATACACATTCACAACATACGCTTGACACTACAAGTTAGCTTCAGGATCTTCATCGAGAATATAAGCTAGCTGAATCACAGTTAGAATGCAGATAACAAGGCATCTGCGCTGATTGCCTGTGTTGAACAAGCACAGAAATGAACTGCAGAAACCGCTTAAATATGTAGACCATCTGTCCTGTCCAACGAGATACAGAGTAGGATACACATTCACAACACATGCTTGGCACTACTGGTAGGATTTCCAAGAGAACAGCTGAAGCTTGAACGAATGAACATGTTGATTAGCCTGTAATGAACAAGCACATAAATAAACTGCAGAAACCTCTTACATTACCGGCTGTCCTGAACAACAAGAGACACAGAGTAGGATACACATTCACAACAAATTCTTGGCACTACTGCTACAAGTAAGCTAGCTTCAGGATCTTCAAAGAGAAAAGTTGAAGCTTGAACGAATGAACATTATCGATGCAGCTGCGATCGGGAGCAACAGCACTATGCCACGGCTAACAAAAGCCCGCGGCCGGGAGCAACAGCACTACAACACGGCTAACAAAAGCCAGATATGACAACAATGAGAAGAATTCAGGGGTGCTCCAAGAGTGCTCCAGGGGTCCTCTTTGAAGTGATTGGTCGAGCCAAACTCTACCCTCGGTACACGCCTGAAGGGTCGGCATTTTGGACGATCCAGGGATGCTCCAGGACCTTATGGAGGGGAAGCCGATTCGCGGAGTGTTTAACAAGCATCTGCAACAAGTCCAAGACAAACCAGTCATGAGATGCTCTCGTCACTTGTCACAAAAACCACCTCATATTACAATCATGATCTGAAAGAAGGCCATGAACTAATTACCTGTGAAATGAGGTCCTTGGCAGCAGGAGAAACGAATGGTTTCGATGGAAATTTCAGGTCAACTTTCACTATCCTGGATTGTAAAAATAAGGCAGCTTATAAGAAAAGTACAAGGCCCAATGGGAGCTAAGTAGAGTTGCATGGAAGTGACTCTAGTCTCTCAATCACGACGATTTAAACATGTGATCCAGTAAAAAAAAATCTATTACTGATGATGGATACCAGGAAACCTGAACCTAAAAAAAGGATGCCTAGCCATGCTAACCAGTGATCAATGTAACATATGTCTGTTTCATGTAGAAGCAACATGCATAGCATTTGCTTAGCAGTAGAAAGTTAAAGCACTTATGACAGAATATGTAGCTCACTTAGAAGAAATTATAAAGTAGGAGGAAGCAAGATTCATAAGAACATTGAGTCAAGAAAGTAAAATCATAGCATTCATCATGAGTTACCTTCGATATGTTTCGGAGTGCTCTTTCGCTTCAAAAGGTGGGAGACCATAAAGGAACTCATAACATAGGATGCCCAAGCTCCATATGTCGACATGGTAATCATGTTCCGTCTTCTCCACTGGACAAATTGCAACAAGTTAGGAGGCAAGAAAAAGCATATATGAAAATTTAGGGTATTTGGTTTCTCAATAAATCAGTTTTGGCATGGAAGTATTAAGTACCCATTTCAGGAGGCAGATAATCTAGAGTTCCACACATTGTCCTTCTCCGGTTGAAGGTATGAACAGACCAACCAAAGTCCGCAATCTTCAACTCTCCCTGTCATGAAATCATATGCATATGTAAAATGCCAGAGAGAGTACTGTTCCAGATCACAAAAAACGAATAGAACAGTGCAAATACCTGAGCTCCAACTAAAAGGTTTTCTGGTTTAATATCTCGATGGATCACATGCTTCCCATGTAGATAGATGAGGGCTCGTGCCAATGATGCTATGTACTGCAAACCAGTGAATCAGTTAGTACTTCGAACAGTGGGTAAAAGGTACATTTACCATGAAACACATGCAAAGAGATACTTACGGTAGCTGAGCGTCTTTCAGAGAAATGCTTGCATCTCTGCAACTCCTTGTAAAGCTCACCTTTCGCAGCATGCTCCAAGATCAGGTACACACGGGTCTGCAAAATCCACATGACAAAGAACACACGATAAGAATGAGAGGACACAAAATGAGGAAAATAAAGCTTCTCTGTATTGTAGTTGGGCTAATCAGGACCTGATCATAAAAGTAGCCATATAGGCGAAGAATATTGGGGTGCCTAAGGTGACTCTGTATCTCGACCTCACGCCGCAGCTGATGCTCCACCTGAGATTGCTTCAACTGATTCTTGAAAAGAACTTTCAAAGCCACAATCTGATTGCTCTGTTTCCATAGGAAGAAAATGGTGTAAGGCTGAGTATTAACAATTCCAAACGACATTAAAGAGCTACCACATCCAACATGTTTGCTGGTAATCCTGCCATCTTTAAGAGAACATGTAGCCCCATACAATGGAATTGTGCTATGTATGAAAAATGTTCATGAAACGGGTACCTTACCATGGAATTGTGCTACAACTAGAAGTCAAAAGTAGGCAACAGATAGCATATATATTAAACTTGTGGCCTCAACATGTGTATTACTGTGTGTTTCCTAATTCTAAACCCAAAACGCACACATGTGGACCAATGCTTAGTCGCAGAACAGATAGATCTCAGGTCTAATTATTGAACCACCTACAGTAACGATCTAATCAGGTCCAGGCGCCCATCAATGGCAAAACATAAAACCCTTGAATGAAATCATGATTCTGAGTTAATCTGCCTACTACATATAGAACAAAAGAGTACCATTACAGCACTGAACAATAAAACATGCTACGATTACTGACGAGATAAATAGCCTACAGCATATTACTGACGAGATAAATAAATGGCGTAGAGCATCTTACTCTCTTTTCTCTGGCCAAGTAAACATGGCCGAACTTGCCCCTCCCGAGCGCTTTCCCGACGTCGAAGTCAGACAGCACCCACCGCTTCTCCTCCTGCGAATGCTGCGTAGCCTACAGGGAGTGGACAGAAAAGACACATTATAGTTCTTCCATTTTATGGGAAGATCTTATGCTGGTGAGTCTGAAAGTGCCTTCGTGGGCCAAACAAACGATATAAGACGCACAAAATGCATCTTTTACCATGCAAACCATAACAGGAAGCTGAGAACCCAAAATGCAATCTTGAACCAAACAAAGAAAAGAGGACCTTGATCCTTTCCGCGGCTGGCTGACGTCAGCTACCGATCTAACCCTAGCATTAAGGGGAATAATCATGCGAGATCGGATCGCCGCTCGATTCGAGCAAGGCCGCGAGCAAACGGCCACCCCCAAGAACATCCCGGCGGCGGTCCCTGGCCAAATCCCAAGAATCTTGACGGACGGGCGCCGCCACCGCCGCCGGCGCCGGCGACGGCGGCGGTAAGGGAGGCACGAGATCGGGGCCTTTTTTGGTTAGGGTTTGGTGGCCTCCGGGGTCGCTCGTGGGAGCGAGCCGGGAGGCGAGGTCGTGAGTACTCTGGCTGCTACCCCCAAGATTTCCCACACGGCCACAAGAACCGCACAGATCTGGCAGGGGTACCCGGAGGAGGGGAGGGGAGGGAGGGTGAGCAAGCAGACATACCTGCTCCTCGGAGTGCGAATCGGTGGAGATCGCCATGGCCGGCCGGCTGGCTGGCGGTGGAGCGGGGGAGCGCAGGGGAGGTGGGGAGCGGCGAGGCGAGTTTGGAATTGGGGAATTTCTGGATCGCAGTTCAATTAAAGGCTCTCCGGGAGAGGCCTCAACGGTCGGATTATTCTTCCCTGCGTGCGTGCCACTCACGTGCCAGTGCCAGCCGTTGAAAACTCCATATGGGCTCAGCAAAAACTTTGAGGCCGTGATGCTGGGCCTTACGGAAGAGCAAGCGGGTCGTCAATCGTGTACAAATGCTCCGTCTTGTTTCAAAATTTCAGATGTATTTTAAGCTTTGACCACAAACTACCTCTGTCTATAAGAAAATGCTAAGAGCACGTCTAAATTTGGATGTATATATTCACTTTTTAATGTATAGCAGATGCATCTAAATTTAGACAAACTTTCGACATTTTTTTATGGACGGGGGGTGTATATAAGATTTAGTAAACGGTTACCAACCATAATTATATAAAAGTATTTGTGAATATGAATTTCAATGTGCCTTTTTTGTGTATACATGATTGGTTAATTGATGGTCCAAACATGAATTTGAATCGATAAATGCAACTTCATTTTTGGACATACATCCACGGACAGGGACGAAGCCAACAAGGCTTTGTGCCAAACTCTAGAATCGGGTCTTTCTCACTAGAAAAATTGAACTACTGAATATTTATAATGTCTATGTCATAATATAGTAATAGCAGTTGGATATATTAAGAACCATACCTATTCAATACCCGATTGCATAAGAACCATACAAATATATTTATCTTTATTTCATTTAGCTTTATCACAAAAATTACACCACTACCATTACCATACTATTTTGTTTTTGCATAGCATTTGGTTTACCTTTCGTATTGCATTTACTTTCTTTACTTTGTTACTTTACATATTTGTTTTCAATTCTAATACGAAACCTTCGCTTGGTGGAGTTGAGCACACAAGGCAACACTATTTTGTTCTGTAGGTTGTTAGAAGAGGAAAGAGAAGTGGAAATCCACAAATGTAGCTTGAGCTACATGCGGCTCATTTTAAAAAAATTCATAAATAATATATTTAAGTTTCAAATAAAATCTGAAAACAAAATCTTGATGTAGACAATCTTGTGTTCTACCGAGCATGCAAATTTGCAACTCGAAATACCTTATATTCGAGGATATGCAAAAATGAAAATTTCTGATATCTATAATAGTGAATAGTACAAAATCTCACAATCTCAAAATCTGCCAGATTTTGTCATTTTTATGCTGCCTCGAATATATGGTATCTGGGGTTCAAATTTTACACAATGATACAACTCAACATTGCCTACATCAATATTTTATTGTTGGATTTTTTTGAACTTAGAATGCTATTTTTGAAATTTTCAAAAAACGAGCTATGTTTAGCCCGTCCTACAAAAGTCCACACTCGAAGAGAAGTACATTTTCTACTAGTGTTTTCCCGAGAGTTCGGTATAAACTCTTGATAACCCACAAGTATAGGGGATCGCAACAGTCTTCGAGGAAAGTAAAACCCAATTTATTGATTCGACACAAGGGGAGACAAAGAATACTTGAAAGCCTTAACAGCGGAGTTGTCAATTCAGTCGCACTGGAAACAGAACTTGCTCGCAAGAATTTATCGATAGTAACAGTTTTATAGCGAGTACCAGTAGTGAAATAACAGCGACGAGTAACAAAGACAAGCGAGTAGTGATTATAGTAAACAGCAGTATTAAAATATTGTAGGCACAGGGATGGATGAACGGGCGTTGCATGGATGAGAGAAACTCATGTAACAATCAAAGCAGGGCATTTGCAGATAACAATAAAACAGTGTCCAAGTACTAATCAATCAATAGGCATGTGTTCCATATATAGTCGTACGTGCTCGCAATGAGAAACTTGCACAACATCTTTTGTCCTACCGAGCGTGTGGCAGCCGGGCCTCTAGGGAATCTACTGGAAATTAAGGCACTCCTTTTAATAGAGCACCGGAGCAAAGCATTAACACTCCGTGAACACATGTGATCCTCATATCACCGTCATCCCCTCCGGTTGTCCCAATTTCTATCACTTTGGGGCCTCGGGTTTCGGACAGCAATACGTGTATACAACTTGCAGGTAAGATCATAAAACAATGAACATCATAATGAATTGATAACATGTTCAGATCTGAGATCATGGCACTCGGGCCCTAGTGACAAGCATTAAGCATAACAAGTTGCAACAATATCATAAAAGTACCAATTACGGACACTAGGCACTATGCCCTAACAATCTTATGCTATTACATGACCAATCTCATCCAATCCCTACCATCCCCTTCAGCCTACAGCGGGGAATTACTCACACATGGATGGGGGAAACATGGCTGGTCGATGGAGAGGCGTCGGTGGTGATGATGGCGATGATCTCCTCCAATTCCCCGTCCCGGCGGAGTGCCGAACGGAGTTTCGGTCCCGAGACGGAGTTTCGCGACGGTGGCGGCGTACTGGATGTATTCTGGCGATTTCTTCTAACCCCCCGTGCGTTTTTAGGTCGAAGGCAATAAGTAGTCCGAAGGAGGGCGTCGGGGGCCAGCCGAGACCACCACACACTAGGGCCGCGCCGGCCTAGCGTGTGGGTCCCTCGGGCCCCCACCTGGCTTGCCCTTCTGGCTCCACCAATATTCTGGGAAAATAGGACCTTACGCATAAATTCCGAGGATTTTCCTGAAAGTTGGATTTCTGCACAAAAACGAGACACCAGAACAGTTCTGCTGAAAACAGCATTAGTCCGTGTTAGTTGCATCCAAAATACACAAATTAGAGGCAAAACAATAGCAAAAGTGTTCGGGAAAGTAGATACGTTTTGGACGTATCAACTCCCCCAAGCTTAGCTTATTGCTTTTCCTCAAGCAATTCAGTTAACAACTGAGTGCGATAAAAGAACTTTCACGAACACATTTGTTCATATGATGTAAATATTCTCATGATATGGCAAGTACTTAACCAGTTCATAATAAGATACATGCAAATAAAATCATCTAATAGCCATGTCAATCATGGAAAAGGTACCAACAAATTAATAATGAGCATCATGAATCATGTCTATGTTCATAGAATGATATGATAAAGTGGTCGCTTGCCCATAATTGTACAGCAAAACATAAATGATTGGGCACCTTTGAGGTTCATGAGAAGACTGGCAATATAGATTATCAAAGATTAAAGCATCAAAGTTATACCACCATTAATCACATTTTGGGACAAGCATATTATACTAAGAATGACAGTTGTGCTCTCAAGAAAGTGCTCAAACAAAAGGATGGAGACGCAATGTAGAAGTAAAAGATTGACCCTTCGCAGAGGGAAGCAGTGATTAACATGTGCTAGAGCTTTTCATTTGTAAAACAGGAGTAAAATTATTTTGAGAGATGTTTATTGTTGTCAACGAATGATAATGGGTACTCTAACTACCTCGTCAGCCAGACTTTCAAGAGCGGCTCCCATGAAGGACGTTATCTCTACCAGCAAGGTAAATCATCCCTCTTCTCTTTGTTTACACACGTACTTTAGTTTTATTATGGATGACACTCCCCCCAACCTTTGCTTACACAAGCCATGGCTAACCGAATCCTCGGGTGCCTTCCATCAATCACATACCATGGAGGAGTGTCTATTTGCAATTTAAGTTGCTTATTGATAAATCAGGGCAAAACATGTGAAGAGAATTATTAATGAAAGTTGATTAATTGGAGCTGGGAACCCCGTTGCCAGCTCTTTTTGCAAAATTATTGGATAAGCGGATGTGCCACTAGTCCATTATGAAAATCAGTCGGGAGTAAATGACAAGATTGAAAGATAAACACCACATATTTCCTCATGAGCTATAAAACATTGACACAAATTGAGAAGCATTTTGAAGGTTTAAAGGTAGCACATGAAAATTTACTTGGAATGGTTTGAAATGCCATGCATAGGTATTTATGGTGGACACTCGGAATAACTTGGTTTTCGGTGTTTGGAAGCACGAGCGGCGTTCCCGCTCGGTACAAGTGAAGGCTAGCAATAGGCGGGAAGCGACAATCAAGAGAGCGATGACTTGTCATAATCATGCTTGCGACAAAATAAATTAATGGAGGCATAAAAGTGATACAAGAACTCTGAGGTAAAGTAAATCATCGAGGCTTAATTGACATTTTGTTCAGTCATATGCATGCGTGAGCATGTGCCAAGTTGATTCAAGTGAATTATTCAGAGGAGGATACCACAATGTCATACCTATCTATGAATAAAACAATGCAAGCAAATATGTATGACATGCTACTCATATTAATAAATTGGAGCTAATAATGAGAGATCATGAACTACTAGACTTTCTTAAATGACATATACCTCACATGAACCAACTAGGCATGCTCACATGGATGAGTATATGTACAAAAATGAAAACAAATAGAGTTCATACCAGCCTCTCACCACAATCGGATTGTCGTAGATCGTCATTATTGCATTTTCACTTGTGTAGCTTGAATAATAGGAAATGAAAACCACGCTCCAGCCACCGAAGACCATTGAACTCATAATGAACTTTACAAAACCAAAGAAGAAAAACATATATTTTTGGTGTTTTCGAATTGGAAACAAGAACAAAAGGAAACGAGCAAACAAAGCAAAATCTTTTTGGGTTTTCTTATAGCAAACCAACGATAGCAAATAGAGCAAGATAAAAGCAAGAAACTAAAATAAACAAGTGATAAAGAGAAACAACAGAAATATTTTTGGTCTTTTTGTGTTTTAGGAAAGAAACAAAGCAAAAAACAAGAAAATGAAAACTAAAAGAAACACAGAAAAGCAAGATGGCAGAAATCTGCCAAAACTTAACTGCAGTTCAGTAATCGATTTTTAAGAAAATCTTACGCTGCTCAGATCGAAAAGTGTTCAACTAATGAAAGTTAGATAACAACCTGGGGAACATGCACAAAAATTGGCAGCTCAAAATAACGTTCTGGCTGTGCACACGATTTTTTTTAGTAACAGTCCAGAATCTGTTTTCAGGCAGCACTTCCCCAAATATCATCTTCCCCTCATTAGAAAACCACTCAAAGAAACTAAACAAGTATGTACGAGTATCCAGCAACCATAATATGCAAAGAATGAGTGATGCCGGTATACCTCCCCCCAAGCTTAGGCTTTTGGCCTAAGTGGAGATCAACCCCGGCGAGGGTCTGGGTTCCACGCCGGTGGATCATACATGGCGTAGTCATAATAAGGTCCCGATGCGGAAGAAAAGCATGGAGGCTCCTCATGCCCAACTTGTTGATGCGAAGAACTTGTCGCATCGGATGACGAGTCGAGGTGTTCCTCGGCCTCCTCCGTGTTGTCTCTTGCACGATGGCCATCTCCCTCTATGTATGCATTCAGTTCACCTTCCGTGACTGACCAATCCTTCTTGGAACCAAAGTTAAATAGAACAGGTGCAGGCAATCCTACTAGTTTTTCAGTTTTCTTAGTTATTCTCCAAGTTTTCTTGTAAAATGTAATCCTGTAAGACAGGTTACTCAAATTGGATGAGTCAGAAACAAATTCATGCTTAATCATGGATACTATGTCAAGTTTCTCTATGGGAATTTGAATATCAAGATGGTGAGGTTCTACACCGTGCATAGATAATAAACGAGAGGCGATGAGACCTCCACAAATTCCACCCTTCTCACGGTTAGTAGCAAGTCTATTGGCTATCAAAGCACCCAAGTTGTAAGTCCTATCACCTTGTAATGCAGCAGCTAGAAAGGCTAGATCCTGGATAGATAACTTACTTCCATTCTTTCTAGCAAGAACGCACTTGGTGATGAAATAAGCAAAGTAACGAATAGCTGGGAGTTGAATACTACTGATTTTACCACCATCCTCTGAGAAGCTTCTTCCATGACAAATCATCTTGAAGAGGTGCAAGAACTCTTGCGGCGATCCCCTTATCTTCTCGCATGATCCCCATTGCGGCACTCTAATTGCTGCACAAAAATCATTGAATGGCAAGTTGACAGCTTTATTATAAATTTTGTACCGAACCATGGGGTTAGATCGCGACCAATTGAATTCAAAATCCTGCACTACAGACATAGTCAATTTTGCATATTGGCATGGTTCACCAACAACAAAATCATCCAACCCTGCACGAGAGATTAGACTTTGAACATCTTGCAAGATTCCTGCACTTCTCATAAAATCCATGCACGGGTAGTAAGCGGGGTATACTCCTTCTTCGCGGTGAACTCTCATGACCTGTTGCACCTCCAATTCTTGTTGCTTGAGTTGGTGCCTACTCCCTTCCATTTTCTAAAAAATTTCAACAAACATTATAAAATTTGATTTGGTGACATATAATTGAGGGAAACTACCATAGGAACTTGCTAGAGTACTAATCATGCATCAAAACTAGTTTCTACCACTTAGAACAAGCATGCAAGCTCACTAAACATGTTACCTACAGCAGCACAATATTCAAGATATACTCCACCAAATAAAATTCTACTTGGATAATCGGAGGAGTCACATACCGGAGAGCAAATGTGCCAAATTCCAGACAGAAATCTGGGCTGAGCAAAGAGATCGAGAAATACGGAGCTCTTGAGCAAAAACGCGAGTGAGAGGAACCTGGTGCGAGTTTTTTCGGGAGAGAGAAGAGAGTGGGAGGAAGAGATGATGTAGTGGGGCAAGGAGGGACCCACACGCCAGGGTGGCGCGCCCCCCTTGCTGGTCGCGCCGGCCTGTGGGGTGCCACCACGGGTGCCCCACCGGTCATCCCCAGGTGTTCCCAGGTGCCTCATCAAAAAATAGGACCAATGGTATAATTTTTGTGAATTTCTGAAAACTTTGAAAAATGCACATTTCTGGGTGTCAAAATTATTATTACTGGGCAGGAAATTTTTTGAAATCTCTAATTAACTAAAGAACTTTTCAAAAACAAAAGTGCTACAGCAAGTAGAACAAGTGGAGGGAGAAAGAGATGTTGTTTAGTTCCTCTATGCATATAAAATGAATTTGTTAACAAGGTTGATCAAGTCTTGCCAGCAAATAAATTTTACATAGCATATGAAGAAATAAACCTCAAATCAATCATGTTACCTTGTATTGTATTGATATAGATCCAATCACAAGAGTTTGATATTCTTCTTTAGGCTCATATATTGGACAATCAATAGTTCCCACTTTGATAGTTCTCACATTAGAAATTGTATTAACTCCACATGCTTTCTCAATCCTCTTGGGAAAATAAACGGTATGCTCCTTGTCATTGACATTGAAAGTAACTTTTCCTTTATTGCAATCAATAACAGCCCCTGCAGTGTTAAGAAAAGGTCTCCCAAGAATAATAGACATATTATCATCTTCGGGCATTTCCAACACAACAAAATCAGTTAATATCAAGCAATTGTTAGTAACTTGAACAGGAACATCCTCACATATACCAACAGGAATAGCAATAGATTTATCAGCCATTTGCAAAGATATATCGGTCGGTATCAACTTATCTAAATAAAGTCTCTTATAAAGAGAGAAAGGCATAACACTAACACCCGCTCCCAAATCACATAGAGCGGTTCTAACATAATTATTCTTGATAGAACAAGGAATAGTCGGTATACTCAGGTCGCCAAGCTTCTTTGGAACCTTACCATTAAAAGAGTAATTAGCAAGCATAGTGGAAATCTCCTCATTAGGAATTTTCCTTTTGTTAGAGACAATATCTTTCATATACTTTGAATAAGGAGGCAATTTAATAGCATCAGTCAAAGGTATTTGCAGGAATAAAGGTTTCATCCAATCACAGAACTTATTATAATGTTCTTCTTCCTTTGATTTTAGTTTCTTAGCAGGAAAAGGCATTTGCTTTTGAACCCAAGGTTCCCTTTCATTACCATGTTTCTTAGCAATAAAATCTTCTTTAGTATACTTCTTATTTTTAGCATGCTTTTCATGTTCTTCTTCAACCTCTTCTTTATCAGAAGCATCATTCTTATCATCATCTTTATCATGTTCATTACCACTTTCAGTTTCGGCATCGAAATAGAAATACTATTAGGATCATTAACGGGCTCGGAGGATTCTACAACAGTTTTATGTTTCTTTTTCTTTTTCTTAGATGGAGCACTAGTTTCAGTTCGTTGAGAATCTTGTTCAATTCTTTTGGGATGCCCTTCAGTATATAGAGGATCCTGGGTAGAAACACCCCCTCTAGTTGTTACTACATAAGCATGTTTTTCTTTAGAATTATCTTTTAACAAGTCATTTTGCACTTTAGTGAGTTGATCAATTTGAGTTTGAACCATTTGAAAATGTTTAACAAGCATCTTAACATCATTGGAGGTTCTCTCCACAATACCATGCAATTCACCAATAGCTCGAGAATTTTGCATTAAATGATTCTCTACTCTCATATTGAAATTATTTTGCTTAACAATATAATTATCAAACTCATCTAAGCATTGAGCAGGAGGTTTTGAATATGGAATATCTTCTCTAGTAAAGTGTTCAAGAGAGTGTACCTCAATTATGGATGAAGGGGGAGTGATCTTACATGAATCTTCTATGGGAGGTAAATTCTTCACATCTTCGGATTTAATACCCTTCTCTTTAAGAGATTTCTTGGCTTCCCTCATATCTTCATCATTTAATGTAATCATACCACTCTTCTTCAATATCGGTGTCGGGGTTGGTTCAGGTGTAGACCAATCATCATGATTCCGGCCTATTCTCGCCAATAATTCTTCGACATCGTCTGGAGTTCTTTTCCTGAAAACACAACCAGCACAACTATCCAGGTATGCCCTAGACTCAATGGTTAGTCCACTATAAAATATATCAAGTAAATCATGCTTTTCCAAATCATGGTCAGGCCAAGCTCTAATAAGAGAGCAAAATCTAGCCCAAGCCTCAGGCAATTTCTCTCCATCTTCTTGATCAAAATTATAAATTCTATGCAAAGCAATATGTTGAGCACTAGCAGGAAAGTATTTCCGGAAGAAAACATCAAGCAATTCTTTTGGATTATTAATAGAATCAGGTGGCAAACTATTATACCAAGTTTTAGCATCATCCTTTAATGCGAAAGGGAAAATTTTAGCAACGAAATAAGTACGCTTCTTAACATCATCGAGAAAACAAGCTACTCGAGTAGATAGCTCAATCATGTGTTCTACAACACTTTCTTTTTCAGTACCACAAAAAGGTGTTTTCTCCACAATAGATATGTGAGACAAATCAAGAGAAAAATCATAATCCTTATCCTTAATGTTTATAGGAGATGTGGCAAATTTAGGATCAAGAGACAGTTTATATCTAACACTATGTTGTGCAAGCAACTTTTTATTTTTTCTTGCATCAGTAGTAGCATTGCATTTATCAATAAAATCATCATCAAGTTCTACATAATCTTCATCAAGATCATCACTAGAGTATTCAACGGACTCGGGTGAATTAACGAGTGTAGCAGCATTTTCATTAGGAGTTTCAGCATTTTCAATTTGTCTAGACCTAGCAATTGTAGCATCTAGAAAAGATCCCAATGAACCACTATCATCAAGCACAGCGAAGCATCATCAATATTATAAAAAATTTCAGATCTAGCGAAGTACCGGCATGTGAAGCATGTGGTGGTGAAACAAGTTTATCAATCACGGATGGTGAATCAAGAGCGACGAGAGGTACTCGAGTTGTACCTTTTCTTGTAGTGGATGGTAATATGGCGACTTTAGGATCGCGAGGTTTACCCATGATGGAGAATTTGTAGCGAACAATATCAATCCAAGTGAACTTGCAAATAAAGCTATGCTCCCCGGCAATGGCGCCAGAAAATAGTCTTGATAACCCACAAGTATAGGGGATCGCAACAATCTTCGAGGGAAGTAAAACCCAATTTATTGATTCGTCACAAGGGGAGACAAAGAATACTTGAAAGCCTTAACATCGGAGTTTTCAATTCAGCTGCACGTGGAAACAGACTTGCTCGCAAGAGTTTATCAGTAGTAACAGTTTTATAGCAGTAGCGACGGTGAACTAACGACAGCAGAATAACAAAGACAGCGAGTAGTGATTATAGTAAATAGCGGTATTAAAATACTGTAGGCACGAGGATGGATGAACGGGCGTTGCATGGATGAGAGAAACTCATGTAACAATCAAAGCGGGGCATTTGCGAGATAACAATAAAATGGTGTCCAAGTACTAATCAATCAATAGGCATGTGTTCCATATATAGTCGTACGTGCTCGCAATGAGAAACTTGCACAACATCTTTTGTCCTACCAGCCGGTGGCAGCCGGGCCTCTAGGGAATCTACTGGAAATTAAGGCACTCCTTTTAATAGAGCACCGGGGCAAAGCATTAACACTCTGTGAACACATGTGATCCTCATATCACCGTCATCCCCTCCGTTTGTCCCAATTTCTGTCACTTTGGGGCCTCGGGTTCCGGACAGCAATACGTGTATACAACTTGCAGGTAAGATCATAAAGCAATGAATATCATAATGAATTGATAACATGTTCAGATCTGAGATCATGGCACTCGGGCCCTAGTGACAAGCATTAAGCATAACAAGTTGCAACAATATCATAAAAGTACCAATTACGGACACTAGGCACTATGCCCTAACAATCTTATGCTATTACATGATCATTCTCATCCAATCCCTACCATCTCCTTCAGCCTACATCGGGGGAATTACTCACACATGGATGGGTGATACGTCTCCGACGTATCGATAATTTCTTATGTTCTATGCCATATTATTGATGATACCTACATGTTTTATGCACACTTTATGTCATATTCGTGCATTTTCTGGAACTAACCTATTAACAAGATGCCGAAGTGCCGGTTCTCGTTTTACTGCTGTTTTTGGTTTCGAAATCCTAGTAACGAAATATTCTTGGAATTGGACGAAACGAAGACCCGGGGCCTATTTTTCCACGGAGCTTCCGGAAGACCGAAGAACATACGAAGTGGGGCCACGAGGTGGCGACACCACAAGGCGGCGCGGCCTAGGGGGCCCGCGCCGCCTATGGTGTGGGCCCCTCGTCAGGCCCCCGACTCTGCCCTTCCGCCTACTTAAAGCCTCCGTCGCGAAACCCCTGATGCGAAAAACCACGATACGGAAAACCTTACTGAGACGCCGCCGCCGCTGATCCCATCTCGGGGGATTCTGGAGATCTCCTCCGGCACCCCGCCGGAGAGGGGATTCATCTCCCGGAGGACTCTACACCGCCATGGTCGCCTCCGGAGTGATGAGTGAGTAGTTCACCCCCGGACTATGGGTCCATAGCGGTAGCTAGATGGTTGTCTTCTCCTCATTGTGCTTCATTGTTGGATCTTGTGAGCTGCCTAACATGATCAAGATCATCTATCTCGTAATACTCTATGTTGTGTTTGTCGGGATCCGATGGATAGAGAATACCATGTCATGTTAATTATCAAGTTATTACATATGTGTTGTTTATGATCTTGCATGCTCTCCGTTACTAGTAGAGGCTCGGCCAAGTTTTTACTTTTAACTCCAAGAGGGAGTATTTATGCTCGATAGTGGGTTCATGCTCGCATTGACACCTGGGACGGTGACAAAAAGTTCTAAGGTTGTGTTGTGCTTGTTGCCACTAGGGATAAAACATTGGCGCTATGTCCGAGGATGTAGTTGTTGATTACATTACGCACCATACTTAATGCAATTGTCCGTTGCTTTGCAACTTAATACTGGAGGGGTTCGGATGATAACCTGAAGGTGGACTTTTTAGGCATAGATGCGGTTGGATGGCGGTCTATGTACTTTGTCGTAATGCCCAATTAAATCTCACTATACTTATCATGTCATGTATGTGCATTGTTATGCCCTCTTTATTTGTCAATTGCCCGACTGTAATTTGTTCACCCAACATGCTTTTATCTTATGGGAGAGACACCTCTAGTGAACTGTGGACCCCGGTCCATTCTTTAATACTTGAAATACAAATCTGCTGCAATACTTGTTTTACTATTTTCTCTGCAAACAATCATCTTCCACACAATACGGTTAATCCTTTGTTACAGCAAGCCGGTGAGATTGACAACCTCACCTGTTTCGTTGGGGCAAAGTACTTTGGTTGTGTTGTGCGGGTTCCACGTTGGCGCCGGAATCTCCGGTGTTGCGCCGCACTACATCCCGCCGCCATCAACCTTCAACGTGCTTCTTGGCTCCTCCTGGTTCGATAAACCTTGGTTTCTTTCTGAGGGAAAACTTGCTGCTGTGCGCATCATACCTTCCTCTTGGGGTTGCCCAACGAACGTGTGAAATACACGCTATCAAGCATATTTTCTGGCGCCGTTGCCGGGGAGATCAAGACACGCTGCAAGGGGAGTCTCTACTTCCCAACCTCTTTACTTTGTTTTTGTCTTGCTTTGTTTTATTTACTACTTTGTTTGCTGCATTATATCAAAACACAAAAAAAAATTAGTTGCTAGTTTTACTTTATTTACTGTCTTGCACTCTATATCAAAAACACAAAAAAATTAGTTTACTTGCATTTACTTTACTTGATTCATCATGTTTTCTTTTAATTTTACCACAAAGAACATACCGGTAGGACAAGGGTCTATAATTGGGAGGAACAATATAGAAGAATTTTTCACCCATGTTAGTACCGTTGAAGATTTTGAAGATAGACACTTGGTAGAACTTGCTCCTACTTATGAAATTGCTTGATGCTTGCTTTAGTTCGCCTGTTGGAAACTAAATTTGTTAATCTTAATCCTATAATCCAACACATGTTTCTTACACTTGGTGATTTGGAAGAGGGGAAAAGAAAGATTTTGTTTTATAAACCCTTCTTAGAGAATTTGGTGGTCTAGCAAGAGAGGCTAGAAAGGTCTTTGCTAAATTTAATATGCTTGGTTCTCGTACTAATTTTGTTGGTCTCCTTGAAAAAATGGATATGGATAGGATAAGGTACACTAATAATGCTAATGATGGTGGGGAGATCAAAGCACCAATACCATGTAAACTCCTAGCTATGAATGATGCACTAGAACATAACTATGCTTGGCTTGTTCCTGAAAATTTGTTTGATGAGAGTAGCAAGCCCAAGACTAATGAGAAGGGAGACGCTGAAACTTATGTATCCAATATACTATGCATGGTTGAGAAAACTCCAAACCCCGCTGTTGACACACCATCTCTCGATGTTACTTGAGATACACTTTCTGCGCCTAGCTGAAAGGCGTTAAAGAAAAGCGCTTATTGGAGACAACCCATGTTTTTACTCCAGTATTTTTGTTTTATATTTGTGTCTTGGAAGTTGTTTACTACTGTAGCAACCTCTCCTTATCTTAGTTTTAAGTTTTGTTGTGCCAAGTAAAGTCTTTGATAGAAAAGTAAGTACTAGATTTGGATTACTGCGCAGTTCCAGATTTGTTTGCTCGTCACGAATCTGGGTCTATCTCCCTGTAGGTAGCTCAGAAAATTAAGCCAATTTACGAGCATGATCCTCAGATATGTACGCAACTTTCATTCAATTTTAGCATTTTCGTTTGAGCAAGTCTGGTGGCCTAATAAAATCTATCTTTACGGACTGTTCTGTTTTGACAGATTCTGTCTTTTATTTCGCATTGCCTCTTTTGCTATGTTGGATGAATTTCTTTGATCCACTAAGAGCATCCCCACTCGTTGGCGCTCCCCACGCCCAAATCCGGCGAAATTTTCGTCCGGATTGGAGGAAGATTTGGCGTGGGGAGTAGCAGTTTCCCAGCCGCGTGCCCAGGCGAAGTCGACGAGGCGAATTTAAAAAACGGAAACTTGACAAACTACGGCTAAAAACGGGTGAATATAGACTAAATTTAATGATATTTACTACATAACGGGCGGAGTTCATACATAGAGGCCGAATTCGACTATATTTCGAATTCGGCTACGGAAATTCAAATGCTAATTTTAAAACACGGCGCTCTACATGCCGAAATGGCGGTAGAACACCGTGTAGTCGCCGCCGTCGTCGTCGGAGCCGCCGTCGTCGTCGACCTGCGGCGGCGCGGCCTGGCTGCTGCTGCCCTGGCCGGCGTCTCCCCATCGAGGCGGGGAAGGCTTGTACCATTCGTCGTCCGACGCTTCGAGGTCGACGAATGGGACGGCGGCGGCGGTTGGAGCGGCGGCGCGGCCGGCGCGGGCGGCGAGTCGCTGCGCGGCGGCCAGGTCCAACAGCCTCGCCTGCTGCTCCGCCTGCGCGGCGCTCCCGGTCGCGCTCGGCCCGGTCCGGTGCGGCGTCGTCCGCGCGCTTCTCCTCCTCCATGTCCCGAGCGATCCGGCGATCGCCTCCGACATCGCTGCGTCCTCCGCGCGCTTTGCCTCCTCCTCGGCGAGCTGGTTTGCGGCGGCGGCCTCTTTCTTCGTCCTCTTCCGGCCGCCCTGCGGCGCGGAAGGCTCGTCGCGGATGACGAGGGCGCCGCTGCTGCGCCCTCTGGTCGGCGGCGGAGACGCCGGCTCCTCCCTCTTCACCGGCGCCAAGGACGACCTCGGCGCCGATCCGGAAGACGACGAGCTGGCAGCCATGCGCCGTGGCTGCCAGACGTTTCCCCGGCGGCGGCTCGTCGACGCCCTCGATGCAGGGGGCATCGTGAGCACCGGAAAGTTTCCGCCCTCGATGTGATCGAGGACGTTCGCCAGCGTTCTATCCGGCGCGCTCCACCACCGTCGTCGTCCCGCGGCGTTGTTGCGCGCAGGCGGAGGTGGCGGGCCGTCGTAGGCCGCCAGCTCCTGCTCCCACCGCCGAAGGAAGTACGAGTTCCAGCGCGTGTAGTTCTCGGGGTGGTGGCGCGGGTCGGCGCGCTCCTCGTCCGTCATCGTCAGCCGCGCCTCCTCGATGGCGGTGTCGAGGGCGTCGCCCTGAGGCGGCGGCGGGATTGGTACGCCGCCACGGCTGAGTCGCCACCCGCCGCCGGGAGGCCTCGTGTCGGGCGGGCAGGGGTACCCCGCCTGGTGGAGGAGGTGCCCCTCCCACTGACGGAGCGTCCGGCGGGGGAAGCCATTGGAGGCTGCGCCGTCGTCGTTGGAGAACGCCATCTTCGTTGGAGGTGGCCGGTGAGTGGAGGGGGAAAATGGAGGAAGAGTGGAGCAGGGGCGTCGCGGCGAGCGGCCTGGCCTTAAATAGGAGCGGCGGGCGCGGCGAGCGCCGGCGATTGATGCCGCGCGGAAGACGATGCGTGCGCGAATGACGATGCGACGACGACTGGTCGCCGCGTGGAAGCTACGCGGCCGGCGAATGCCGACCGGCGGCAGGCTTTTACAGCGCGCGGAAGACGATGCGATGAGGACGACGATCGGTTTCTCTCGCCGACAAGTTGGGGCCACCAGACGCGCGGGAAGTTTCCTCGCCGTTTCGCGCGCTTTTGTTTCGTCCGGAGTCCTCGAGAGCTCCCGGGGGCCGGGGATGGCGTGGGATCGCCGGATGAATTTAGGCCCAAATCCGGACGAAATCGAGGAACCTGGGGCGCGACTGGGCCGAATTACGCCGTCCGGATGAAAAAAACGCTCACCGGGGGCCTCGTCGGGGGGACTAGTGGAGATGCTCTAATGTCCAGTAGCTTTATGCAATGTCCAGAAGTGTTAAGAATGATTGTGTCACCTCTGAACATGTGAATTTTTATTATGCACTAACCCTCTAATGAGTTGTTTCGAGTTTGGTGTGGAGGAAGTTTTCAAGGATCAAGAGAGGAGTATGATGCAATATGATCAAGGAGAGTGAAAGCTCTAAGCTTGGGGATGCCCCGGTGGTTCACCCCTGCATATTATAATAAGACTCAAGCGTCTAAGCTTGGGGATGCCCAAGGCATCCCCTTCTTCATCGACAACATTATCAGGTTCCTCCCCTGAAACTATATTTTTATTCCGTCACATCTTATGCACTTTGCTTGGAGCGTCGGTTTGTTTTTGTTTTTGTTTTGTTTGAATAAAATGGATCCTTGCATTCACTTTGTGGGAGAGAGACACGCTCCGCTGTAGCATATGGACAAATATGTCCTTAGGCTCTACTCATAGTATTCATGGCGAAGTTTCTTCTTCGTTAAATTGTTATATGGTTGGAATTGGAAAATGATACATGTAGTAACTCTAAAATGTCTTGGATAATTTGATGCTTGGCAATTGTTGTGCTCATGTTTAAGCTCTTGCATCATATACTTTGCACCCATTAATGAAGAAATACTTAGAGCTTGCTAATTTGGTTTGCATATTTGGTTTCTCTAGAGTCTAGATAATATCTAGTATTGAGTTTTGAACAACAAGGAAGACGGTATGGAGTCTTATAATGTTTACCATATGTCTTTTATGTGAGTTTTGTCTGTACCGTTCATCCTTGTGTTTGTTTCAAATAACCTTGCTAGCCTAAACCTTGTATCGAGAGGGAATACTTCTCATGCATCCCAAATACTTGAGCCAACCACTATGCCATTTGTGTCCACCATACCTACCTACTACATGGTATTTATCCGCCATTCCAAAGTAAATTGCTTGAGTGCTACCTTTAAAATTCCATCATTCACCTTTACAATATATAGCTCATGGGACAAATAGCTTAAAAACTATTGTAGTATTGAATATGTACTTATGCACTTTATCTCTTATTAAGTTGCTTGTTGTGCGATAACCATGTTTCTGGGGACGCCATCAACTATTCTTTATTGGATATCATGTGAGTTGCTATGCATGTCCGCCTTGTCTGAAGCAAGAGAGATCTATCACCTTCATGGTTGGAGCATGCATATTGTTAGAGAAGAACTTTGGGCCGCTAACTAAAGCCATGATTCATGGTGGAAGTTTCAGTTTTGGACATATATCCTCAATCTCATATGAGAATAATAATTGTTGCCACATGCTTATGCATTAAAGAGGAGTCCATTATCTGTTGTCCATGTTGTCCCGGTATGGATGTCTAATTGAGAATAATCAAAAGCGAGAAATCCAAAATGCGAGCTTTCTCCTTAGACCTTTGTACAGGCGGCATGGAGGTACCCCATTGTGACACTTGGTCAAAACATGTGCATTGCAAAGATCCGGTAGTCCAAGTTAATTAGGACAAGGTGCGGGCACTATTAGTATACTATGCATGAGACTTGCAACTTGTAAGATATAATGTACATAACTCATATGCTTTATTACTACCGTTGACAAAATTGTTTCATGTTTTCAAAATAAAAGCTCTAGCACAAATATAGCAATCGATGCTTTCCTCTTTGAAGGACCATTCTTTTTACTTTTATGTTGAGTCAGTTCACCTATCTCTCTCTCCACCTCAAGAAGCAAACACTTGTGTGAACTGTGCATTGATTCCTACATACTTGCATATTGTACTTGTTATATTACTCTATGTTGACTATTATCCATGAGATATACATGTTACAAGTTGAAAGCAACCGCTGAAACTTAATCTTCCTTTGTGTTGCTTCAATACCTTTACTTTGATTTATTGCTTTATGAGTTAACTCTTATGCAAGACTTATTAATACTTGTCTTGAAGTACTATTCATGAAAAGTCTTTGCTTTATGATTCACTTGTTTACTCATGTCATTACCATTGTTTTGATCGCTGCATTCACTACATATGTTTACAAATAGTATGATCAAGGTTATGATGGCATATCACTTCAGAAATTATCTTTGTTATCGTTTTACCTGCTCGGGACGAGCGAGAACTAAGCTTGGGGATGCTTGATACGTCTCCGACGTATCGATAATTTCTTATGTTCTATGCCATATTATTGATGATACCTACATGTTTTATGCACACTTTATGTCATATTCGTGCATTTTCCGGAACTAACCTATTAACAACATGCCGAAGTGCCGGTTCCTCGTTTTCTCGCTGTTTTTGGTTTCGAAATCCTAGTAACGAAATATTCTCGGAATTGGACGAAACGAAGACCCAGGGGCCTATTTTTCCACGGAGCTTCCAGAAGACCGAAGAACATACGAAGTGGGGCCACGAGGTGGCGACACCACAAGGCGGAACGGCCTAGGGGGGGCCCGCGCCGCCCTATTGTGTGGCCCCCTCGTCTGGCCCCCGACTCTGCCCTTCCGCCTACTTAAAGCCTCCGTCGCGAAACCCATGATGCGAAAAACCACGATACGGAAAACCTTACTGAGACGCCGCCGCCGCCGATCCCATCTCGGGGGATTCTGGAGATCTCCTCCGGCACCCTGCCGGAGAGGGGATTCATCTCCCGGAGGACTCTACACCGCCATGGTCGCCTCCGGAGTGATGAATGAGTAGTTCACCCCTGGACTATGGGTCCATAGCAGTAGCTAGATGGTTGTCTTCTCCTCATTGTGCTTCATTGTTGGATCTTGTGAGCTGCCTAACATGATCAAGATCATCTATCCGTAATACTCTATGTTGTGTTTGTCGGGATCCGATGGATAGAGAATACCATGTCATGTTAATTATCAAGTTATTACATATGTGTTGTTTATGATCTTGCATGCTCTCCGTTACTAGTAGAGGCTCCGGCCAAGTTTTTACTTTTAACTCCAAGAGGGAGTATTTATGCTCGATAGTGGGTTCATGCTCGCATTGACACACGGGACGAGTGACGGAAAGTTCTAAGGTTGTGTTGTCTTGTTGCCACTAGGGATAAAACATTGGCGCTATGTCCGAGGATGTAGTTGTTGATTACATTACGCACCATACTTAATGCAATTGTCCGTTGCTTTGCAACTTAATACTTGGAGGGGGTTCGGATGATAACCTGAAGGTGGACTTTTTAGGCATAGATGCAGTTGGATGGCGGTCTATGTACTTTGTCGTAATGCCCAATTAAATCTCACTATACTTATCATGTCATGTATGTGCATTGTTATGCCATCTTTATTTGTCAATTGCCCGACTGTAATTTGTTCACCCAACATGCTTTTATCTTATGGGAGAGACACCTCTAGTGAACTGTGGACCCCGGTCCATTCTTTAATACTGAAATACAAATCTGCTGCAATACTTGTTTTACTATTTTCTCTCGCAAACAATCATCTTCCACACAATACGGTTAATCCTTTGTTACGGCAAGCCGGTGAGATTGACAACCTCACCTGTTTCGTTGGGGCAAAGTACTTTGGTTGTGTTGTGCAGGTTCCACGTTGGCGCCGGAATCTCCGGTGTTGCGCCGCACTACATCCCGCCGCCATCAACCTTCAACGTGCTTCTTGGCTCCTCCTGGTTCGATAAACCTTGGTTTCTTTCTGAGGGAAAACTTGCTGCTGTGCGCATCATACCTTCCTCTTGGGGTTGCCCAACGAACGTGTGAAATACACGCCATCAATGGGGGAAACATGGCTGGTCGATGGAGAGGCGTCGGTGGTGATGATGGCGATGATCTCCTCCAATTCCCCGTCCGGCGGAGTGCCAGAACGGAGTTTCTGGTCCCGAGACGGAGTTTCGCGACGGTGGCGGCGTACTGGATGTCTTCTGGCGATTTCTTCTAACCCCCCGTGCGTTTTTAGGTCGAAGGCAATAAGTAGTCCGAAGGAGGGTGTCGGGGGCCAGCCGAGGCCGCCACACACTAGGGCCACGCGCCCCCCCTCCTGGGCCGCGCCGGCCTAGCGTGTGGGGCCCTCGGGCCCCCACCTGGCTTGCCCTTCTGGCTCCGCCAATATTCTGGGAAAATAGGATCTTCCGCATAAATTCCGAGGATTTTCCTGAAAGTTGGATTTCTGCACAAAAACGAGACACCAGAACAGTTCTGCTGAAAACAGCGTTAGTCCGTGTTAGTTGCATCCAAAATACACAAATTAGAGGCAAAACAATAGCAAAAGTGTTCGGGAAAGTAGATACGTTTTGGACGTATCAACTCTCAAGTTATTCTTGTGGGGAAAAAGCCTTTGCTACATCAATTTTCCCTTGTAATCCCAACGAATTGGCATACTAGTGAATCTGGTGCCATCAAGGGGCCACTTTCACTCTTTGTCACTTCTAAAACCCTAATGGGACACAAACCCCCAACGCGTACTTTGAAAGGGGTGTGTCTCTGCAATACTATGAAATAGCTTAATAGACCTAGAGTTACCATCAGCGCACCGAAAATATGGTACTATTTGCCACTGGTGTACGATGCGCTGGCGCCTGGCGGTATCCTAACATTGTCGGTGGATCTGCAGCTCTGTACGCCGGTGGTATCCTAACATATTGGAGGTTATGGCCCAGGTTGGTATGTCAGGCTACACTGCAAACGTCCCAAAAGAGTGTGCGCCAGCGATATGAGGACAACTTTGAAAAAAAATGCAGCTCCTGAACCACGTCCCCGTCCACACACACACACACACCATCCATCTCTTCTCTCTCTTCTGTCACGCGCACGACACCGCCCGTAGTCCTGCACCTAACCCTCTCTTTCTCTCACATGTGGTTCTTCCTCCCTTCTCTCACTGGTGCATCTTTTGTCGCCGGCCTTGCGCCAGCATGCCACGATCTAGAAGTGGAGCCCCCTAGGCTAGTGACAAGGGATTAACTTATCAATGCCTACGTATTGTAGACTAGGGTTTTAGTCGGAAGTAGAGGGCAAGTAGATCTCGAAGGTTTCAGCCGAAACGTACTCGACGATATAAAAACTATGGTTGTGTAAACAATGAATCGATGCTCTCTTTCTCCCTCGACCCCCTTATATAGGAGGTGGAGTCGAGGGATTCATAATACACAAGTTACAGAGTCCGGGAGGGTTTCCAACCCGTCCCGCAAGATTACATGTAGTACTTCCTAATACAACTCTAGCTTTCCTTAATAATAACTTGGGCTTCCGAATCTTCTTATTCTTCGAGTTATGGGCCTTCAGTAAACCCCGGGTACCATCTTCGGCAGGCCCATTGGGGATGCCTATGTCAGTAGCCCCCGAGATTTTACTTGAATCGAAGAATCAGGGAAAATCTCCAACTTTAATCATTCAATAACTCTGTCGAATTTATCACATATCTTTAGACATGCAATTATATATTGTACAGGGATGATGGTAGTTGGGGCTAATTCGTCTGACAGATCGGGTACTAGTTAACTGCTCTAGTGGCAATTGATGGCGTGTAGTTGACACGTCCGTTGGGAACCCCAAGAGGAAGGTGTGATGCGCACAGCAGCAAGTTTTCCCTCAGAAAGAAACCAAGGTTTATCGAACCAGGAGGAGCCAAGAAGCACGTTGAAGGTTGTTGGTGGCGGAGTGTAGTGCGGCGCAACACCAGGGATTCGGCGCCAACGTGGAACTCGCACAACACAATCACGGAACTTTGCCCCAACGTAACGGTGAGGTTGTCACTCTCACCGGCTTGTCTGTAAACAAAGGATTAGATGTATAGTGTGGATGATGATGGTTGTTTGCAAAGAACGAGTAAAGAACAATTGCGGTAGATTGTATTTCAGATGTAAAGAATAGGACCGGGGTCCACAGTTCACTAGCGGTGTCTCTCCCATAAGATAAACGGATGTTGGGTGAACAAATTACGGTTGGGCAATTGACAAATAAAGAAGGCATAACAATGCACATACATATATCATGATGAGTACTATGAGATTTAATCGGGGCATTACGACAAAGTACATAGACCGCTATCCGAGCATGCATCTATGCCTAAAAAGTCCACCTTCGAGGTTATCATCCGAACCCCTCCGAGTATTAAGTTGTAAACAACAGACAATTGCATTAAGTATGGTGCGTAATGTAATCAACACAAATATCCTTAGACAAAGCATCGATGTTTTATCCCTAGTAGCAACGAGCACATCCACAACCTTAGAACTTTACGTCACTCGTCCCAGATTTAATGGAGGCATGAACCCACTATCGAGCATAAATACTCCCTCTTGGAGTCACAAGTATCAACTTGGCCAGAGCCTCTACTAGCAACGGAGAGCATGCAAGAACATAAATAACATATATGATAGATTGATAATCAACTTGACATAGTATTCAATATTCATCGGATCCCAAAAACACAACATGTAGCATTACAAATAGATGATCTTGATCATGATAGGTAGCTCACAAGATCTAACATGATAGCACAATGAGGAGAAGACGACCATCTAGCTACTGCTATGGACCCATAGTCCAGGGGTGAACTACTCACACATCGATCCGGAGGCGATCATGGCGATGAAGAGACCTCCGGGAGATGATTCCCCTCTCCGGCGGGGTGCCGGAGGTGATCTCCTGAATCCCCCGAGATGGGATTGGCGGCGGCGGCGTCTCTGGAAGGTTTTCCGTATCGTGGCTCTCGGTACTGGGGGTTTCGCAGCGAAGACTATATGTAGGCGGAAGGGCAGGTCAGGGGCCACACGAGGGGCCCACACAACAGGCCGGCGTGGCCAACGCCCAGGCCGCGCCGCCCTGGTGTCTGGCCACCTCGTGGCCCCACTTCGTCTCTCCTTCGGACTTCTGGAAGCTTCGTGGAAAAATAGGCCCCTGGGCGTTGATTTCGTCCAATTCCGAGAATATTTCCTTACTAGGATTTACGAAACCAAAAACAGCAGAAAACATCAACTAGCTCTTCGGCATCTCGTCAATAGGTTAGTGCTTGGAAAATGCATAAATATGACATATAATGTGTATAAAACATGTGAGTATCATCATAAAAGTAGCATGGAACATAAGAAATTATAGATACGTTTGGGACGTATCAAGCATCCCCAAGCTTAGTTCCTACTCGCTCTCGAGTAGGTAAACGATAACAAAGATAATTTCTGAAGTGACATGCTATCATAATCTTGATCATACTATTGTAAAGCATATGGGATGAATGCAGCGATTCGAAGCAATGACGAAGATAATGAGTAAACTAATGAATCATATAGCAAAGACTTTTCATGAATATACTTTCAAGACAAGCATCAATAAGACTTGCATAAGAGTTACTCATAAAGCAATAAATTCAAAGTAAAGGTATTGAAGCAACACAAAGGAAGATAAAGTTTCAGCGGTTGCTTTCAACTTCAACATGTATATCTCATGGATAATTGTCAACACAAAGCAATATAACAAGTGTAATAAGTAAACATGTAAGAATCAATGCACACAGTTGATACAAGTGTTTGCTTCTGGATAGAAAGAATAGGCAAGCCGACTCAACAATAAAGTAAAAGATAGGCCCTTCGCAGAGGGAAGCATTGATTACTATATTTGTGCTAGAGCTTTTCATTTTGAAAACAAGAGACAATTTTGTCAACGGTAGTAATAAAGCATATGAGTTATTTATAAGACATCTTATAAGTTGCAAGCCTCATGCATAGTATACTAATAGTGCTCGCACCTTGTCCTAATTAGCTTGGGTTAACACGGATTATCATTGCATAGCATATGTTTCAACCAAGTGTCACAAAGGGGTACCTCTATGCCGCTCGTACAAAGGTCTAAGGAGAAAGCTCGCATTGGATTTCTCGCTTTTGATTATTCTCAACTTAGACATCCATACCGGGACAACATAGACAACAGATAATGGACTCCTCTTTAATGCATAAGAACTCAACAACAGTTAATATTCTCATAAGATATTGAGGATTAATTGTCCAAACTGAAACTTCCACCATGAATCATGGCTTTAGTTAGCGGCCCAATGTTCTTCTCTAACAGTATGCATACTCAAACCATTTGATTGTGAGAACCGCCCTTACTTCAGACAAGACGAACATGCATAGCAACTCACATGATATTCAACAAAGGTAAAAGAGTTGATGGCGTCCCCAGAAACATGGTTACCGCTCAACAAGCAACTTACTAAGAAATAAGACACATAAGTACATATTCTTCACCACGATAGTTTTTAAGGCTATTTTGTCCCATGAGCTATATATTGTAAAGGTAAAGAATAGAAATTTTAAAGGTAGCACTCAAGTAATGTACTTCGGAATGGCGGAGAAATACCATGTGGTAGGCAGGTATGGTGGACACAAATGACAAAGTAGTTGGCTCAAGGATTTGGATGCACGAGAAGAATTCCTCTCAATACAAGGCTAGGCTAGCAAGGTTGTTTGAAGCAAAATCAAGTAAAAAAGGTGCAGCAAAGCTCACATATGAACATATTGTAGCTATTATAAGACTTTACATTGTCTCCTTGTTGTTCAAACACCTCAACCGAAAAATATCTAGACTCTAGAGATCAATCATGCAAACCAAATTTTAACAAGCTCTATGTAGTTATTCATTAATGAGTACAAGGTACATGATGCAAGAGTTTAAACAAGATCTATATGAGCACAATAATTTCCAAGTATCACATTATTCAAGACATTAAACCATTTACCACATGCAGCATTTTCCGTTTCCAACCATATAACAATGAATGAAATAGTCCAACTTTCGCAATGAACATTAAAGATGAAGCTAAGAACATATTTGTTCATACGAAACAGCAGAGCGTGTCTCTCTCCCAAACAAAGAATGCTAGGATCCGAGCTTATTCAAACAAAACAAAAATAAAAACAAACAGACGCTCCAAGTAAAGCACATAAGATGTGACGGAATAAAAATATAGTTTCACTAGAGGAACCTGATAAGTTGTCGATGAAGAAGGAATGCCTTGGGCATCCCCAAGCTTAGACGCTTGAGTATTCTTAAAATATGCAGGGATGAACCACGGGGGCATCCCCAAGCTTTGCCTTTTCACTCTTCTTGATCATATTGTATCATCCTCCTCTCTTGACCCTTGAAAACTTCCTCCACACCAAACTCGAAACAAACTCATTAGAGGGTTAGTGCATAATCAAAAATTCACATGTTCAGAGGTGAAATAATAATTCTTAACACTTCTGGACATTGCACAAAGCTACTGGACATTAATGGAACAAAGAAATTCATCCAACATAGCAAAAGAGGCAATGCGAAATAAAAGGCAGAATCTGTCAAAACAGAATAGTCCGTAAAGATGAATTTTATTGAGGCACCAGACTTGCTCAAATGAAAATTCCTAAATTGAATGAAAATTGCGTACATATCTGAGGATCACGCACGTAAATTGGCAGATTTTTCTGAGCTACCTACAGAGAGCCAGGTCGAAATTCGTGACAGCAAGAAATCTGTTTCTGCGCAGTAATCCAAATCTAGTATTGACTTTACTATCAAAGACTTTACTTGGCACAACAATGCAATAAAATAAAGATAAGGAGAGGTTGCTACAGTAGTAAACAACTTCCAAGACTCAAATATAAAATAAAGTGCAGAAGTAAAATAATGGGTTGTCTCCCATAAGCGCTTTTCTTTAACGCCTTTCAGCTAGGCGCAGAAAGTGTGTATCAAGTATTATCAAGAGATGGAGCATCAACATCATAATTTGTTCTAATAATAGAATCATAAGGTAACTTCATTCTCTTTCTAGGAAAGTGTTCCATACCTTTCTTGAGAGGAAATTGATATTTAATATTACCTTCCTTCATATCAATGTTGGCACCAACAGTTCGAAGAAAAGGTCTTCCCAATATAATTGGACAAGATGCATTGCATTCAATATCCAAGACAACAAAATCAACGGGGACAAGGTTATTGTTAACCATAATACGAACATTATCCATCCTCCCCAAAGGTTTCTTTATAGCATTATCAACAAGATTAACATCCAAATAACAATTCTTCAATGGTGGCAAGTCAAGTATATCATAAATTTTCTTAGGCATAACAAAAATACTTGCACCAAGATCACATAAAGCATTACAATCAAAATCATTGACCCTAATCTTAATGATGGGCTCCCAACCATCTTCCAACTTCCTAGGAATAGAGGTTTCAAGTTTTAGTTTCTCTTCTCTAGCTTTTATGAGAGCATTTGTAATATGTTTTGTAAAGGCCAAATTTATAGCACTAGCATTGGGACTTTTAGCAAGCTTTTGTAAGAACTTTATAACTTCAGAGATGTGACAATCATCAAAGTCTAAACCATTATATTCTACAACAATGGGAGCATTGTCCCCAATATTTTGAAAAAATTAGCAGTTTTATCACAAGCAGTTTCAGCAGTTTTATGAGTTTCAGGTAATTTTGCACGCTTTGCACTAGGAGTAGAAGCATTGCCAACACCAATTATTTTACCATTGATAGTAGGAGGTGTAGCAACATGTGAATCATTAACATTACTAGTGGTGGTAATAGTCCAAACTTTAGCTACATTATTCTCTTTAGCAAGTTTTTCATTTTCTTCTCTTTCCCACCTAGCATGCAATTTAGCCATCAATCTTATATTCTCATTAATTCTAAATTGGATGGCATTTGTTGTAGTAACAATCTTATTATCAATATCCTTATTAGGCATAACTTTCAATTTTAAAAGATCAACATCAGAGGCAAGTCTATCAACCTTAGAAGCAAGAATATCAATTTTATCAAGCTTTTCTTCAACAGATTTGTTAAAAGCGGTTTGTGTACTAATAAATTCTTTAAGCATGGCTTCAAGACCAGGGGGTACACTCCTATTATTGTTGTAAGAATTCCCATAATAATTACCATAACCATTACCATTTGCAGCAGGATATGGCCTATAGTTGTTACTAGAATTATTCCTATAAGCATTGTTGTTGAAATTATTATTTTTAATGAAGTTCACATCAACATGTTCTTCTTGGGCAACCAATGAAGCTAAAGGAACATTATTAGGATCAACATTAGATCTACCATTCACAAGCATAGACATAATAGCATCAATCTTATCACTCAAGGAAGAGGTTTCTTCAACAGAATTTACCTTCTTACCTTGTGGAGCTCTTTTCGTGTGTCATTCAGAGTAATTTGTCATCATATCATCAAGAAGCTTTGTTGCCGCCCCCAAAGTGATGGACATAAAGGTACCTCCAAGCAGCTGAATCCAATAGGTTCCGCGAAGAAAAATTCAATCCTGCATAAAAGGTTTGGATGATCATCCAAGTAGTCAGTCCATGGGTTGGGCAATTCTTTACCAAAGATTTCATTCTCTCCCATGCTTGAGCAACATGTTCATTATCTAATTGCTTGAAATTCATTATGCTACTTCTCAAAGATATAATTTTAGCGGGAGGATAATATCTACCAATAAAAGCATCCTTACATTTAGTCCAAGAATCAATACTATTTCTAGGCAGAGATAGCAACCAATCTTTATCTCTTCCTCTTAAGGAGAAAGGAAACAATTTCAATTTTATAATGTCACCATCTACATCCTTATACTTTTGCATTTCACAAAGTTCAACAAAATTATTAAGATGGGCAGCAACATCATGAGAACTAACACCGAAAAATTGTTCTCTCATAACAAGATTCAAGAAAGTAGGTTTAATTTCAAAGAATTCTGCTGTAGTAGCAGGTGGAGCAATAGGTGTGCATAGGAAATCATTATTATTTGTGCTAGTGAAGTCACACAACTTAGTATTCTCAACAGTACCCATTTTAGCAGTAGTAAATAAAGCAAACTAAATAAAGTAAATGCAAGTTGCTAATTTTTTTGTGTTTTTTTAATATAGAGAACAAGACAGTAAATAAAGTAAAGCTAGCAACTAATTTTTTTGTGTTTTGTTTTAGTGCAGCAAACAAAGTAGTAAATAAAATAAAGCAAGACAAAAACAAAGTAAAGAGATTGGAAGTGGAGACTCCCTTGTAGCGTGTCTTGATCTCCCCGGCAACGGCGCCTGTAAATTTAGCTTGATGACGCGTAAAGCACACGTCCGTTGGGAACCCCAAGTGGAAGGTGTGATGCGTACAACAGCAAGTTTCCTCAGCAAGAAACCAAGGTTTATCGAACCAAGAGGAGCCAAGAAGCACGTTGAAGGTTGATGGCGTGAGGAGTGTAGTGTGGCGCAACACCAGGGATTCCGGCGCTAACGTGGAACCCGCACAACACAATCACGTGAACTTTGCCCGAACGTAACAACGAGGTTGTCAATCTCACCGGCTTGCCGTAAACAAAGGATTAGATGTATAGTGTGGAAGATGATGATTGTTTGCGAAGAACAAGAAAGAACAATTGCAGCAGCTTGTATTTCAGATGTAAAGAATAGGACCGGGGTCCACAGCTCACTAGCGGTGTCTCTCCCATAAGATAGCAAGATGTTGGGTGAACAAATTACAGCTTGGGCAATTGACAAATAAAGAAGGCATAATAATGCACATACATATATCATGATGAGTACTATGAGATTTAATCAGTGGCATTACGACAAAGTACATAGACCGCTATCCAAAGATGCATCTATGCCTAAAACGTCCACCTTCAGGTTATCATCCGAACCCCTCCAAGTATTAAGTTGTAAACAACTGTACAATTGCATTAAGTATGGTGCGAATGTAATCAACACAAATATCCTTAGACAAAGCATCGATGTTTTATCCCTAGTGGCAACAAGCACATCCACAACCTTAGAACTTTCCGTCACCGTCCCGCATTTAATGGAGGCATGAACCCACTATCGAGCATAAATACTCCCTCTTGGAGTCAAAGTATCAACTTGGCCAGAGCCTCTACTAGCAATGGAGAGCATGCAAGAACATAAATAACATATATGATAGATTGATAATCAACTTGACATAGTATTCAATATCCATCGGATCCCAACAAACACAACATGAAGGATTACAAATAGATGATCTTGATCATGATAGGCAGCTCACAAGATCTAACATGATAGCACAATGAGGAGAAGACGACCATCTAGCTACTCGCTATGGACCCATAGTCCAGGGGTGAACTACTCACACATCGATCCGGAGGCGATCATGGCGATGAAGAGACCTCCGGGAGATGATTCCCCTCTCCGGCAGGGTGCCGGAGGCGATCTCCTGAATCCCCCGAGATGGGATTGGCGGTGGCGGCGTCTCTGTAAGGTTTTCCGTATCGTGGCTCTCGGTACTAGGGGTTTCGCGACGAAGGCTTTAAGTAGGCGGAAGGGCAGGTCGAGAGGCGTCACGAGGGGCCCACACACCAGGGCCGCGCGGCCAGGGCCCAGGCCGCGCCGCCCTGTTGTGTCGCCACCTCGTGGCCCCACTTCGTCTCTCCCTCGGACTTATGGAATCTTCGTGCAAAAATAGGACCCTGGGCGTTGATTTCGTCCAATTCCGAGAATATTTCCTTACTAGGATTTCTGAAACCAAAAACAGCAGTAAAACAACGAATCGCTCTTCGGCATCTCGTCAATAGGTTAGTGCCGGAAAATGCATAATAATGACATATAATGTGTATAAAACATGTGAGTATCATCATAAAAGTAGCATGGAACATAAGAAATTATAGATACGTTTGGGACGTATCACGCATCTATTTCCTTCGGCTTCTGATGGCATTGGCATAATTCTTCGATTCCAACGGGCCTTTTGTATGTGGCCTGGAAATTTTTGACAAAAGCGTCGACTAGGTCTTCCCATGACCTAATGGACCCCTTCGGCAGACCTCTCATCCATGCCCGTGCCGAATCTTTTAGGTAGAGTTGTAGAGATTGCATTGCCCCTACTTGGTTTCCCTTGTGTAAGATCACGGTTTGCAGATAATCGTCTATCAGAGACCTTGGCTCCTGCTGACCGTAATATTTGGCGGCATCAGTAGGAGTAGGCTTGAATTTTTTCGGTGACATCGCCTCCTGAATCCTGTGGCTTAGAAAATCGGAAACTGGGAGTTCGCCATCATACTCTTGAGTTTTCTCGGAATCATCATTGTCATAGCCTTCTCTTGCAGCACGTCGACGGCGAGATTTGTCAATCTTACTCTGTGTAATGTCGTCGCTGGCATCTTTTGAGCGATTCTTAGATCCTCTACCTTGATGCATAGTTTTTTCTTTTCTGGGGGTGAGCTTATCTCCGAGGATCGCAAGACTTTCCAAAGCGCCCCTATGAGCCTGCGCCATCGGATCATTGGATGTTGGATGGTTGTTGATCAAATACGCTGCGAGGTTGGTTGTTGCCCCTTCCACAGTCTTTGGCCTGACCATGTCCATGGTGTCCATAGTCATGAAAGAGTTAGAGAGATTCAAGGCAATCTCCCTTGCATCGGCTTCTGAAAGGCGAGGGATTCGTGGCCGAAATCTCCCCTGACCTTGGTTGCTATGAGACGCGCTCCCATGTGAAGGTAGCCCCTTCGCCATTCGCTTGACTGATCGGCTGCCTGCCGGCGCTGATTGAGGTTAGCTTGCTCATTTGCTAACTGAACTCGATTCTTCTCTAGAATACCGTGATATGTGTTGAGAGTTCCTGCTAAAGCTCCAACGGGAATATGAGTGTTATTGGCTATGGCTTTGTGAGCAATCTCCCACTCTTCCTCGGTGATGGTGTAAGCGCTATCGTCATTGCTAACACTGGCTTCGACATTGCGACATCCACCGCGATTGACACATGGGGTGCGCTCGCCTTAAGATAGTTCAACTCCCGTAACAGGGGTTGATGATAGCATAAATTTGGTGGTAGGCCGCTTTCCAGATGGTCGCCCTGGTGATGTTGTCGATACTTTCTTCGTCGGAGGAGGGCTTGGTGCTGTAGATGAAAGGTGTATCGTCCAAGCCTAGCCCATGCCTAGTGTCGCAGTTGAGGCAGTAGTATGATGTTAGATCTGATGATCCAGAATCGTCAGATCAATTGGACATAGATGACGTGGAACGGCGCGAAGATGTCGCTGGTGAATATGTTGGAGTCGATACCAATAACGTAGCCGATAAATCGACTGTGATCGGGGATGAAGCAGTTGATGTAGCAGTCGATGAAGCCGCAGTTCTTGATGTGCTGGGAGCAAACGGGTCAGGGAGTCGAAGGATGCCCCCAGAGTCGACGCATAAGTGAATGCTCCCGAACGTCATGTCCATCC
>NC_061513.1:341237078-341253388 GCF_022539505.1 Lolium rigidum | reverse complement strand
TCCATAGCATTAGCGATAATTGCATTCATACTAATAACATTGCTACTATCATGCAGATAAGGTTCCATAGGTTTTTTTAATTTTTGCATCAAACAATTCATGTCTTAGCTTAGGAAAAAGATTAAAGAGCTCCTGTTGTTTTCCATTATGCCTAACTAGTGAAAAATTAAAACAAGAAACAAAAAGATGCAATTGCAGGATCTAAAGTAAATAGCTTCGAGCACTCACACACCGGCAACAGTGCTAGGAAATAGCTTAGCAGTCGGAGGATGTGAATACCTTTTACCTTACCTCCCCGGAAACGGCGCGAGAAAATAGCTTGATGTCTACGCACGCTTCTATTCCTGTAGACAGTGTTGGGCCTCCAAGAGCAGAGGTTTGTAGAACAGCAGCAAGTTTCCCTTAAGTGAATCACCCAAGGTTTATCGAACTCAGGGAGGTAGAGGTCAAAGATATCCCTCTCAAGCAACCATGCAATTACGATACAAGAAGTCTGTTGTGTCCCCAACACACCTAATACACTTGTCAGATATATAGGTGCACTAGTTCAGCGAAGAGATAGTAAGATGCAAGTGATATGGATGAATATGAGTGGTAATAACAATCTGAAATAAATATGGCAGCAAGTAAACGAGCGAGTAGAACGAGTAAATAAACGGTGTTTCAATGCTTAGAAACAAGGCCTAGGGATCATACTTTCACTAGTGGACACTCTCAACATTGATCACATAAATAAATAACTTATCTTCACTTGTGCTACTTCAACACTCTCTTGTTGGATAACAAACACCATTCATTGTGTAGGGCTACAAGAGCACCCTCAAGCCGGAGTAAACAAGCTCCACAACATTCGGAGTTCATATTTAAGTAACCTCTAGAGTGCATAATAGACCATTGCAATTTAGACCGAGTACTAACATAGCATACACACTCGTCAACAATAGCTATGAAAGGGGAAATAGATCGCATCAATACTATCATAGTAATAGTTAACTTCATAATCTACAAGAGATTACAATCATAACCTACGCCAAGTACTACATGATGCACACACCTGTCAACATTACATCATGAAGGAGGAATAGACTACTTTAATAACATCACTAGAGTAGCACATAGATTAATAGTGATACAAAGCTCATGATCACATAAAGATCACACCATGGGAGGAGAGATGAACCACATAGCTACCGGTAGAGCCCTCAGCCTCGGGGAGAACTACTCCCTCCTCATCATGGGAGACAGCGATGGCGATGAAGATGGCGGTGGTGTCGATGGAGATGACTCCGGGGGCAATTCCCCGTCCCGGCGGCGTGCCGGAACAGAGACTACTGTCCCCCGAAACGGAGTTTCGCGATGGCGGTGGCGTCCCTGGAGTCTTTCTGGAGTTTCGTCAATCGGTATCGAAGTTTTAGGTCACGAGGGGTCTTATAGGCGAAGAGGCGGCGCAAGGGGGCGCCTGGGGGTCCCACCCCATAGGGCGGCGCCCCCCTCCAGGCTGCGCCGGCCTATGGTCTGGGGGCCCAGGCCTCCCCTCCGACTCTCTTCGGTGTCCTGGTCCGTCTCGGTGAATTATGATGTTGGGTCTTCGTTTCGTCGAATTCCGAGAATATTGCCCGAACAGCCTTTCTGGAATCAAAAACAGCAGAAAACAGGAACTGGCACCTCGGCATCTTGTTAATAGGTTAGTTCCGAAAAATGCATAAAAACATTATAAAGTGTGAGCAAAACATGTAGGTATTGTCATAAAACTAGCATGGAACATCAGAAATTATAGATACGTTGGAGACGTATCACCGGGCCGCGCATGCCCGACCGATGGCGGTGTCAACGCCCTTGAGGTGTGCGTTGAGGCTGATGAAGCGTCATCCCAAGGTCGCCCACCTTGTCCTCCAACTTGGGTTCGCCGCCGGTCGCGAGAAGAGATAATTGGGGATTGATTCTAATTGAAAGTCAGTTGCCAAAAATAGCGCTATTGGATGCCGATGCTATTGCCGATGAGCTGGTGGCCGTCCATGCACAAATCAGCGGTCCATGGCTGGTGATAGGGGACTTCAACTTAATTCTAAATGATGGAGACAAAAACAAGCCAAGAGTAAATAGGAGTTGGATGCGCCGCTTTAAAATAGCGCTAGACTCAAGCTACCTCCGTAAAATCAAGCTTGTGGGCCGACGCTTCACATGGAGCAATGAACAAGTCGATCCAACCCTCGTGCGCCTCGACAGGGCATTCTGCAACTCCGAGTGGGATGACTTGCACCCGGCTGCTAAGCTTCTTCCACAGTCCTCCTCCAGGTCGGACCACTGCCCCCTGCTGCTGGTGCAAGACCTAGTCTTCAAAACACCGCCACGTTTTCGATTCAGAAGTTTCTGGCCCCTTTTACAGGGATATAACGAGGTAGTCCAGCAATCTTGCAATGAGCCTTGTGCCCTCACCAATCCGTTTGCGGTGCTGGATTGCAAACTAAAACGTCTGGCTAAGGCTCTTGCCTCCTGGGCGAAAAACTATATTGGAGACATCAAGAAACAAATGCTGGTGGGGCAGGAGATCATCCTCAGACTTGACTTGGCCCAAGAGAGCAGGCAGCTTACGATTGGGGAGAGAGAGCTACGCTCGACTCTTAAAGCGAGGGCGGTGGGTCTCGCGGTCATCAACAGAGTCAAAATGAGGCAGAGGGCAAGAATCAAATGGCTTAAACTTGGCGACGCAAATACGAAATTATTTCATTCTCGTGCGGCGCACAGAAAACAGAAAAACACAATTCAGTCTCTTCACTCCGATGATGGGATTGCCACATCTCCGGTGGAAATTGAAGAAGTAATTTTCAAACACATGACCAGCATCGTTGGTACAAACGTTCCATGCTCTGAGCGTTTTGATTGGAGCAACCTTGGGCTACCTGTGCCTGACCTATCGCAGCTCAACTCCCCTTTTACCATGGAGGAACTTAAGAATGTTGTCTGATGACCCACAAGTATAGGGGATCGCAACAGTCTTCGAGGGAAGTAAAACCCAATTTATTGATTCGACACAAGGGGAGACAAAGAATACTTGAAAGCCTTAACAGCGGAGTTGTCAATTCAGTCGCACACGGAAACGGACTTGCTCGCAAGAGTTTATCGATAGTAACAGTTTTATAGCGATAGCAGTAGTGAAATAACAGCAGCAGAGTAACAAAGACAGCAGTAGTGATTATAGTAAACAAGCAGGATTAAAATATCGTAGGCACGAGGGATGGATGAACGGGCGTTGCATGGATGAGAGAAACTCATGTAACAATCAAAGCGGGCATTTGCGTGATAATAATAAAACGGTATCCAAGTACTAATCAATCAATAGGCATGTGTTCCATATATAGTCGTACGTGCTCGCAATGAGAAACTTGCACAACATCTTTTGTCCTACCAGCACGGTGGCAGCCGGGCCTCTAGGGAATCTATCGGAAATTAAGGCACTCCTTTTAATAGAGCACCGGAGCAAAGCATTAACACTCCGTGAACACATGTGATCCTCATATCACCGCCATCCCCTTCGGTTGTCCCAATTTCGTCACTTTGGGGCCTCGGGTTCCGGACAGCAATACGTGTATACAACTTGCGGGTAAGATCATAAAGCAATGAATATCATCATGAATCGATAACATGTTCAGATCTGAAATCATGGCACTCGGGCCCTAGTGACAAGCATTAAGCATAACAAGTTGCAACAATATCATAAAAGTACCAATTACGGACACTAGGCACTATGCCCTAACAATCTTATGCTATTACATGACCAATCTTATCCAATCCCTACCATCCCCTTCAGCCTACAGCGGGGGAATTACTCACACATGGATGGGGGAAACATGGCTGGTCGATGGAGAGGCGTCGGTGGTGATGATGGCGATGATCTCCTCCAATTCCCCGTCCCGGCGGAGTGCCAGAACGGAGTTTCGCGACGGTGGCGGCGTACTGGATGGTTTCTGGCGATTTCTTCTAACCCCCGTGCGTTTTTAGGTCGAAGGCATTAAGTAGTCCGAAGGAGGGCGTCGGGGGCCAGCCGAGGCCGCCACACAACAGGGCGGCGCCCCCCCTCCTGGGCCTCGCCGGCCTAGTGTGTGGGGCCCTCGGGCCCCCACCTGGCTTGCCCTTCTGGATCCGTCAATATTCTGGGAAAATTGGACCTTTCGCATAAATTCCGAGGATTTTCCTGAAAGTTGGATTTCTGCACAAAAACGAGACACCAGAGCAATTCTCCTGAAAACAGCGTTAGTCCGTGTTAGTTGTATCCAAAATACACAAATTAGAGGCAAAACAATAGCAAAAGTGTTCGGGAAAGTAGATACGTTTTGGACGTATCAACTCCCCCAAGCTTAGTTTATTGCTTGTCCTCAAGACAACTGAGTGCGATAAAAGAACTTTCACGAACACATTTGTTCATATGATGTAAATATTCTCATGATATGGCAAGTACTTAAGCAGTTCATAATAAGATACATGCAAATAAAATCATCTAATAGCTATGTCAATCATGGAAAGGGTACCAACAAATTAATAATGAGCATCATGAATCATGTCTATCAGCAGGATTGCAATGTTCATAGAATAATATGATAAAGTGGTATCTCGCTTGCCCGTAATTGTACAGCAAAACATAAATGCTTGGGCACCTTTGAGGTTCATGGGAAGACTGGAAATATAGATTATCAAAGATAAAAGCATCAAAGTTATACCACAATTAATCACAT
The DNA here is from genome assembly GCF_022539505.1 of Lolium rigidum. Taxonomy (NCBI): domain Eukaryota; kingdom Viridiplantae; phylum Streptophyta; class Magnoliopsida; order Poales; family Poaceae; genus Lolium; species Lolium rigidum. Next base: position 341,248,658 of record NC_061513.1, on the reverse strand, counting down.
TTTGGGACAAGCATATTATACTAAGAATGACAGTTATGCTCTCAAGAAAGTGCTCAAAGAAAGGATGGAGACTCAATGTAAAAGTAAAAGATTGACCCTTCGCAGAGGGAAGCGAGGATTAACATGTGCTAGAGCTTTTCATTTGTAAAACAGGAATAAAATTATTTTGAGAGGTGTTTGTTGTTGTCAACGAATGATAATGGGTACTCTAACTACCTCGTCAACCAGACTTCCAAGAGCGGCTCCCATGAAGGACGTTATTTCTACCAGCAAGGTAAATCATCCCTCTTCTCTTTTGTTTACACACGTATTTTAGTTTCATTATGGATGACACTCCCCCCAACCTTTGCTTACACAATCCATGGCTAACCGAATCCTCGGGTGCCTTCCATCAATCACATACCATGGAGGAGTGTCTATTTGCAATTTAAGTTGCTTACTCGATAAATCAGGGCAAAACATGTGAAGAGAATTATTAATGAAAGTTGATTAATTGGGGCTGGGAACCCCGTTGCCAGCTCTTTTTGCAAAATTATTGGATAAGCAGATGTGCCACTAGTCCATTATAAAAGTCTGTCAAGAGTAAATGACAAGATTGAAAGATAAACACCACATACTTCCTCGTGAGCTATGAAACATTAACACAAATTGAGAAGCATTTTGAAGGTTTAAAGGTAGCACATGAGAATTTACTTGGAATGGTTTGAAATGCCATGCATAGGTATTTATGGTGGACACTCGGAATAACTTGGTTTTCATGTGTTTGGAAGCACGAGCAGCGTTCCCGCTCAGTACAAGTGAAGGCTAGCAATAGACCGGGAAGCGACAATCAAGAGAGCAAGAATCGTCATAATCATGCTTGCGACAAAAATAAATTAACGGAGGCATAAAAGTGATACAAGAACTCGAGGTAAAGTAAATCATCGAGGCTTAATTGACATTTTGTTCAGTCATATGCATGCGTGAGCATGTGCCAAGTCGATTCAAGAGAATTATTCAGAGGAGGATACCACAATGTCATACCTATCTATGAATAAAGCAATGCAAGCAAATATTTATGACATGCTACTCATATTAACAAATTGGAGCTAATCATGAGAGATCATGAACTACTAGACTTTCTTAAATGACATATACCTCACATGAACCAACTAAGCATGCTCACATGGATGAGTATATGTACAAAAATGAAAACAAATAGAGTTCATACCAGCCCCTCACCACAATCAGATCGTCGTATATCGTCATTATTGCCTTTTCACTTGTGTAGCTTGAATAATATGGAATGAAAACCACGCTCCAGCCACCGAAGACCATTGAACTCATAAAGAACTTTACAAAACCAAAGAAGAACAGCAAATATTTTTGGTGTTTTCGAATTTGGAAGCAAGAACAAAAGGAAACAAGCAAACAAAGCAAAATCTTTTTGGATTTTCTTATAGCAAACCAACGATAGCAAATAAAGCAAGATAAAAGCAAGAAACCAAAGTAAACAAATGGTGAAGAGAAACAACAAAAATATTTTTGGTCTTTTTGTGTTTTAGGAAAGAAACAAAGCAAGAACAAGAAAATGAAAACTGAAAGAAACACAGAAAGCAAGATGGCAGAAATCTGCCAAAACTTGACAGCAGTACAGTAATCGATTTTTAAGAAATTCTTACGCTGCTCAGCTCGAAAAGTGTTCAACTAATGAAAGTTAGATAACAACCTGGGGAACATGCACAAAAATTGGAAGCTCAAAATAACGTTCTGGCTGTGCTCACGAATGTTTTTAGTAATAGTCCAGAATCTGTTTTCAGGCAGCACTTCCCCAAATATCATCTTCCTCTCATTAGAAAACCACTCAAAGAAACTAAACAAGTATATACAAGTATCCAGCAACCATAATATGCAAAGAATGGGTGATGCCGGTATACCTCCCCCCAAGCTTAGGCTTTTGGCCTAAGTGGAGATCAACCCCATGGTGCCCATGGAGTAGCACCTCCGTAGTACGACGAAGATGGATCATATTCCCGGTATGTGCTGGAAGAAGCACCCGGATACGTGACGGTGTAGTCGTAGGAGGGCTCGGCGTCCTCGGAGTCATGCTGCTGGTGGAAGCTATGTATCTTCAGCTGCTCATCCACCTCCTCCTTAGAGCGCGACCATGGTTTCCTGTCAACACTGAAGAAATCTGGTCGCGGCAAAGGGACTTCCCTCTCTTCCCCGTCGGCAAACAACATTCTATAGACAATATTATCTAAACTAGAGTCAGCTGTAACAAATTGGTGACTCTTCATAGCAGCAATATCAAGCCTCATAGGAGTTATTTTCACATCAGTAGGGTTAAGAGGAAGCTCTAGATATGCTAAAATGCGCGATGCAATAATTCCTCCAAATATGGGCCCCTTGTTAGACAAGCGGCGAGCAACAAGAGCACCAAGATGATAAGGTGTGTCCCCAGTGAGTGCAGCAATTAAGAAACCAAGATGATAGCTAGATATGTTACTAGTGTTCTCCCTACCAAGAATGCTAGTAGCGATGTAATAAGCAAAATACTTTATGGCAGGGAGTTGAATGTTTCTTATCTTGCCACGCTGAATGGTGCGACAATCATCATTGGTGATTCCTCGATAGAGCTCCAGCAATTCCTTGGGGTTGTCCTCAATCTTCTTTGCTGTACCTACAGGGGAAATATCCAATGCAGCACAAAAATCTTCCAACTTCATAGTAATAGGTTTACCATAGATCTTAAATGCAACTGTCGGGCGAAAGTGCTTGTTGTTGAACTTGAAGCTCTCCACAAAGATTTTAGTGAGCATGTAGTATTGCTCACTCTCATCTCCCATGTAGGTGGTTAAGCCCGCCTTACCGACGAGGGTCAAGAAATCATCCAACAACCCTGCATTTCTCAAAAAGTCATAACATGGGAAGGATGAAGCATTAGGGACTCCATTGTCCTCTTCGGGTGCGAAGCTTGGTGCGATGAGATCCTCATTATAGGATTGCCTGAATCGGGTGGATGACTGATGACCCACAAGTATAGGGGGTGTATCGTAGTACTTTCGATAAATAAGAGTGTCGAACCCAACGAGGAGCAGAAGGTGTTGACAAGCTGTTTCGATGAAGGATTCACTGTAAATGCTCACAGACAAGTATTCAGGGGGTTTTGATATAGCAGATGAAATAAGTACAAGTAAGTAAAGTGCGAGAGAAATAATTGCAGCGAGTGGCCCAATCCTTTTTAGCACAAAGGACAAGCCGGTTTGTTTACTTATAATGACCAAACGTTCTCGAGGACACACTGGATTTTAGTCTAGTGCTTTCGCTACATATAGCTGATTAATCTTCATTGTTTTGATAAGTGTTGTGTGGGTGAATGATACGTCTCCGCCGTATCGATAATTTCTTATGTTCCATGCCACATTATTGATGATATCTACATGTTTTATGCACACTTTATGTCATATTCGTGCATTTTCTGGAACTAACCTATTAACAAGATGCCGAAGAGCCGCTTGCTTGTTTTCTCGTTGTTTTTGGTTTCAGAAATCCTAGTAACGAAATATTCTCGGAATTGGACGAAATCAACGCCCAGGGTCCTATTTTGCCACGAAGCTTCCGGAAGACCGAAGAGGAGTCGAAGTGGGGCCACGAGGCGCCGCCACCATAGGGCGGCGCGGCCCAGGCCCTGGCCGTGCCGACCTATGGTGTGGGGCCCTCGTGTGGCCCCCCACGTTGCCCTTCTGCCTACTTAAAGCCTCCGTCGCGAAAACCCCAGGACGAAGAACCACGATACGGAAAACCTTCCGCAGACGCCGCCGCCGCCAATCCCATCTCGGGGGATTCTAGAGATCTCCTCCGGCACCCCGCCGGAGAGGGGATTCATCTCCCGGAGGACTCTTCACCGCCATGGTCGCCTCCGGAGTGATGAGTGAGTAGTTCACCCCTGGACTATGGGTCCATAGCAGTAGCTAGATGGTTGTCTTCTCCTCATTGTGCTTCATTGTTGGATCTTGTGAGCTGCCTAACATGATCAAGATCATCTATCCGTAATGCTATATGTTGTGTTTGTCGGGATCCGATGGATAGAGAATACCATGTTATGTTAATTATCAAGTTATTACCTATGTGTTGTTTATGATCTTGCATGCTCTCCGTTATTAGTAGAGGCTCGGCCAAGTTGATGCTAGTAACTCCAAGAGGGAGTATTTATGCTCGATAGTGGGTTCATGCCTCCATTGATACCGGGACGAGTGATGTAAAGTTCTAAGGTTGTGTTGTGTTGTTGCCACTAGGGATAAAACATTGATGCTATGTCTAAGGATGTAGTTGTTGATTACATTACGCACCATACTTAATGCAATTGTCTGTTGCTTTGCAACTTAATACTGGAGGGGGTTCGGATGATAACTCTGAAGGTGGACTTTTTAGGCATAGATGCAGCTTGGATGGCGGTCTATGTACTTTGTCGTAATGCCCAATTAAATCTCACTATACTTATCATGACATGTATGTGCATTGTTATGCCCTCTCTATTTGTCAATTGCCCGATCGTAATTTGTTCACCCAACATGCTTTTATCTTATGGGAGAGACACCTCTAGTGAACTGTGGACCCCGGTCCATTCTTTTATACTCGAAATACAAATCTGCTGCAATACTTGTTCTTTACTCGTTTTCTTGCAAACAATCATCTTCCACACAATACGGTTAACCCTTTGTTACAGCAAGCCGGTGAGATTGACAACCTCACTCGTTTCGTTGGGGCAAAGTACTTTGGTTGTGTTGTGCAGGTTCCACGTTGGCGCCGGAATCTCCGGTGTTGCGCCGCACTACATCCCGCCGCCATCAACCTTCAACGTGCTTCTTGACTCCCTACTGGTTCGATTAAACCTTGGTTTCTTACCGAGGGAAACTTGCCGCTGTGCGCATCACACCTTCCTCTTGGGGTTCCCAACGGACGTGTCAATTACACGCATCAAGCAAATTTCTGGCGCCGTTGCCGGGGAGATCAAGACACGCTGCAAGGGGAGTCTCCACTTCCCAATCTCTTTATTTTGTTTTTGTCTTGCTTTATTTTATTTACTACTTTGTTTGCTGCATTATATGAAAACACAAAAAAAATTAGTTGCTAGCTTTATTTTATTTACTATCTTGTTTGCTATATCAAAAACACAAAAAAATTAGTTACTTGCATTTACTTTATCTAGTTTGCTTTATTTACTACTGCTAAAATGGCCACCCCTGAAAATACTAAGTTGTGTGACTTCACTAGCACAAATAATAATGATTTCTTATGCACACCTATTGCTCCACCTGCGACTACAACGGAATTCTTTGAAATTAAACCTGTTTTACTGAATCTTGTTATGCGAGAGCAATTTTCTGGTGTTAGTTCTGATGATGCTGCTGCCCATCTCAATAATTTTTTTGAATTGTGTGAAATGCAAAAGTATAAAGATGTAGATGGTGACATTATAAAATTAAAATTGTTTCCTTTCTCATTAAGAGGAAGAGCTAAAGATTGGTTGCTATCTCTGCCTAAGAATAGTATTGATTCCTGGACTAAATGGAAGGATGCTTTTATTGGTAGATATTATCCCCCTGCTAAAATTATATCTTTGAGGAGTAGCATAATGAATTTTAAACAATTGGATAATGAACATGTTGCTCAAGCTTGGGAAAGAATGAAATCTTTGGTTAAAAATTGCCCAACCCATGGACTCGACTACTTGGATGATCATCCAAACCTTCTATGCAGGACTAAATTTTTCTTCGCGGAATTTATTGGATTCAGTGCTTGGAGGTACCTTTATGTCCATCACTCTTGGTGAAGCAACAAAGCTTCTTGATAATATGATGGTTAATTACTCTGAATGGCACACGGAAAGAGCTCCACAAGGTAAGAAGGTAAATTCTGTTGAAGAATCTTCTTCCTTGAATGATAAGGTTGATGCTATTATGTCCATGCTTGTGAATGATAGGACTAATGTTGATCCTAACAACAATGCTTATCGGAACAATTCTAGTAATAACTATAGGCCATATCCTTATAATAATGGTAACGGTTATGCTAATTCTTATGGGAATTCTTACAACAATAATAGGAATACACCCCCTGGACTTGAAGCTATGCTTAAAGAATTTATTAGTACACAAACCGCCTTTAACAAATCTGTTGAGGAAAAGCTCAATAAAATTGATATTCTCGCTTCTAAGGTTGATAGTCTTGCCTCTGATGTTGATCTTTTGAAATCGAAAGTTACTAATAGGGATATTGAAAATAAAATTGTTACTACAGCAAATGCCATCCAAGTTAGAATTAATGAGAATATAAGATTAATGGCCGAACTGCGTGCTAGGTGGGATAGAGAAGAAAATGAAAAACTAGCTAAAGAGAAAAATGTAGCTAAAGTTTGGACTATTACCACCACTAGCAATGCTAATGATTCACATGTTGATGCACCTCCTACTATCAATAATAAAATAATTGGTGTTGGCAATGTTTCTACTCCTAGTGCAAAGCGCGCAAAATTACTCGAAACCGCTAAAACCGCTGAAACCGCTCGTGATAAAACCGCTGAAATTTTTTCCAACCTTGGGGATGATAATCCCATTGCTTTAGATTGTAATGATTTAGATTTTGATGATTGCCACATCTCTGAAGTTATAAAGTTCTTACAAAAACTTGCTAAGAGTCCCAATGCTAGCGCTGTAAACTTGGCTTTCACAAAACATATTACAAATGCTCTCATAAAAGCTAGAGAAGAAAAACTAAAACTTGAAACTTCTATTCCTAGAAAGCTAGAGGATGGTTGGGAGCCCATCATTAAAATGAGGGTCAAATATTTTGATTGTAATGCTTTATGTGATCTTGGTGCAAGTATTTCTGTTATGCCTAAGAAAGTCTATGATATGCTTGACTTGCCACCAATGAAAAACTGTTATCTGGATGTTAATCTCGCTGATAATGCTAAAAAGAAACCTTTGGGGAAAGTTGATAATGTTTTAAAATATTATGGTTAACAATAACCTTGTCCCCGTTGATTTTGTTGTCTTGGATATTGAATGCAATGCATCTTGCCCCATTATATTGGGAAGACCTTTTCTTCGAACCGTTGGTGCTACTATTGATATGAAGGAAGGTAATATTAAATATCAATTTCCTCTCAAGAAAGGTATGGAGCACTTACCTAGAAAGAGAATGAAGTTACCTTATGATTCTATTATTAGAACAAATTATGATGTTGATGCTTCGTCTCTTGATGTTACTTGATATACACTTTCTGCGCCTAGCCGAAAGGCGTTAAAGAAAAGCGCTTATGGGAGACAACCCATGTTTTTACTACAGTATTTTTGTTTTATATTTGAGTCTTGGAAGTTGTTTACTACTGTAGAAACCTCTCCTTATCTTAGTTTTATGTTTTGTTGTGCCAAGTTAAGTCTTTGATAGTAAAGTGAATACTAGATTTGGATTACTGCGCAGAAACAGATTTCTTTGCTGTCACGAATCTGGGTCTAATTCTCTGTAGGTAAGTCAGAAAATTAAGCCAATTTACGTGAGTGATCCTCAGATATGTGCGCAACTTTCATTCAATTTGGGAATTTTCATTTGAGCAAGTCTGGTGCCCTAATAAAATCCATCTTTACGGACTGTTCTGTTTTGACAGATTCTGCCTTTTATTTCGCATTGCCTCTTTTGCTATGTTGGATGAATTTCTTTGATCCATTAATGTCCAAGTAGCTTTATGCAATGTCCAGAAGTGTTAAGAATGATTGTGTCACCTCTGAACATGTTAATTTTTATTGTGCACTAACCCTCTAATGAGTTGTTGCGAGTTTGGTGAGGAGGAAGTTTTCAAGGATCAAGAGAGGAGTATGATACAATATGATCAAGGAGAGTGAAAGCTCTAAGCTTGGGGATGCCCCGGTGGTTCACCCCTGCATATTCTAAGAAGACTCAAGCGTCTAAGCTTGGGGATGCCCAAGGCATCCCCTTCTTCATCGACAACATTATCAGGTTCCTCCCCTGAAACTATATTTTTATTCCGTCACATCTTATGTGCTTTGCTTGGAGCGTCGGTTTGTTTTAGTTTTTGTTTTGTTTGAATAAAATGGATCCTAGCATTCACTTTGTGGGAGAGAGACACGCTCCGCTGTAGCATATGGACAAGTATGTCCTTAGGCTCTACTCATAGTATTCATGGCGAAGTTTCTTCTTCGTTAAATTGTTATATGGTTGGAATTGGAAAATGCTACATGTAGTAATTCTAAAATGTCTTGGATAATTTGATACTTGGCAATTGTTGTGCTCATGTTTAAGCTCTTGCATCATATACTTTGCACCCATTAATGAAGAAACGCTTAGAGCTTGCTAATTTGGTTTGCATATTTGGTTTCTCTAGAGTCTAGATAATATCTAGTATTGAGTTTTGAACAACAAGGAAGACGGTGTAGAGTCTTATAATGTTTACAATATGTCTTTTATGTGAGTTTTGCTGCACCGTTCATCCTTGTGTTTGTTTCAAATAACCTTGCTAGCCTAAACCTTGTATCGAGAGGGAATACTTCTCATGCATCCAAAATCCTTGAGCCAACCACTATGTCATTTGTGTCCACCATACCTACCTACTACATGGTATTTATCCGCCATTCCAAAGTAAATTGCTTGAGTGCTACCTTTAAAATTCCATCATTCACCTTTGCAATATATAGCTCATGGGACAAATAGCTTAAAAACTATTGTGGTATTGAATATGTACTTATGCACTTTATCTCTTATTAAGTTGCTCGTTGTGCGATAACCATGCTTCGGGGACGCCATCAACTATTCTTTGTTGAATATCATGTGAGTTGCTATGCATGTCCGTCTTGTCCGAAGTAAGAGAGATCTACCACCTTTATGGTTGGAGCATGCATATTGTTAGAGAAGAACATTGGGCCGCTAACTAAAGCCATGATTCATGGTGGAAGTTTCAGTTTTGGACATATATCCTCAATCTCATATGAGAATAATAATTGTTGCCACATGCTTATGCATTAAAGAGGAGTCCAATATCTGTTGTCTATGTTGTCCCGGTATGGATGCCTAAGTTGAGAATAATCAAAAGCGAGAAATCCAAAATGCGAGCTTTCTCCTTAGACCTTTGTACAAGCGGCATGGAGGTACCCCATTGTGACACTTGGTTAAAACATGTGTATTGCGATGATCCGGTAGTCCAAGCTAATTAGGACAAGGTGCGGGCACTATTAGTATACTATGCATGAGGCTTGCAACTTGTAAGATATAATTTTCATAACTCATATGATTTATTACTACCGTTGACAAAATTGTTTCATGTTTTCAAAATAAAAGCTCTAGCACAAATATAGCAATCGATGCTTTCCTCTTTGAAGGACCATTCTTTTTTACTTTTATGTTGAGTCAGTTCACCTATCTCTCTCCATCTCAAGAACCAAACACTTGTGTGAACTGTGCATTGATTCCTACATACTTGCATATTGCACTTGTTATATTACTCTATGTTGACAATTATCTATGAGATATACATGTTACAAGTTGAAAGCAACCGCTAAAACTTAATCTTCCTTTGTGTTGCTTCAATACCTTTACTTTGATTTATTGCTTTATGAGTTAACTCTTATGCAAGACTTATTGATGCTTGTCTTGGAGTACTATTCATGAAAAGTCTTTGCTTTATGATTCACTTGTTTACTCATGTCATTACCATTGTTTTGATCGCTGCATTCATTACATATGTTTACAAATAGTATGATCAAGGTTATGATGGCATGTCACTTCAGAAATTATCTTTGTTATCGTTTTACCTGCTCGGGACGAGCAGAACTAAGCTTGGGGATGCTGATACGTCTCCGCCGTATCGATAATTTCTTATGTTCCATGCCACATTATTGATGATATCTACATGTTTTATGCACACTTTATGTCATATTCGTGCATTTTCTGGAACTAACCTATTAACAAGATGCCGAAGAGCCAGTTGTCGTTTTCTCGCTGTTTTTGGTTTCGGAAATCCTAGTAACGAAATATTCTCGGAATTGGACGAAATCAACGCCCGGGGTCCTATTTTGCCACGAAGCTTCCGGAAGACCGAAGAGGAGTCGAAGTGGGGCCACGAGGCGCCGCCACCATAGGGCGGCGCGGCCCAGGCCCTGGCCGCGCCGACCTATGGTGTGGGGCCCTCGTGTGGCCCCCACGTTGCCCTTCCGCCTACTTAAAGCCTCCGTCGCGAAAACCCCAGGACGAAGAACCACGATACGGAAAACCTTCCAGAGACGCCGCCGCCGCCAATCCCATCTCGGGGGATTCTCGGAGATCTCCTCCGCACCCCGCCGGAGAGGGGATTCATCTCCCGAGGACTCTTCACCGCCATGGTCGCCTCCGGAGTGATGAGTGAGTAGTTCACCCCCGGACTATGGGTCCATAGCAGTAGCTAGATGGTTGTCTTCTCCTCATTGTGCTTCATTGTTGGATCTTGTGAGCTGCCTAACATGATCAAGATCATCTATCTGTAATGCTATATGTTGTGTTTGTCGGGATCCAATGGATAGAGAATACCATGTTATGTTAATTATCAAGTTATTACCTATGTGTTGTTTATGATCTTGCATGCTCTCCGTTATTAGTAGAGGCTCTGGCCAAGTTGATGCTAGTAACTCCAAGAGGGAGTATTTATGCTCGATAGTGGGTTCATGCCTCCATTGATACCTGGGACGATGATGAAAAGTTCTAAGGTTGTGGATGTGTCGTTGCCACTAGGGATAAAACATTGATGCTAGGTCTAAGGATGTAGTTATTGATTACATTACGCACCATACTTAATGCAATTGTCTCGTTGTTTTGCAACTTAATACTGGAAGGGGTCGGATGATAACCTGAAGGTGGACTTTTTAGGCATAGATGCATGCTGGATAGCGGTCTATGTACTTTGTCGTAATGCCCAATTAAATCTCACTATACTTATCATGACATGTATGTGCATTGTTATGCCCTCTCAATTTGTCAATTGCCCGACTGTAATTTGTTCACCCAACATGCTTTTATCTTATGGGAGAGACACCTCTAGTGAACTGTGGACCCCGGTCCATTCTTTTATACTGGAATACAAATCTGCTGCAATACTTGTTCTTTACTGTTTTCTTGCAAACAATCATCTTCCACACAATACGGTTAACCCTTTGTTACGAGCAAGCCGGTGAGATTGACAACCTCACTCGTTTCGTTGGGGCAAAGTACTTTGGTTGTGTTGTGCAAGTTCCACGTTGGCGCCGGAATCTCTGGTGTTGCGCCGCACTACATCCCGCCGCCATCAACCTTCAACGTGCTTCTTGACTCCTACTGGTTCGATTAAACCTTGGTTTCTTACTGAGGGAAACTTGCCGCTGTGCGCATCACACCTTCCTCGTGGGGTTCCCAACGGACGTGTCAATTACTCGCATCAGTGAACCTATGCTAATGTACCGCCCTTCCTAGGACTAATACATACTTGTGATTATACCCCTTGCAAGCATCCACAACTACAAGAAAGTAATTAAGATAAATCGAACCACAGCCTTAAACTCTGAGATCCTGCGATCC
>NC_061513.1:341187538-341236978 GCF_022539505.1 Lolium rigidum | reverse complement strand
AAGTTGTTTCACTAAAAAAAAGAGCTCTCACGTGCAAGGCACGTGTAATTTACTAGTATATACTAGTACTAGTAGAGATGGTACACCTAGACATTAGAGATTTGTTTGTTTTAAAGATATTTTTAATTGTGTACAAGATGGAAAATATAACTTTAGGGCATCCACAATGTTGCTATTGCCAAATCTGATACGATGGTGAATTTGGCTTTGGTGTGAAATATAGCAATAGCTCCACAATGTAGTGGTTCCAAATATTTATAACGTGGGTCCCGCCATCAAGCTAAAACAACACATAAAGCCAATATGGAACTACTCTCACAATGTAGGGAACTAGTTCCAAATGCCAAAAGTGAAATTTGGCATCGGAGCACCTACTTGCTCTGGTTCCTTGTTTTTCTGGTTTTGGAACTACCTCTACAATGTATGGAACTAGTTCCAAAAGCCAAAAATCAAATATGGAACCACTTTTGGCTACGCGTTGTGGATGCTCTTAGCAAATTCCTAGTATTTTTCATGGTCGATGTAAAAAAAAGTATTTTTCATGGTTGATGTAAAAAAACAAGTTTTTTCATGGTCGATGTAAAAAAGAGAGAAAACATGTCTCATAAAAAGCCTTATGGTTAGCACTTTTTTTTTACGGAGTAACTCTTTTTACATAGCCCAAATTACTATTCGATTTTCCATTGAAATATTTTATGTGTATAAAGCAGCGAAGAAGTACACATGCATTTTTCGTTTTATTCTTTTTGACATTTCAAAATGTATAGAAGATGATTTTGAAATAAAGAGATCATATGCACCCAAGAACCAACAAGCATATCCCCTTGACCCCGAACATACTCAGGGCCCTTTTGTTGTGGTTTTTTTTGCCTTTTTGGCTTTTGGATTTTGGAAGCCAAAAACAAATATTATATTCTTTTGGCTTCCAAAATCCAAAAGCCAAAAAGCCACACCAAAAGGACCCTCAGCTTCAGACCTGGGATTTCGTAGGCTAGGGTTCCACAGTTTTCCACCAACCAGTAATAATTTCAACTCTGCCCCAAAATTCCCGCGAAATCCCCCCTCCCGTTTCCAAAATTCAAAGCGATGTGAAATAAGTACAGTGTCGATCTTATCCCCCCGGACCGCTCAATTCAGACCTATCACCGGCGGCGCCGAGCCCCGCATCTCTCTCTCACGCTTCCACCTGCATGACCCATGGATCATCTCACACGCCGGCGCCGGCCCACTGTCCCACTCCACACCAGCCTCTACTGCCTTCTCATCGGCCACCGTAGTGACCAGACGACGTTCCGCCGTCTCCACTTGCTATTTAGCAAGCCGGAGTAGCTTCCACCTCCCCACCCCACCGACGACCAGCTGTACCATACGAACTCCTCAGTAGCCGACTTCCACCGCCGCCTTGTCAGCGACAGTCACCATCGCCGGGTTCTCGTATCTTAATCCCCTACTCCTTCCGTCCACCGAGACTGGAGAGATGGGCTCCTACATGGTCCACGGCGGGAAACCAAAGCGTACACGCGCCCACTTCCAAGAAGGTTGATATGGCGCATTCGTTATGCATGTGATTTCGAAAAGTATTTTTTGCTTACTTGCACGCCATCTCATTAGCATTTTTTTGTAATGCATGCTAGATATTATTGCAATCTGGAAGAATGAATAAAAGAGAAACGGAGACGGAAGATATGTAGCAGATTTGCAAGCCGTGTGGGCACAAAAATCTGTAACGCTATTGCCTCTAGTGCAAACCTGAACAAAATCGGAGAAGAACCCTTTCCCCTCCCCAAAGATAAAGAACAATGTTATGATTCACAATTTGATCCTGCTTGAGCCTCTTGGAGAGCTGACTCGAGGAAGATGCCTTGCCTGACCATTCTCCTCAACCCCACCAGGTGATTTCTGTTTTTACTTGGAGATATCATGTTGCACTTCCATGTGTTGTATATTTGTATCCTGAATCCCACCAAACATGTTCACATGCCACCTCTAGGTCTCCTTAACGCATCATATATATGTTTCAGCATGCACGTCATCCTTTACTATTCTTCATTCTATTCCATTTGCATATCATCATATATGGGACTTACGTAGGCTGAAATATCGTTTATGTGTGCTAGGAATCTACGACTTCAAGTAAGAATTTGCAGGAACAACCAATGAGAGGAAGACCTTGCAGCAGTACATGAATCGGTGATAGAACAGTTGCAACCAAAAAAGAAATCTGCTACGCTACTAGACGAGTCTCGGCGATTCATGGCACTAGTTGAAGAAAATAACGCAAATGCTAAGAATACTGAAATAAAAACGTGGTGAACACCCCAAGCGGTTGAATCGGCCACATGTTACCAATCCGGTCAACCGGCGACAATCGGCAGTAGAACCAGTTTCCACGGCAACTTCTCAGCACAATTGGCGTGGAACCGGTTTCCATGACAACTTCTGACCACAATTGGCGTGAGACCGGTTTCACGGCAACTTCTCAACAACAATTGGCAGCGGAACCGGTTTCCACGGCAACTTCTCAGCCACAATTGGGATCAGCGATGGCTGTGGTAGGAAATCTTGCCCAAGGACACCTTTGTGCCGATGCCGGTGACACAACCACAAGCTGGCCAAACCTGCGCTAGCACAACATCAACAAGCTGTGATGATCTCCCCTTGACCCATATTAGTCACTGCCATAGACAACTCCCATGAGGATGAGCCCCACACCGAAGAAGGTACATTTTCCAATGCTTATAGTTTCATTCTCCGTTATAAAGTTATACTTTATACATAAATAAATAAACATATATATATATATAATATATATATCTACCTTGATAGCTTGATGTAATGCTTAACTTTGTAGTTGCACCACGATCAAGAAAAACGGGGAGCCCAACGGTAGGGAAAATGTTCGTAGCTAAGCTTCGTTGGGATGGAATCAAGATTTCGCCTTTCATCTATCAGTAGGTGGCAGAAGGCCCTGGACCCGGAAGAATCTTGTAAATTAGCATCGGATGTAGGAATTTTCGTCGGGAATGAAATTCCTATCTTCCCAACATGGAAAGAGCACGTAGACACCTCTGCGCATTTTGAAAAATTAGTGCACGAGGTTACACGTAAGTCATCTTTCTCTTGGTAATGTTACTCATACTAGTATACCACATTGGCACGTCCGTTCCTTCTAGCTTGTTGTTGGCTCTATGTATATCGCACCAACGGTTTATATTGTTGTGAACGAGTTAAGGTTCGAGTTCGATGAGGACCAAGAGGAAGTAAAGCATGTTCTCAACGGTCTATTCTCAGGTGTCATGCGCGCGATATCATGACGAGGCTAAAGAAGAAATACTTCCTTTGGAAAGATTCTTGGGAGTGTTCCAACTATATCTCCTTTTAAGCAAATGAGCTGACAAACGGTGGGGAGATCTTGTGAAGCCTTTGGTGCGATCCAAAGAATATGGTATGATTTGTAAGAGCTGAGACCGAGATCACATCTTGGATTCTTATTTATAGCGAGTGTCTCACTAGTCTCCTTTTTGCGGAATTTGGCTAAACGGAATCGGAAAAACCGCGGTAAACTACTTTTACCTAGCCGTACGGGATCTCGTAACCTTATAGTGCACATTCGGCAAAAAGTAAGGACATGTTGTTTTATCTTGCTATTTAGAAATATTTTAGTAAAAGATCATGCGAGTATATACACCGAGTGTGCAGCTTATATTATGATCCTCCATTTCAACCACGTTATTCGATTTATAAATGGTAGTACTAAAATGCGAGATGTTACATAATGCAAGTAAAAGGGAACCAAACAAAGAGATGACTCTGCAGGAGATTTTTGAAGCATGCCAGAAGAACAAACTTGAAGTGATTGGAGAAGTCGCACTGAGTGTTCTTGTAAGTCTTCTCAAAGATTGAAATTTTGTGACGACTCACATCCCAACTTGTAGGAGTAGTAAAGTACACGTCAATATGATATTATATATGTTTATTAAAATTCATGTGATGTGAATCAGACATGCTAAGCTGTAGGAATAAAAGTAGGTCATACACATGATAAATCTACTATCAGCAAGTTTCTCTGTAGTAACTATCATGTTTACACATGTGTACGAACTGAATTTTTTGCAGGAAGATATGAAATTAGAGATGGCAAAACCGGTAAAAGCGGTGCTGGAAAAAACCGATGAAGAATGTGTGAAGGCATTTTCTATGGCAATAAAAAGAAAGGCATTGCCAAAAACACTTTCTTACGGAATGTTTGGACTGCTTGAAGTGCAAGTCCATGTCCAAGTCAAAGTATTTGCATGCTCAAGTTCTAGAGGAGCAACTCCAAGTAGAGCAAGCTGCATCAGTCACGCTAAGACTAGAAGTCGACAATTTTAGAACGATAGCGAGCACGGAAGGAGGCCCTCTTGGAGCAGGTTAGGAATGCTAGTAAGTAGTAAGAAGAGTATACTGCTAGATAATTGGAGATGAACGGGGACGAGTGACGGGTCATTACCTTCGTCTTGTAAAATGGTTCCTTAGTACGAGCATATTTCGTAGGTGCATTTATACGCAATTGCTATGATCTTGGTGGTCGTTTCCTTGTTGTGATGTGGATTTTTTTGAAGCAGGAACCACTGCTGATTGTTAATATTATAAGTGGATTGCCTAGCCCTTTCCATCGGTTCGACTTGTGGTTCCGTTGGCTCGTGGATGAAGCTTGACATGGTATCAGAGCCCATAGTCTCAAGTTCGGACTTTTGGTCGCGTTGGCTAGTGCATTAAAGCTTGACACTGATGATTTTCTGTGATCCATTGATTTCCAACTTTCTACATATAGCCCAGGTCTAGAAGCTTGTCAACTGGTCTGGTTCATTCATCGTTGTATTGAGTGGGAAACTCTCATTTGCAACTAGTTGCGCCGCACCCCATTTTTGTTGTGACACTTTCAAGTTTCCAAAAATGCAAACTAAAATTCTAGACATACATTGTGTTGTGTCTTGTGCATCGTGAAGTTTCATCCAAAAATATGTCAAAATGTGGCCTGTGTAAAAGAGAAGACGTACGTAAATAGTGTCATGTACTATTTACGAGATCATTTGTTCTTTTGTGTAGGCCACATTTTGACATATTTTTGGATGAAACTTCACGGATGCACAGACACAACACAATGTATGTCTAGGAATTTAGTTTGCAATGAACGAGCAGTGCTTCTCCTTTGTGTTGTCTTTGCAACACAGTACATTCTACTTCTGTCGTACGAGCGAGTTGTGAACAAAGATACTTATGTATGCTACCAAATTTCGACTCCATATAATCAATAGCTTAACAACCGTCTAATTCAAAATCTCAACACTGTAGCATATACCTCATGCCTATCGAATACAATTATTTCACACTTGAAATATTTTGTACGCGTTTTGAATTGGAGAACATGGGAACCGACTTTGGTTTCGATTATGACTTGATGTGACCCTAGGCCCTGGATTCCTGAGCGGAAGGTATGTGTAAAAACAAAGAGATTACGAAGTGCTAATTCCCTTTTTTTGTAAGTCCGGTGGCATTGACACTCCTTTCTTACTTGCTATATTTTTTTGGTGTTTATATATAATAGAGAATTACCAGCTTATTGTCGAACCAGTTAGATTTTGGGCAATAATTGTTACGTGGCTGCTTCTTAATTAAAGTTTATCATGTCATGTAGATGGATTTGTGAAAGATGCAGCGGGTCGTTCTTCAGATCGTCTACATGGGATTCCCATCTACATGTATGTTCATGGTTTCATGGAGTACTTCACTCATAGCAGCCACATACGATCCTGCAAGATTTGCATTTTTTGACCTTGCAAGATTTGCATTCAATGTATCGCCAAGGCGCGTCCGTGAGAGCAAGAACAATAGTGCAGCATCGGTATAACAATTTGCCATCATCTATAGTCAACTTATAGCTAGCATGTACAATAGTAAACTATAAAAGTCTAGTACGGAGTACTTTAACAATACATGGCCCATCTTTTAGTCTCACATAGTGCCTAGGAGCACGTGTAGAGCTAGCTATTAGATAGTACTAGCCCACTTCTCTTCTCTCTCCTAATCTCTCTCCTCCAACTAAGCAAACATATAATATTTTATCTCTTATAGCCAGCTGAGTGTACCTTATTGTACTTGCTCTGAGAACTCTAGAAACATCTTCGTCAGACTCGTTTTGTGCGCACGATTCGAGCGAATCCAATGAATTTTGACCGTTCTCTTAAAAAGAGACTTTGACAGTTGGATCAAGCGTTGGAGAGCTGATGTGCCAACGACCAATAATTATGATCGTGCTAACCGATTTTCAACGTGATGATGAATTGATGTGACATTTGGCCGTACTAGTACGGTCTCATATTTTGTATTACTTAGTACTTGGATGTGGCCAAATTCGAAATCTCATTCCAGTGACAAAACTTCCGCTAGAAAAATACAAATATTTCACACGCTTCTAACTTCCCATTCTACCCTCGTAAAGATGACAACAATGTCCATGTATAAGTCGGTTGGTGGGGGTCTACCAGTCATTTTTTCGATCACCACCTCTCTAGCTCCGGAAACCCTCCAGAAAAATTCATTCCCTCACTCTCTCCTCGAGACCACCCACCGGAACTTCCCAAGTCCCTCTCTCCCACCTCCACGACCACCGCACAGGAACATCCCCGCGGACTTCCACGGCCTACCCGGAGCCTCGCGATCCTCGTCATCCGGCTGCCTGCCGGAGCCGCTTCATCGACGCCGTCATCAACCGGACCGGATCATCCCGCCGAACCTCGAAACCATATACTCATCCAGCAGTCTACCGCGATCGTTTCAGCGGTATCGTCCTAGCCGACAGCCGCCGGATCCGTCGTCCACCGCATCGGATCTAGCTCACCGACACCGCTTGTGCATGAACCGGATCCGCTTCACCGGCGCCGTGCATGATCTAAACTCTTCTACTTGTCGCTTTTCTATTGCTTGCCTGCAAGTTCTTGTTTAATCTTGGGGGAACCTGTTTGTGCTAACGACGCGCCGTTACGTTTTTGCGGATGAGATGAGTAACCATGAAGTGTAATGGCCGTCTCTCCAACCCCAAGTAGCACATGTAGCGTACTTCATCACCGGATCTATCAACCCCGGGAAGATCTGTTGTGACTCCCACGAGTGCTTCTCCTAATGTAAGTCCCTTGTTTTAGCGCCATGTTCAGGTTCAGATGCTTGTTTGTGTGAAGCTCTTTTAGTTCATTCCTAGCTATGACCGTAACACCTTGCTATTTTCTACTTCATTGCTAACTTTAAGCGATTGAACATTTTGGTTTGCATTCCCTGCTCTGTAGATGTAGCCATCATAACTTCTATCTTGCTCAATCGTTGTTACAAAAATTATAGGTATTATAGTAACATCCTGCTATTATTTAGTTCATGGCCAATTTTAAGTAATTGCACATGTTGGTTCGCATTCCCTGCTCTATAGCTTTTGGCATCGTAACTTCTATATTTGGTTTACATCCCTGCTCTGTAGATCTAGCCATCATAACTTTATCTTGCTCAGTCGTTGTTACAAAAATTATGGCCTGCTACTATGTTGTTTGTGCCAATTTTTTACTCCATGAACATGTTGGCTTGCATTCCCTGTACTACAGGTGATGCCATTGTTTTGTATCTAGTTCATTGTAAGCTAACAAAGTAAGGACTTAGTTTGGCATGCTATCACTCTGCTATCTAGCCTGTAGTACAAATAAACTTGTCATACTACTAGATAATAATTTTGCGTGCCATCTTGTTCTTCAAAAGCTGCATTATTGACTTGTTTCTATGACTTGGCATGACGCTCACATATGGAAAGCTGAACATATTGGTTTGCATTCCCTCTTATACAAGTTCACAGGTGATCCCACTATATTACGTATCCGGTCCATCCTAAGCTCCGGCATTAACTATCCTCTATGTGTTGCTCATTACAAGTTTATATCCCGAAACATCTTGATTTGCATCCCCTTCACTATAAGTTCGGGAGTATTATTTAGTTCACGGCCAAAATGAAGTAATTGCACTTGGCACATGTTGGTTCACATTCCCTCCTCTTTAGCTTTTGCCATCGTAACTTCTATTTTTGGTTTACATTCCTGCTCTCGTAGATGTAGCCATCATAACTTCATCTTGCTCGGTCGTTGTTACAAAATTTATAGCTCTGCTACTATGTTGTTCATGCCAATTTTGTACTCCCTGAACATGTTGGTTTGCATGGGACTCGACAGGTAGTAAGTCTCGTTGTTTCATTCTAACATGCTCGTTATATTGGCTGTTGGTATGCGGCATGCACTCTTTGTTTGCTTATTGTGCGCATTACAATGATCTTGTTATAACGACGAAATGATGAGTTCCAAATTCTTTGGCAAACAATATTGTAGTGTCTTTGCCTTTCCATTGTTGCTTTGTCTTAACTTGTAATGTCTTTGTTTCGGATATAGGTGCTGCATGGACAACTTAAAAGATTTCCGGATCCCTTCATTGTATTGCTAGGTTTAATTACCATTCAATTTCTCCGGGTTCCGTAATATTTTTCAATGCCTTGCGGCTGATGTAATATTTAGTTAGTTTTTATAGTTCTTTCGCGCATTTTTTCTTTGGTGCTTGTGGTAAGTGAGGCTATCCAAGCGAAATCAATGCTTGCGTAAATATTCTCGATATCTAAATCACGAATTCCCATCCCTTAAACGGCCCAATTAAGCGAAATCACATATGTGCCGGCCCGCAAAATCCTAAAGCGCCTATTACGCCGGCATATAAACGAGCAACTAAACGGGCTGGCCCACTTACTTATTGGGCCGGCCCACTTGATTTCTTGTGGGCATTGGGCCGACCCACTCGCTTTAAGGTGGACCCCACCCACTACTTGGGCCGGCCCACTAACTAGTTGGGCCGGCCCAATTGCTTTTGTCGTGGACCCCACATACTAAATGGGCCGGCCCTTCAAGACGAAAGTGGGACCCACTCGTGTTTTTGGCCCGGCCCACTACCGTGTTGGGCCGGCCCACTTGCTATATGGTGGACCCCACATACAAGCCGGGCCGGCCCTTTAACAGGAAAGTGGGACCCACCTGTGTTTTTGGCCCGGCCCACTAGCATGTTGGGCCGGCCCACTTGCTATATGGTGGACCCCACATACTAAATGGGCCGGCCCTTTAACAGGAAAGTGGGACCCACCATTGTTTTGGCCCGGCCCACTATCTTGTTGGGCCGGCCCACTTGCTATATGGTGGACCCCACATACTAAATGGGCCGACCCTTTAAGCTGGAAAGTGGGACCCACTGTGTTTTTGGCCCGGCCCACTATCTTGTTGGGCCGGCCCACTTGCTATATGGTGGACCCCACATACTAAATGGGCCGGCCTTTTAACGGGAAAGTGGGACCCACCGGTGCTTTAGGCCCGACCCACGGCTTGTTGGGCCGGCCCATTTGATCTAATGTGGACCCCACGTACTAAATGGGCCGGCTCGATAGCGGGAGAGTGGGACCCACATGCTAATTGGGCCGGCCCACTAACTTCTTGGGCCGGCCCGGTTGCTTTAATGTGGACCCCACTTTGTAAATGGGCCGGCCCGATAACAAGAAAGTGGGTCCCACATGTCTTGTGGGCCGGCCCTTTTGCTCGTTGACCGGTCAAACGAGTGCATTCGGCCCGGCCCACATGCTTAGTGGGCCGGCCCATTAAAGTTTTGACCGACCAACCTTAGAGGTTAGGCCCGGCCCACGTAACTAATGGACCAGCCCGGCTATATAGTTGACCGGTCAAATTAAGTCGGCTGGCCCGGCCCGCAAACTTAATGGGCCGGCCCGCTTAAGACGTGGCGAGCCTCGTGTGGGCCTACCATCTACCACGGGGTTTCAGCTCGGTTAACGCCGTTAGCCGCCGATTAACGGCGTACGCCACGTGTCGGCTTGCATGACGTCGGCGAGTCAACGGGCTCCCGGAAACACTTGCGCAACGGTCCGATTTTCCGTGGCGGAAGGGCGCCCAAGCGCGACGGACCGAAAAAACGTCGTTGGACTTTGCCTGACGCAGTTTCCACAACAGAACCCATATCGTCGGGTTAGGCCCATAGGCGACGAAAAATACCCCTTAGCGGACGATTTTGAGACGTTGTCTATCAGAACTTTTCTTGTAGTGAATGAACCTTTTAAAGACACTTGCATGAAGAATGAAACTGTTATTAATGATTGCAATGAACATGTTCAAACTTCTGAAAATGCTATTTCCTATAAGCATGTTAATTTTTGCGGAGTTCATAGACCTTGTGGAATTAATCAAATCGAAGATGAATATTGTATCCATCATAGGAGTGAAAAGACTAGAAAGTGGTTTAGGGCTCTAGATGATCTTGGTGAAAAAGTTTGTGCCCTCTATCCTTTTATTTGTGTACTTTGCCATAAAGTGGGTCATTTTAATTTTCAATGCTCCTCCAATGATAACTCGAACCCCATGAGTGCTGCAAATTTGTATTGTGATGATGAAATCCTTCCTAATCAGCATGATGAACTTACTTTATTTTTGGGGTGTGAAGAGTTATCAAGGAAAATTTCTTTGTTACATATGAGTGATCTTGATACTGATAGTTTCCTGCATGAGTGTCTTTCTTATTGCATTAATAATTGCCATAGAAATACTTACATACAGAATATTTTAGAAGATGACACTTTGCCAAAATATGATAGGATCGCTGTGTGTTTTAAACTTATTAATGAAAAGGAGGAATCCTCCCAAGTTTCTTCCATTGTTTCTGGAAATAAATCAGGTTATGTGGAGAAGCCTCCCATCAAGCCTCTCCCTCCTAAAGAAGGGAACGAGGAGAAGGAAAAGAAGAAGAAGAAGAAGAAGAAGAAGAAGAAGAAGAAGAGGGGGAATAAAAAGAAAGAGGTAACGGCATATCCCCGCGTGTATGAGATAACGATAGGTAATCGTAAGTATGTTGCTCCTAATGATTATTATGATAATGAATCTGAGTACAATGATCTTCCTATGCCCTTTACTTATATTAGTGATTATGATTTAGAAGAGCACACTACTTTTGATATTGAAAATCTCTGGAAAACTAATTCTGAAAATGAGGATGTTAATAACTGTCATAGTATTAATACTATCCATGTTTCTTCCCATGACGATATAGAAAGTTCTAAGATTGGGGAAGCTTGTTTTGATGAGCATGATATTTTTAGTCCCCCAAGCATGGAGGAGAAAATTTACTTTGATGATATTTTACCTCCTATATATGATGATTACAATGATGACTATCATATTTTCAGTCCACCTACTATTGAGGAGAAAATTAATTATGACTACAATATGCCTTCTATATATGATGATTATGGTGATGAGAATAATAATGATAGCTATTTTATTGAATTTGCTCCCACTACAATTAATAGTAAAGGCTATGCTTATGTGGAGAGTAATAATTTTATGCATGTAGCTCATGATAAGAATGTTTCATGTGATAGTTATATTGTTGAGTTTGTTCATGACGCTACTGAAAGTTATTATGAGAGAGGGAAACATGGTTATATGCATCTTAATAATATTAAGTTTCCCCTCTTTATGTTGAGAATCTTGAAGTTATTCGAGTTTTATCTTCCTATGCTTGTCACTTTGTTCTTCATGAATTTATTTGTGAACAAGATTCCTTTTCATAGGAAGTGGGTTAGGCTTAAATTTGTTTCATACTTTCCTTTTGATGCCCTCTTTGCTCCAACTCTCATCCTTATGTGAGCATCATTAAAATTACTGAGCCCATCTTAATGGCTATAAAGAAAGCACTTCTTGGGAGATAACCCATGTTTTTATTTTACTACTGTTTTGTTGTGTCTTGGAAGTTGTTACTACTGTAGCAACCTCTCCTTATCTTTATTTTATTGCATTGTTGTGCCAAGTAAAGTCTTTGATAGTAATGTTGATACTAGATTTGGATTACTGCGCATAAACAAATTTCTTGCTGTCACGAAATTGAGCAGCCCTGTCTGTAGGTAACTCAGAAAAATCTGCCAATTTACGTGCGTAATCCTCAGATATGTACGCAACTTTCATTAAATTTGAGCTTTTTCATCTGAGCAAGTTAAGTGCCCCTGAAAAATTCGTCTTTACGGACTGTTCTGTTTTGACAGATTCTGCCTTTTATTTCGCATTGCCTGTTTTGCTATGTTGGATGGATTTCTTTGTTCCATTAACTTTCAGTAGCTTTGGGAAATGTCCAGAAGTGTTAAGAATGATTATGTCACCTCTGAATATGTGAATTTTTGATTATGCACTAACCCTCTAATGAGTTTGTTTTGAGTTTGGTGTGGAGGAAGTTTTCAAGGGTCAAGAGAGGAGGATGATACAATATGATCAAGAAGAGTGAAAATTCTAAGCTTAGGGATGCCCCCGTGGTTCATCCCTGCATATTTCAAGAAGACTCAAGCATCTAAGCTTGGGGATGCCCAAGGCACCCCCTTCTTCATCAACAACTTATCAGGTCACCTCTAGTGAAACTATATTTTTATTCCGTCATATCTTATGTGCTTTACTTGGAGCGTCTTTATGTTTTTGTTTTTGTTTTTGTTTGAATAAAATCGGATCCTAGCATTCTTTTTGTGGGAGAGAGACACTCTCCGCTGTTTCATATGAACACTGGTGTTCTTAGCTTTACTTTTAATGTTCATGGCGAAGGTTGAAAACTGCTTCGTTCATTGTTATATGGTTGGAAACAGAAAATGCTTCATGTGGTAATTGGTATATTGTCTTGAATAATTTGATACTTGGCAATTGTTGTGCTCAAATAGATCATGTTTAAGCTCTTGCATCATGTACTTTGCACCCATTAGTGAAGAACTACCATAGAGCTTGTTGAAATTTGGTTTGCATGATTGGTCTCTCTAAAGTCTAGATATTTTCTGGTTAAGGTGTTTGAACAACAAGGAGACAATGTAGAGTCTTATAATGCTTGCAATATGTTCTTATGTAAGTTTTTCTCTACCGGTTTATACTTGAGTTTGCTTCAAACAACCTTGCTAGCCAAAGCCTTGTATTGAGAGGGAATTCTTCTCGTGCATCCAAATCCTTGAGCCAAAAACTATGCCATTTGTGTCCACCATACCTACCTACTATATGGTATTTCTATGCCATTCCAAAGTAAATTACTTGAGTGCTACCTTTAAAACTTCATTCCTTGTGTTTGCAATATATAGCTCATGGGAAAATAGCCTTAAAAACTATTGTGGTAAATAATATGTAGCTTATGTATCTTATTTCTTATAAGTTGTTTGTTGAGCGGTAACCATGTTTCTGGGGACGCCATCAACTATTACACCTTTGTTGAATATCATGTGAGTTGCTATGCATGTTCGTCTTGTCTGAAGTAAGGGTGATTTATCATGATCAAATGGTTTGAGTATGCATATTGTTAGAGAAGAACATTGGGCCGCTAACTAAAGCCATGAATCATGGTGGAAGTTTCAGTTTGGACATCAATCCTCAACCTCTTATGAGAATATTATATGTTGTTGAATGCTTATGCATTAAAGAGGAGTCCATTATCTGTTGTCTATGTTGTCCCAGTATGGATGTCCTTAGTTGAGATCTATCAAAAACGAGAAATCAAATGCGATCTATCTCCTTGGACCTTTGTACAAGGCGGCATAGAGGTACCCCTTTGTGACACTTGGTTGAAACATATGTTATGCAATGATAATCCATGTAAATCCAAGCTAATTAGGACAAGGTGCGAGCACTATTGGTATTCTATGCATGAGGCTTGCAACTTATAGGATGTCTTATGCATAACACATATGAATTATTACTACCGTTGACAAAATTGTTTCTATGTTTTCAAAATAAAAGCTCTAGCACAAAAATAGTAATCCATGCTTTCCTCTGCGAAGGGCCTTTCTTTTACTTTATGTTGAGTCAGTTTACCTACTTCCTTCTATCTTAGAAGCAAACACTTGTGTCAAATGTGTGCATTGATTCCTACATACTTGCTTATTTGCATTCATCATATTACTTTGTGTTGACAATTATCCATGAGATATATCCATGAGATAAACATGTTGGAGTTGAAAGCAACCGCTGAAACTTATATCTTCCTTTGTGTTGCTTCAAAACCGTCTACTAAGAATTTATTGCTTTATGAGTTAACTCTTATGCAAGTCTTATTGATGCTTGTCTTGAAAGTACTATTCATGAAAAATCTTTGCTATATGATTCAGTTGTTTAGTCATTGTCTTTACCATTGCTTCGAATCACTTCATTCATCTCATATGCTTTACAATAGTATTGATCAAGATTATGATAGCATGTCACTTCAGAAATTATCCTTGTTATCGTTTACCTACTCGAGGGCGAGTAGGAACTAAGCTTGGGGATGCTTGATACGTCTCCAACGTATCTATAATTTCGATGTTCCATGCTAGTTTTATGACAATACCTACATGTTTTGCTCACACTTTATAATGTTTTTATGCATTTTCCGGAACTAACCTATTAACAAGATGCCGAGGTGCCAGTTCCTGTTTTCTGCTGTTTTTGGTTCCAGAAAGGCTGTTCGGGCAATATTCTCGGAATTCGACGAAGCGAAGACCCAACATCATAATTCACCGAGACGGACCAGGACACCGAAGGAGAGTCGGAGGGGAGGCCTGGGGCCCCCAGACCATAGGCCGGCGCGGCCTGGAGGGGGGGCGCCGCCCTACGGGGTGGGACCCCTAGGCGTCCCCTTGCGCCGCCTCTTCGCCTATAAGACCCCTCGTGACCTAAAACTTCGATACCGATTGACGAAACTCCAGAAAGACTCCAGGGACGCCGCCGCCATCGCGAAACTCCGTTTCGGGGGACAGAAGTCTCTGTTCCGGCACGCCGCCGGGACGGGGAATTGCCCCGGAGTCATCTCCATCGACACCACCGCCATCTTCATCGCCATCGCTGTCTCCCATTATGAGGAGGGAGTAGTTCTCCCCCGAGGCTGAGGGCTCTACCGGTAGCTATGTGGTTCATCTCTCTCTCCCATGGTGTGATCTTTATGTGATCATGAGCTTTGTATCACTATTAATCTATGTGCTACTCTAGTGATGTTATTAAAGTAGTCTATTCCTCCTTCATGATGTAATGTTGACAGTGTGTGCATCATGTAGTACCTTGCGTAGGTTATGATTGTAATCTCTTGTAGATTATGAAGTTAACTATTACTATGATAGTATTGATGCGATCTATTCCCCCTTTCATAGCTATTGTTGACAGTGTGTATGCTATGTTAGTACTCGGTCTAAATTGCAATGGTCTATTATGCACTCTAGAGGTTACTTAAATATGAACTCCGAATGTTGTGGAGCTTGTTTACTCCGGCTTGAGGGTGCTTTTGTAGCCCTACACAATGAATGATGTTTGTTATCCAACAAGAGAGTGTTGAAGTAGCACAAGTGAAGAGAAGTTATTTATTTATGTGATCAATGTTGAGAGTGTCCACTAGTGAAAGTATGATCCCTAGGCCTTGTTTCTAAGCATTGAAACACCGTTTATTTACTGTTCTACTGCATGTTTACTTGCTGCCATATTTATTTCAGATTGTTATTACCACTCATATTCATCCATATCACTTGCATCTTACTATCTCTTCGCCGAACTAGTGCACCTATACATCTGACAAGTGTATTAGATGTGTTGGGGACACAAGAGACTTCTTGTATCGTAATTGCAGGGTTGCTTGAGAGGGATATCTTTGACCTCTACCTCCCTGAGTTCGATAAACCTTGGGTGATTCACTTAAGAGAAACTTGTTGATGTTCTACAAACCTCTGCTCTTGGAGGCCCAACACTGTCTACAGGAATAGAAGCGTGCGTAGACATCACCCGGTCGCCGAACTCAGAGGCAAGGTCGCCGCCTTCCGCGCCGCAGCGGCGACTGCGCTCACTGCCCTCTGCGTCGGGCTCGACCATCGCGCTGCCGCGTCCGCCGGTAGCGCATGCACGCCCCGCTCGCCGAACTCAGGGAGTAGGTAGCCGCCCTTCACACTGCAGTGGCCGCCCCGCTCGCCGAACTCAGGAAGAAGGCCGCCTTCCGCGCCGCAGCGGCTGCTGCACTCGCTGCTCTCTACGCCAGGCTCGACCATCGCGCTGCCGCGTCCTCTGGTCGCGAGCTCCTCCAGCTGTTGCTCAACACCTCGTGCGTCGTCTCGAAAGTATGATCTTGCACCGATCCTCAATCTTTCAATGTAGGTAGTTCATCAGTTACAAGTAGCACTGAATATATGACCACAAATTGTAAGATTTTCGACTACCAATTGAATATTCAGTTTTCCGTGGCATTTACAATTGCGGTATGAGCAGAAGTAAGAGATGATGGTTCCCTACTGTCAACGCATATAGGAAGATGTAATACTACAACGCATATGATTTTCATGTACAGAGAGAATTGTCATATTCTTCTTGAGGTTCAAACTCGTCATTTAAAGTTGTCACTGATGTTCTATCTTGTCTTCTTCATCAATGTAGGTAACTTCACCAGGTGGTAACACTGTACATTCATGTTGGGCACACACCCAATGAGCACAATCTCGTGAAAGATGGTCAGTATACTGATCGTGTTCCTTAAGCTTTTCAGCATATACCCTACAACAACCCTAGCTGGGCGACGAGCAGCACGGCAACACGAGTCGGTGAGGAAGTTGATTGTTCCAGTGCTAGTGTTCTGGAGTCCTGATTGTTCCAGTGATCTGAAAAGTGATGCCAAGAAGTTGATGATTGGAATTGAACTATCTTCTAGTGATGACAGAGCTTAGTTATAGGGATAGACTAGAAGTGTATATGTGTTAATTATTATTGCATGCTTTGTATGTGCTATGTGTGCACCGTGTGTTAGGCTGCCAGTGTGAATGATGTATGTGTAAAACTTGGAACGGAATAAAATATGAGCGCGTTTCAATAGATGGGTGCATATATATATGTTTCATTTCCAGATGCATAGATTAAAGTACTGACATAAATCTGATTAATTTATCTTGATGCATTGCAGACTACTACTTGAATAAGAGTGCTGCAACGCCATAAACATCTCACAAAAGAAATCTGTGGCACCAAAAGTGACCATACAAAGGTATTGTACTAGATAAATATTCATTACTAGACAAAGATAAAATTAAGTAATGCACTAGCACCAGCAGCTCACTCAGTTGCATTTTGAGTGACTTGTATGACTTCTGCACCTTCTTCGCGTGTATCATTTCATTAAGATCAGGCAATTCAGTTTGCCTCTGGTCATCACCAAACAACAAGTGATATGTTGTTCCAGGTCCCGTGTGATACGTGTTGCTTGCGTTTCTTCCTCTTGCAGATGTTGTAGCTGTGCTTCCACCATCTTCTTGTGATTTCCTTTTAGCCCCTTTGCCTCTTCCTCTTGCGGGCTTTGATGTTGTTGAAGCGATGCTTGGTCCAGCTTGTTGTGATTTTCTTTTAATGCCATTTCCTCTTCTTGTACCTCTACCTGCTCCTGCACTTCTAGCTTTTCCCATGCCTCTTCCACTTAATCCTCCTCTTGTATGGGCAGTTGTCACTTTTGCAGTAGGTATTGCTTCCCTTGCAGTTGCCACGAAGTCACTCTCTTCTGGCAAAAGCTCATTTAATCTTTGAATTGGATAATGTTCGCTTGCCTACAAGAATTAGCATAAAACATTACATCAAGAAATAGTTCCTATTTCTTTTAGCACACAAAGTTAACTAGATTTCTATGACACATGGCTACTGCCAAGTGTTGAAGAATGCGACAAGGCGTGAGATGGCAGTGCCCATTCTGATTAACAAACAAATGTAGCTCAAATAAAAATAGGGCAATATTATGTGAGTAGGAATGATTATAACCTCTTGGCCCATAATGAAGACCATGTTGTCCACTGTATGCATTGGATCCTTTGTGGGGATTCTAGGGAATGGGCATTGTATGCTGCAATAGTGAACAATATTATTAGCATAGTCCAACATAAGTGTACGATAATATTATCTTATTATAGAAGTGAACAATATTATTAGACATACCTGTATAATAGATGGGTTATCTATATCTTCATTTTCAACTTTAACATCCTCATTGTTTTGCTCAGTTTGAATATACTTGGCATGCCCTTTTTTTATTGTGGTTTGGGTTTCCAGATATTGAACAATGCATAGTAAGGCCTGATCTTGTAACATATTTGATACCATTTTTCTCTTTTTCTTCAGGAGTTTTTCTCCTATTATTTTTAGGCCCGCCCATTACCTTTGTGTACAGAGGTGGGTGGACAACAACAGCATTCATCTTCTCCAGTGATCCCTAGATCTAAGAGGCATCAAGTTGTATGCATAAGCTTTTTTATAAGTTTCAATTGTGTAGCAACTGTGCACCAACTTATGTGGGCTAATTCTGTTTGTCCTACAACATGCTATGGCATGATGGCAAGGAATGCATGTTAGCTACCACCTGTTGCAATCACATGTTCTGCCTTTCATATCCACAATGTTACTTTTGTCAATTTCCAGTGATCTCACATGATAGATACCATTCCCAGTATGCTTAGCACTACACTTTGCTGCCCATTCTGTAAGTTTGTCAATCTTCTTCTTAATTTTTGAACAAACTGTTCTAGGCCACGTCTCGACTTCTTTTTGCTTGTTAACATTTCTATGCATAATCTTGTAGAAAATGGTCTCAAGCATTGATAGTACTAGATATTATCTAGCTTCTAGAATGTAGCTGCAGAAGTGTAACATAATTATTATTTTGACAAGTTTACTTATAGTACAAGATAAAAGATGCAGGACAATGCAATACATATTTACCTGTTGAAAACTACTGAGTGATTATTCAACAACATGTCACATTTTGGAAAATCACTGAAAAATGC
Source organism: Lolium rigidum (assembly GCF_022539505.1). Lineage (NCBI taxonomy): Eukaryota > Viridiplantae > Streptophyta > Magnoliopsida > Poales > Poaceae > Lolium > Lolium rigidum. Next base: position 341,218,092 of record NC_061513.1, on the reverse strand, counting down.
TTTAATCCAAGTGTTTGGTACTAGTTCCTCAACCCAGGCATGTGCCGCTACACTATCAACCTTCATCTTCTCCATGTTTCTCTCCCAGCTAGGAATGTTTGTTGATCTTGCAATAGCCCAAAAATCATTTTTCTATGTTTCTCCTTTGTGCAATTTGTGTAAGTTCTGATATAGATGCCTAACACAATTCCTATGTTCCGCATCTGGAAACACTTTCTTCACAACATTTATGAGCCCCTAAATATGAGAAGATGCATGGAACAATGAGTGAGTATTCGATAACTTATACTATGCCATTGCAACAGAAAACAACAGTGTGGATAATTAGTGAACATTGTGTAGTAAAATATACCTTCTGCTTGTCACTCATTATAGTGAAGGGAGATGTGTTGGTAATATTAAAATCATCTCTAAGTGTGGTTAGAAACCATTCCCAAGAGCTAGTGCACTCCACCTCAACAAGCCCCATAGCAATGGGATAGATGCAGTCATTGGGATCGATTCCAACTGCAGTAAGCAATATCCCCTTGTACCTAGTCTTTATGTGCATCAATGCAAATCAGTGGTATGCATCCTTTGAGAAAACCCCACTTGCACGCATCATAGGACCAGTACAAAGTCACCAAATGTTCCTTTGGAACCAGATCTGATTGCTCTTTTATCTGAGTTGTGCTTAGGAAAAATCTAGAGCGGGGATTAGCTCTCCTCAACTCTTGCCCATAGTCACACAACAATGCAAATTATTCTTTCTCATCACGATGGATGATATTCAAAGCCTATTTCATTGCTCTTCTCAACTTAAATCTGTTTGGGCACATGTTAAATTTCCTTTGCACTTTCGCTCCAAATGCTTGCAAATCCATCTTCTGGTTATCTCTAAACTCATCAATAAAGTATTGAGCGAGAAAGGGAGCTGTCAAAGCCTTGAGCTCCTAAAGCCTCTCACAAGTGTGTTCACTTTGAAACTTCCTCACAATAATTGCATCTTTCCTGGCATCCTCTGACACCATTATCATCCAAGGGCAACCTTCTTCTGCATCACAGTGTGCATCTAGCCTGGTAGGTTTATTTCTACTCTGCCTCACCCTAACTCTTTCATTCACATTATATGCAGTTAATGTTTTTCTGAATTCTTTCATAGAGGAGAATAACATCCCTACTTTGAAGACCAGCTTTTCCATGTCCACTTCTAGATTGAATACCTTGAATTTGTACTTCAGATGCTCATGTTGCTCCTTAGTCAGATTTATATCTTCATAGTCAAGCCCAGCATCATCCTCCTCCTTAGTTACTTCTACCTGCTCATTATTTTCATTAACATCCATGTCAATATTATCGAGAAATAGGTAATCATCACCATCCTCTGAATCATAGTCACTATCATAAAATTCAGAGTCAGTCTCATCATCATCTGCATCTACAACATCTTCACTGTCAGCCACTTTTATATATGGAGTTACAGATGAGCTATGAATGTCCTGGACGAACTTCCTTTACGGTACCTTTCTTTGCTGCATGTGGTTTCGAGAATGGAGATGGAATTTGTACAGTTACTTCATCTCTAAGACCCTTAACGAAATTGGTGTGATCCACCATGAGGCATAAATTTTTGTAATCCTTTACAGCAGTTGTCATTGAAAGGATGTGAGAATCAGTCTCAATGCAATATAGGCCATCTGTAAGATCTTTCCCAGGAAGGCACCAATATATAGATGTTCTGGATGTCATGTCATGCCCTGAGTAAGGAAATCTTCAATCCATAGGAGTGAAAATGTATCAGTGGAGCAATTGTCAAAGAAATCCACACTCCCATTGTGATAGCAGAGATTGTCCTTCAGTCCACAAAAAAATCCATTGTGCATGAATTCAATTGTAAACTTGTCAGCATCATCTGCTTAAAGTTCAGACAAAAAATGTGACATTTAGTACTAGCATAACACAAGTAAAGCCTGCAGCTACGTACAAATCATATATGAAACATGCGATCTGTTATGTCTGAAAGAGATGTGTACAGGAAGTTAGGAAACATAAAAAATTGGTGAGATCGTTGTTGTCACTTAGAGATATGAGACACTACCTGAAGTAGCCTATTACAACACGAAAGGAGAGGACCAAAGGACAGGATACACACATCTATGATGGACCAGACGAGATAAACCATACAGCTAGATAAAATGCATTGGCTGAAGCTCTCAAGGTGTGCAGAAAACAAGATGCTCACCGTATTGTGGAGGATCGTCGTGCCACCCACTGCGGCAGGGATCATCGCCCATCGTCATTGGTCGACGTCTTTGGCGCAGCTCTCCGTCTCCGCATACGCCGCCTCTAAGCTCGCCTCCTTCTGTTAAAGGAAAACGATCAGGGGAAATCGGCAACAACCCACTCACGAGTCATGCCCACGATTAGGAAAACGATCAAGGGAAATTGGGGGTTGATTCTAACTGAAAGTTAGTTGCCAAAAAATAGATTCTAACGCGAAGGTAAAAATGCATAAATATACGCTAAAACATTTGAGTTGGGCCCGTGGCTTCAATCCAGCATGGCAGGACATGTGTCACGTTTTTATTGGTTTTGTATGTTTTTGCACCCCAATGACAACTATTTGTACCGCTGAATCACAAATTGCAAGAACTTGTATGAATCTGCAGGCAGATGACAATTTTTTGTATGTATGGTGCAATTACCTCGAATATATATTGGATGCAACACAAGATCTAAGACTAAGTTCGAACCTTGAAAATTAATGAGGTCGCAATAATTGCCTAGCTATCAATGATGACATCACCTCACATGTAAAATACTAGTAATACAATTGCATAAATGATACAAGGCACCAAACCTCATGTGACTGGGGTATAAACACAAGACCAACCACCAAGCTCTAGGCGAGGTAGAAGGGCGATTACCACTAGACGCGTAGGTGTGTAACTTGATGTAGTGCGTCGGGGTAGTGCAGTCCATGATCCGTATGATCCCACGAACACGTCGTCGATGTGCTGATCGTACAACACTTCTGCCAATATCCACACGTACGAAGAAGAGCACCGGCGGCGGACTGCTAGATCTGTTTCAACAGTTGTAGTGGAGTGGAGGCGTTAGGGTTCGCAACGCATGGGAGTGGTATAAACGTGTGTTTGGCGTGTCGTTGTCGCCTCTATATATATGGGGTGGGGGGTTAAAGGTGGACCCACCAACACTTGTGGCCCACTAACGGAAACCCTAATCTGGTTACCATGAGTCCAACCGCTGGCTCAATCCATGTCTAGTTTAGATCCAACCCAACCGGCTTTCAGTCTTATCATATTTGGTTGGCACAATAGTCTTAAGTGTTTGAACCCACAAGGACACGGAGTTTGACTTACAATAGAATAGTCGGCATCGGCTCATAGTTAAACATGTCGACTCCCAAGTACCATAAAATCATACCGATAAACCTTTCTAATGTGACTTCTAACCAAACACTTTTTCCTCACCATATACTTTTTAAATCAATATGTGAATTATTGTAATCACTTTAATAGCTCAACACTTTTCTCGATTCGTGATATTTGATTAATCCGACTAACTCTTAGTCGCCTACCACGGTTAACACTTAAACGAGTCACTCATGGACATGCTTCCGAATCATATCATCCGAGAGGGTCCAGAGAATATCTCTCCACTCCTAGGGGAAAATCTCATCTTAGTTATCCACGTCACACAACTTAATTCTTAGTCGACCCAAACTCTGCCTTTATAACTGCTAGTTTTAGAACCACGTTTGGAAGAATCTAAGTTGGTCGATCTACAACTCGGACCGTGTAGTCACCTCGGGTCTAAGGATTCTATTGATTGAGATATAGAAATGACGATTCGCTCATTGTATCGATCTCAGTATATGGTAAGACTGACTCACTAAACACTTTAGCCGAGTCAATGTAAGTCGTATTTGCATCACCATGCCCATGACAAGTGGAACCAAGTTATCAACCGACTCGCGCATTAGTCTAAGACATGCTTTCAACACAACCTCGATAACATAGGTCCACAACCAATTGACATATTCAATGGTATTTGTGAAATGGTCATACAAGGAGGAATTAATTTCTTTATGAATGCATTAGGAAATACATCATCTATGATTGTCTCTAGGTCATATTTTCAACATCTTATGGGGAGCACTCATAAAATCTCACTGTATCATTCTACAGGAACACCAATAACAACTTATAGATGAAATTACATAATATTTATTGAAGGCCGAACTCATGAAGCTTGACATTTGACAAAATTTACCACACACATATTATTGTTCACGAGCAAAATTGCTCGGCAACCCTCATTAGAATAAATGTTGGCCGACATAAGTAAAAAACATGTGATTTAAACCTTGATGCACAACCGATACAAGGAGCTCTATTAACCACCAAATAGATTAGTTCTCAATTGAGATAATCTTCTGATCGAATGGTACAAAATTAAATGCGAGGGAAATTTCATGCATTGCTTTTCTAGGTGCGACTATGGGGAGGGCGCACTTCAGTGAGTGCGGAAATGCAGGGACACACTCCTCTTGGCGATGATGCAGTACCGATTGTGTCCCCATTTTGTAGGTTTTGGTTGAATTTTGTTCATCATTTTATCTGTTTCTAAGTTTTGTTGTGTTTATTGCAATACAATGCAAGAGAAAAAATACACTGAAACAAATAACCAAGTTCAAACCATCTGTAGGGGAAACAGAGGTTGTGCCCCCATTGTTGGTGGGGGTGTCCCTTTTTCAATTTTTTGATTTTTGTAGTATTTTAAGGCACTGAAGTGCATGAAAAGGACACACCACAAATCTTTTATCTCTAAATAGGAAGCCCTCACTATCTTATTTTCCAGCCTCCTCGTGCTTCCACGTCTTCTCTATTTTTTTTTTGAGCAAGAACTGTAAGGCTTGCGCCCCACAGTATTTTATTAAACCAACCACCAAAAGTTATTTACAAGGAGGAGAAAAGAAAAATTAGACTAAAGAGTTAACCCAAAGCTTGAAACTATCCACATGTTTGTCCTTAAACCTATGCACATTAAGAAGAGCATCCTGTACAAATCTTCTCTGCCACCCTCTGAAAGAAGGCAGGACCCCCTGGAAGATTGCCTCATTCCTCTGTTTCCAAATGTGCCAGGTCTCCAACAACACCACCTCTGTGAAAAAGGGCCAGGGAAAATTCATCTTAGTAAGGCAGAAGATTTCCTCCATAGTATCACCAGGCTCCCACTCAATCTGCAGATAATTCCATACCCTCTGACTGAAATTACAGTGGAAAAACAAATGCAACCAGTCCTCCTCTAGATGTGTGGGGCAAAGAATACAATGTAAATCATTTGTGACATTCCAATGTCTCCTCCTCAGCATATCCTTTGTGTTCAGTCTTTCATTCACCAACAACCACCCAAAAACCTTGATACGCAACAAGACACGACTCTTCTAAATCCACTTAAGCACACAGTTAGCTTTAATATCTTTGAAGTAATGCTGATAGTATAAGCTTGAGGTGAAAACCCCATCCTTCCAAATAGTGCACCACTTATCACTAGATTGTGGGAGATAATCCCACTGAGAAACCATCTGACTCAAGGATTGAAATTCAACAAAAGCCTGCTGAGAGAGGGGTAGCTAAAGAGTTGAGAGATCAACTTGTGTCATCACCTCCTGGACTGATATATTCTCATCAAGAGCAAAAGAAAACAGCCCGGGGAATCTAGATTTCATGATAAACCCATTCCAACAATCAGACCGGAACAAGACTGTATCTCCTTTCCCTACAGAGATGGTGCACAACGGAGAGTATTTGGGAACGAGTTTCATTATATCTCTCCACCAAAAAGACCCACAAGGCAATGCCATATGAGGAGGCCACTGACCATAATACTGCCAAACCAAATGAACCCAAGGAATGTCTACCTTATTATAAAATTTGTGTAGATGTTTCATAATGAGCCCCTCATTTAGTTTCTTAAAATCAATAATGCCCAGCCCACCACTCTGCTTGGGCTTACATATCATATCTCAGGCTGTCAGAGAATGACCAGCAGATTGTCCTTCCTTCTTTCTCCATAAACATTGCCTAATAATTATGTTAACTTGCTCAACTATGCCCAAAGGGATGTCCAGGGAGCGCAGGAAAAAAATGGGCATTGATGATAAGCATGAGGCAATAAGTTGCAGCCTCCCACCATAGGCCAAAAAAGATGAACTTGCTGTGAGCCTTCTTTCAAGCCTATCAACCAAAGGCATAAGATCCACAATTCTAGGCTTAGTAGTACCCATAGGGAGACCAAGATAAGTGAAGGGGAAAGTACCCACCACACACCCAAAACCTTGAGCCAAATCCTGCACTTGCTGATCAGATATATTAATTGGCAACATACAAGATTTGTGATAATTGACTGATAGCCCAGTAGATATTGAAAAATCAAGAAGAGTCTGCTTCAATACTGCCAACTGTACATGATCAGCCTCCAAGATCAAAATCGTGTCATCATCATACTGCACTATGGGGAAGTCAGTTTGATTTACTTGGATAGTAAGCTTCAACAGCCCTTTGTCCTTAAGATCATTGACAACATACTGGAGGATTTCAGCCCCCAACACAAACAGAAGAGGAGAAAGAGGGCCCCCCCTGCCTGACACCCCTTTTACACCTAAAATTCCTTCCAGGAACACCATTGATCAAAACAGAGGAAGTGCCTGTTTCCAAGAGATTCTTTGCCCAATTAATAAAGACAAGAGGGAAACCAAGATGTCTCATAATGCTGTAAATAGCTTCATGCTCAATGGAGTCAAAGGCCTTCTCAAAGTCCAGCTTTAAAATCACAATGGGTTTTTAGAGGCTTTACACTGATAAATATACTCAAACGACCAGCCCAAGCAGTCATGGATGGTTCTCCCCTTGATGAAGCCATACTGATTCTTGTGGATACAACCCACAATCTCCTCTTGCAACCTATCAGCCACCATTTTGGAGACAAACTTGAGAGCAGTATTAGTTAGTGAAATAGGCCTGTAGTCATTAATCCTTTCAGGTGAAGCTGTTTTTGGTACCAGGGTAATATATGAGGAGTTAAAATTCTCCATTGTAACCCTCTGATTGTGAAAATCCTTTGCAAGAGCATAAAAGTCCTCCTTGATGATGTCCCAGCACTTTTTCATAAACAAACCATTAAAACCATCTGGGCGAGGTGCCTTGTCAGAATACATGCTAGCCACATTCTCATCCATTTCAGCAGTAGAAAAAGGTCTAACAAGCACCTCCAGACCTGCTACAGGAGAAATCAGCTCTTGCAAATCAAACCTCATATCAATCCCATGAGATGTTCCCATTCTCTGTTTGTAACAAGACCATGCCTCAACAGCCATAAGATCATGATCAGTTACAATTATACCATCAGACAATTGCAGACTAGCAATACTATTTTTCCTGAACCTTTCAGTAGCCATGGCATGATTTTTTTTTGTATTTTCTTCACCCATTTTCATCCACCTAGCAGTGCACCTTTTCCTCCAATAATTACACTGGGATTTAAGCAGTCTGCCATGATGGTGTGCCATGACCATGTCTTCTATATTATTTGCCCAAGCGTTCGGTTGTCGCACACGTCCCCCGTAGCTGGTCTCTGCTCGATGGCTGGCTCTGTACCTGGTTCGCTCTTTTGTTTCCCAAGTTTGTTCACATGGGCTGGGTGTTACATGGGCTGGACGAGAAGACACTTTGCGTCACCCGCTCGACTTCCTCATGTAAAAGAAACTGTTCACTGTTGTTCGTCTTTCTTGATAGTGCTCTCTGCCACCGTGAACTACAACTTCGTGGACACCTATCTCCCTTCTACGACCTACAGTATGCTCTCCTTGCAACAAATGCCCATGAAACCGCCCCATGCCATTATTGCTGTGCAAATACACAAGAAACTGCTACTGACCCGGTGCCGCCTCCACCTTTAAAAAGGGAAAATTTTTGCTATCCGCCGACCGATCGAGAGCCTGCGATCGGTCGTGCTTGCTGGAGCGGCGTGTGTAGCCTTCCTTTCCTTACGCGGCTCGCTATCGCGGTCAACTTCAGTGCGATTTCATGTGTCTGCCTAGCCCCCCCCCCCCCGCTTCCCTAGTTCTTCACGTGACCCGCCCCGTATCACGAGCTAGCCTACATGTTGCATGCATGTTGGATGGCCTACTCATTCGCCGCTAATTAGCAGGCTCGCCCATCGAGCTAGCTTCTTGCTGCTCTTACATAAAATGTATAGCTAGCTTTGTTCAGATTCGTAAAAAAAAAACTAGCTTTGTTCCTATTTATTTTTACTACATTTCCTCTGTATAGCTAGCTTTGTTCCAATTCGCAAAAAAATCTAACTTTGTTCATATTTATTTATCCTAGATTTGCTCTCCTTTGGTTGCTTACCTTCGCTCTGTTTTGGCCAGTCGCCGAGGTGTTCGTTGGTCCACCCCGTCATCGCCTGTCACATATTTTACTCCTCCAAGTATAAATTTGCGATACCATTCGATTCCTCCAACCAACTATGACGATTTATGGGGAGACAATGGAACAATGGGAACATGCGCGGGGTTGTCAGATCTAATGCCGACATGCCTTTGGCGAGTACGAGGCTACAATGGATGATGGTACAACTACATGTTCCCCATGATTTTTTTGATGTTGTATAATTTTATTATTTTTGTAACAAATGTTTATGAGTTTTGTAGCGAGAGCACACGCACAATGTTGTAATGTTTAACTGGGTGTTTGCCACACGTTTGTGTTTCTCCCAGATTATTTGATGTTGTATTAGTTATACAAAAATGTAAAAGGATTGTATAAGTTTTGTTGGGAATGCAAAATCCATATGTTGTAAAGGTTTGCTACAAGTTGTGTGTTTCCTCGGATTTTCCACGATATTTACATAATTTTTCAAAATGTTGTAAATACATGATTCTTTGTTTTGAAATAGTTGGTGATTTTTATTGTCAATCAAATTGTAGCAAATTAATTCTCTGCTTAACCACTTTTTCCATTCTGTAATCACATGGTTTTTGTTGTAATTAAATATGGTTTTTGTTGAGGTTGCTGGCCATTTTTGTTGCAAATCAGCCTACATAAATTTTTTGTTAACCACCTTTTTGTATAATTATTTTAAAAACAAATTACGCCATGTTTCAAAATAATGTTTATTTTGTTGAACATAAATGTTAAGAGTGCTAACATTTTTTTATACTCAGCTGATGCACTTTTTTAACAATACGTTTTGATTTAAATTTGTTTTTTGATCAAGCAAATTGTTAACTAAAATACATACTCGAGAGAGATATCGTCTATCACGTGGTATGGAGAGAAAGTACATGCATATCATCATCATTCACGGGAAGATATGTAGCCCAACAACAGGCAGCTAGCTAGTCTAGCCATGTCTACCCACGGCAGGAATCAACAGGGTGTGCTACGCTTGCTGCGCGAGACAAAGAGGTGACGACAAAAGCATGCAGCAGCAGGGTGGGACCCACGACCGATTTTCCCACCAAATCGGGCGACTGACGCGTAGCACGGCCCTTTAAAAAGCTCCCCGTGTTGCCACATATTTCAATCGCGCCCGCCTTCCCGCGTCATTCTCTCCGCTCCAAATTCTCCTTCTCCCATTCTCTTTTATTATCCTCTCAGTGGCTCCCTCATGGTTTTCAATCTGCAAGGTTGTTGTTCCACTCGAAAGCTGCTCCAAGTTTTGCCTGCCTCGATCTGACCCGATTTTCGTTAGATTCTGTGTGCTGCTCACTCAATTCCCCACCGAGTTTATTGGATTTCTATTGGATTACGAGTCAAGGATGAACCGACGAAGAAGCCACGCTCCACAACATGCTTACATTGGTACACAAGATCTCCTCTCTTACACTTAATTTTTAGTTTTTACAATGAAACAGCGGATGCATCTTCTACTTTCTTCCTCTTGTTGATTGTATATGTTTGTTCCCCTCTGATGTCCCTTGGATACTTTTTTTCACATTGGAATTTGTTACTCTGGAATCTTCCATCAGATACATAATACATTTGTTAAGACAGATTGGCCAAATAGTTGAATTCCTTTTAGGCCAATTTCCGTTTATTTGGTTTGCAAAGATGGATAATCCTGAGAGTTCTGAAAATCATGGATCAAGCTTTTCATATGTCTGAACATGCTGATTGATCTACGTGCTACCAGTTGTGTGATGCAGTCTCCAACTCATCTCATTTGTATGTTTGATCAGCTGCAATGTATCGTTGACTCCTTGGTCATGATTCTTTGCCTCTTGATGTTGCTTGTCAAGTTGTACTTCTATCCTTCTTTAACTTTGGATTTCTCATTTTATAACTTGGGACAAGCTTACAAACTGTTTGTTGCTTTCATATTCTCTTATAGGGTGATCTGTGCAAATTAAGAAATTGTTTCTATATGACGTCTCTTGGTGTACTAGACATTGGTGTAGTCAAAAGAAATGTTTCATGGCCAAATTTCACCGGTGAAGTTCTTAGTATTGTACAAACTTTTCTCACGAAGTATTTGCAATAAAGTACCACAACAATGCCATTGCAAATTATATACTCCATAAATAAATAAATAAATAAATAACTAGTACTAATATAAAAATTGATGCTCAAAACATTTTTAGTTCATTTTTTTACAGATGTTGGTGTTTTAAACTACAGTAATAACCTCTTACCCAATTTAAGGCACAAGAAAATTCCTCTATAAAACAAGAACATTCCCAGTTCATTTCTCCATAGCAAAATACAAACACAACTTTCACAGCTCAGGCTCCTCACATCGGTGATCTATGGAGCGACAAGGAGCACATAACATGTGCTAAGTCAACCATACATTTATGTTATTATTTCACATTGTTATATTCATATACAATTTTGTCTATCCAGCACACGTATGTGCCATCTTCACCTAATCGCCAAATATGAGCTAGCGAGATGTATACTGATACAATACAAAAATTCAAGTACATGAAACCATCATTGCATATAAGTTTCAAGAGGAGGGGCAAGGGGACATTCACGTCCTAACATCACAAGCATATTTGGATCGGATCATGCGTTCTTGGCAACTAAATATATCAAACATGGAAAGATAGATGCCACGGTTATCCTTTCCGATGACAAAATGATTTACAAAGCCACTGAAGTGCTCAGATCACGCAATAAGCTTTTTATCCACTTTCAATAAATTAAATGCATGCGTTGCTTTACAACAAAGCTTTCATAAAGCTATATACTATATATGAAATCTTATGATGTACATTAGTAGAAAAATCCCGCCGCAACGCGTGGGGTATCATCTGGTACACTTAGTGAATAAAAACTAATAAAAGCTAGGAGAATCTAAAACAATAGAAAAACCTACACCGAGTGTAGGAAAAAGGAGGACATTCAAACACAATGTGATCAAATTCACATATGACTAGGAAAAAATGGCAAGATATCCAAACACATTCAGCGAAAGGCCGCCAAATTTTTGTATTCATGGCCGGGAAAATTCAACACAAATCAACACAGTGCAACAGAACACAAGAAAATAATTTGAACTCATGACATGGCATCCAAATACAATGCAACCGAAGTTCATGCAAAATATCCACTTAAATAAGAGATATTTGTTTCCATACAAATATACCCACCTACAACTCTGACGATAATCTACCATAACGAGACAAGGGAAGCGTGGTGAGACATCCATGGGGTGGGAGACAACTAAACAATCATGTTGCCACAATTAGTTGCATGAAGTGCTTTTCATGCCAAGTGTCGATGCTGATTTATGTCACAATGTTGCTTTTGGATAGCTACTGACAACCTGGAATATATTTTCAGAAAACAAAAACCTTTTCGTGTGGATAACCCGTTTTAGTGGAAAATGTTTTCGAAATACTCCATGGTGGAATACTACATATGAAGAGATTGACATTTTATTTGGAATGTATTACTGTAAGAATGCGCCTTCTATTTAGATATTTGAGATGGGACTATTATCATTCATAGGTCAGAGACATGACACCTTCGAAACTATAAATATAGAATAGTGGGCCCACATCATGCCTCAGACTAAGAAATATCTTGCCTATGTAACCCTTTGACACAATTTTCCAGAAATATAATACAACGTTGGTCTTGTCTAACATATTTAGTGTTTACAGAAGGTAAAATGAATTTTGAGTTAAATGATAGGATCATTATATAAATACATGTTCAGTAAGTATCATAGATCTCGAGACAAAATATTGTAAGATATAGGTGTCTTCAGAAAAAGTATTGCTTCAACCAAAGTGCTATCTAAATATTAAGAATTACCTTTCTTATGTGATGTTTCATGATCATCCAAAATACATGCAAGAATGAATGTGTGATAAAGCCATGTCGGCGTCCGGTTCATAGTACTACTTATGAGTATGACAGTATTATCAGATTAATTTGATGTTGTAATAAACATGCGTATAAATATAATTATTTCTAGTGTCTCGCGCTAATGCATAGGAAATACACATAGTTGACATATTTCTATATTTTTTACTACTTGGACTCTTGATTTTTGTATTTAACATGATTCAATCTAAGTAGGGAAGATTGCTTGGTCGATTGGATTACATATATACCAAGATGAAAACATAGAAACATGGTTGGAAATATTACAAATAACAAGGCATTCTATATCTATCATAAATTTATGTATAAAAGCTTTGATAGTGTATAAAACATGTTGAATATGTTTGTTTCCATAATATTTTACTAATCACATGGTAACATTAGAAGTTGTGAAGATGCCCATCAAGATGTTTGGTAATTATGGTCGTGAGGCTGATTTGTTTGCATCAGGAATAGAAATGATTCATCATGTCCCGTTTCTGGATCATATAGTATTATTCCGCACATGGTGCCTTGCAAAATAAAAAAAAAAGCACGACTTTGCCTCCCTCGCCACTCCATTGAATATAAATCCATTAATTTCTAACGAAATATTTGGAATTGTCAGTGTATTACTAATTGGGCAAATACGACTTGTGTCAAAAAAAATTGGGCAAATACGAGTATAAGTTCATTTAAAAGAGGGAGCAAATCCTGGAAAGTCAACGCTTCGATCATACAATGTGTTAGAAATACCGTATGGTAGAAACGACACCATGTACTTCTGAAGCCCAACTCATATCTTGCAACACTCTTGTTAGAGCGTCTAAACTCAGTTTTACCGAATGATGTAGACGTTGGATAAGCGGGATACATAGATTTGACTTCATTTGACTATTTTGGTTTTTTCCTTTTTATATATCCAAATTTAATTATCCCACTTATTCCACTTCTGTGTCCATAATTTTACTTGTCGTATGTCGGACAGCTATTGCCTCCAGATTGGTAGCCTCCTGAGGCCAGCTCGAAGGGGGATCCTATACATCACTCAACGCGGGAGCGATCGGATGCTCCGCCTGCATCATTCTCTTATTGGGCCAGCCTAGGTAACCCTCTTCGCTCCAGATTTTCTTTTATTTTTAAATTTTATTCTATGAAAAAACATCATATTTGGAAAACTTCAGGTTTTTTCGTCAAAATTAGAAAATGATCAAATTCAACAAAAGTTCAAATTCAAAAAAATTTGAAAGATGAAATTGTTCAAATTTGAAAAAAATAAAAAAATAAAAATCCTAAATCTAAAAAAATGTTCAAACTTAAAATATTTGAAAACTGAAAAATGCACAAAATTTGAAAAAGCTAAATAAACTCAAATTTTAAAATATTTCAAAATTATAAAATGTTCAAAAATTAAAAACTTGCAAAAATGAAATACCATCAGAACCGGAAGAAAACGAAAAAAAAACAGTAGAAAACTGAAAGAAGACAGGGTGAAAACCAAAAATTCCATTGAAAAGCCAAAAACCGGAAGCATGCCAGCCCCCGGTGATGGGCCGGGGCCAGTATAAATATGCCTCAAGCAGCCCGATCATCGGGGCCGCATTAGGCGGTCAATAGGAATTGCCAGCTCGGAGGCCGCGCAATGCAGTCCTTGAAATCTTGGGCTTGTCCGTGCGGGCTCAGGATTTTTGCCGCGAAACAATTTTGGGAAGGCTGTGATTTGTTATCCGCCTGCATTGACGAATATTGGGTCGTAGCGGTGGGTACCTAACCGGTGGTTAAATCATTTTCTTTTTTTTCTGTCAAAAAAATGATTTGCTTTTTTCTGTCAAAAAAATTATTTGCTTTTTCTTAGAGCAAATGATTTGCTTTTCTGACCGAACGGAGCAGATGATGAGGTGTTGTCCCCCTAAAAAAAAGATGGTGGGGTGGGGTCTGCAATTACCAATTGGTGCAGTGCATGCAGCCCACTGTTGGAAGAGAACGACGCCGCGGACGGGGTGACCGGAGCCTCTACCAGAACCCGTAAACACGTGAACTGAAAAATACGAGTTCAGTTCACCAAATTTGTGTTTACGGGCCGGAAAACCGTTGTCACATATTAGAATCCGTAAAGAGGAACTGAAAAACGGAATTTGAAATGTCGCGGGAAAATTAGGCGTTGATCATGTATATAGATGAATTTGATGCTCCGATTGAGCATCAAAACTTACATAGTTCGAGAAATTAAACCTAAATTACTTATAAACCGGCGAGCGCTACTTAGTTTAAGCAAAATGCGGTCTAAAATAGTGGCCTATGCGCGCGGTGCCGATGGTGGCGGAGCGTCTCGGCGGCAGACGGCGTCGACGCTATCGTGGAGGAGCTTCACTCCTCAAGCTCGAGCGGATGCGCTCCTCCCGACGGGCCGCCTCATACTCTCGCACCTAGCGGACGGCGTCCGCCTCCTCTCGGCAGAAGCGAGCGCGGGCCTCCGCCTCGCTGATGGCCTTCGTCTGAACGAGCACGGCCTCCTCCTCGTTGTTGCCATGGACGTAGTCGCCCGCCGATTGTGGGTGACCACGCGGGGACGAGGGCGTCGTCGTCGATGATGTTCGCGATGGGGAGCCGCCGGACGAGGACCCCTCGCTGGCGTTGCCGTACCTGGCCAGCTTCCCTGGGGGCGTGAGCCCCCAGTTCGTCCATCGGCGGGCGCTGAGTTTGCGCGCGCCCTCCGACTTGTTCATTTCCCGCCGTTCCACGTCAGTGCGGAACACGGGGGGACGTGGCGGCGAGTCCCCGCCGCCCAATCTGTCGACGCGGCCTGCTAAGCCGCCACGGGAGGCCATCGCGTCGACGAGGAGGGTGGATCGGTGGCTGGGGGCTGCTCGATTGCTCACCGAAAAATGGGGTAGGCGGCTGCGGAGGGGAGTAGGGTTTGCAAACCGAACTCCTCTCCGCTGTCCCTTTTAATACGGGCGATCGCTCGATTTCTTGGGGGTCCGAACTCGTTATACAGGCCAGGCCGGCGAGTTCGGGCTCTGTTCTGGTCCAAATTCGGCCCGAACCCGTATAATCGCTGGAGTTTTTCATTTTCCGCGGCGAGTTCAGCTAGAGATGCTCTAAGAATGCGTTGGTACAGGTTCCTCCTCCATGAGTCCATCCGTTTGGCAGGCTCTTGACTCTATAATCCGTACCGGGAATTGAGATATGGAATTGCTCGACTGATAAGAAGCTGAGTTGTCAGAGCATCCCCACTCGTTGGCGCTCCCCACGCCCAAATCCGGCGAAATTTTCGTCCGGATTGGATCAATTTTTGGCATGGGGGGCAGTATATTTCCAGTCGTGTGCTCCCCAAGCGGCGTTTCTCGGGGAAAAAGAGGATGGCCCGGGGAGTTCGGACGAAAGAGGAGACACGTAGGCGTGGGCGGTTGGTTTTGCTCCATCCGGAGTCCCCGAGCGCTCTCCGGGGGGCCGGGGATGGCGTGAGATCGCCGGATGAATTTAGGCCCAAATCCGGACGAAATCGAGGAACCGGGGGCGCGACTGGACCGGATTTCGCCGTCCGGATGTAAAAAATGGCTCATGGGGAGCTTCTCGGGGAGACGAGTGGAGATGCTCTCAGCTTCATGCGTTCCCGTCTAACTATGATGCATAGCCGGTGCTCTTGGTAATTTGGTATTCTGCGAGTAGCACCAAGGGGAGCATAGCTTGCTCGATATAAAATCTTTTGTCGCCCGCAATTCTTTTATGTTGTGAAATAATGTGAATGATTCTAAAATAAACTGTCGGTGTTACAAATAAAGTGTTAATGGTGGATTGGACAAATATTCACGAGGTCCAAAAATAATATCCACCGGGTTAAAAAAACGTACATTCACGGATTCAAAAAAATTATATTCATTGATCTCAAAATATAAATCACAGAATCAAAAAAGTTCCATATATTATTGAACTGAAATTATAAATTAATAGAAGCTATATAAAAAAGATAACACCTTTTTATACAAAACAAAGAAAAAGAGTAATCCTGACAGCCCAAATTAATTGACACAACCACATACTATGTTTCGTATTAGTATTTTTTTAGACAATATGTGTAGTACAAGTGTACACACGCCAAGTAATTTAAATTGGAAGGAGTACTTTTTTTATTGGGTGTGTTTTTGGGGCGCTCCTGTTTGCCGACTTGGTCCGTGTGGGGTTCGCACCGCGTACCCCTGTGTAGCTGCGTGGCTAGATGGGCCACGGCCCACTAGGAGATAATTCTCGTTTTTCTTTTTTTCTGTTGTTTCCTTTTTACTTTCCAAAATCCGTTTTTTCCAAAAACAAAATCACGGAATATTTTAAGGAAAAATGAACAATTTTTAAATTTGAACGATTTTTAAGTTCAAATGATTTTCAAATTTGAACTTTTTTGAAATATTAAAGATATTTAGAAGTAAATATTGTTAAAATCTGAACATTGTTTAAACATTAAACATTTTTCAGTTCTGAATATTTTTCAAAATTGTACATTTTTAAAATTTGAATATTTTTCAAAAAAATAATTTTGAACATATTTTACTTTAACATTTGAATTTAAAATATTTATTAAATTTAGTTTTCTGTTAAATTTAACAATTTCTTAAAATAAACTTTTAAATTTAAATATTTTCAAAATCTTTAAAAAGAAAAAATAGAAAACAGAAACCAGAAACAGAAAACAGAAAAAAGAAATCAAAGCGCGCGGTAAATTCCGACTTGGTCGGCATATAAAATCGGCCTGTTTTTGAGCAGGCCAAGAAAGTATGAAACCACCCTAGTGGGCTGCAGACTGCAAGCCCACGTTAAAGCGCTGGGCTACACTGAGGATACTACTACCTAGAGACCAACCTTTACGAAGGGAAACAATCCCGTATAACGCACTACCGAACAACACGTGTCCTCACGGAAGCGCAGCAAGCGAATTCAGCCACGCGCGGCATCACGCGAACGAGTACGCCTACGTACGTGGGGCGCGCGAGCGAGTACTTGTTAGCTGGCCGCGCGCGTGAGAGGACGCGGGCACGCGACGGGAGCACCCATGCATGGCAAGTACCAATCCTTTACACAACGGGTACAACTCTCGCGCGCGAGTACTTCCTGGACGCAACCTTCCGATGTATTCGCCCCGCGCGAGTACGCGCATGCCGCGAGCAAGTACAACCGGGCAAGACCAATTCATCTGGCTAGCGATTAGAGTGACAAAAAAAAAATCAAGTACACCTCACGTGTACAGACGAGTACAGTTACATATAACACACGATTACAGTTGTGTAGAAGCACGAGTACAGTTATACGAGCGAGTAAATATACGTATGATACACGGGTACAGTTGCGTACAACACAGGAGTACAACTGCGCATAACACACGAGTACAGTTGAACACACAGACGAGTACAAGTAGTCACGCACATATGTACAGTCGCGTGCACGACCAAGTACATGTACATAAGTACAATAGCGCACACGACCAGGTACAGTCTCACACACGAGCAGGTACAGTTACGCCCACGAGTAAGTACAGGTGCAGAAGTACAGTCGCGCACACGAGCGAGTACGGTTCTGCAGTAAAGGGAAAAACTGCACCAAATACACTAAAAACAGAAATACTTACTAGTTCAAGCACGAGTACAGTTAGGTACACACCACAAGTACAACCACAGTAGTATTGGAAGTACGAAAAAAAAGTATCTCGAAACCTATCAACATGGGATCTAGTTTTGAAGATCTCAACGCGAGGATCTCAAAAGTGAAAACGGTTCGTAATTTGGACTAACGGTTCACAAGATATTTCATTTTGAAAAAACGAATCTAAAAAATAAAGGGAAAACTGGACCCTCCCCTGACCTTCTCTCCTCTTCTATCCCACCTTGCTTACCCTTGTGACACTTGGCAAGCAGGGAGACCACTTCCGACAAAAAATCTAGCACCACAACGCGCCACGTGTCGCATGCGGAGAGACTTTTGGACCTTCGCGAAGGTCGGCCTTTTTTTAGAGTTTTCGCTGTTAAGACGGCCTGATTTGGTATCCGTGGTAATTGTGAATATTGGTAATTGTGAATATTGGGCCGTAGCATGGACACCCAACCAGAAGTTAAATAGTTCGCCTAAAAAAAAGTTAAATAATTTTTCTTTGTGAGTGAATGAGAAGCAGATAAGATGTTGTGAGGAAACGAAGCATGTCCTACAGTCACCAATCTATGCAGTGCATTGAATTCAGATTCTAACCGTCGCAGTCCATTCCAGGTTCACTCAACCTTCGTACCGAGAAAAGGACATGGATTATTGCGAGCAACCGGCAGCTCCCATTCATGGACATCCTCGCTGTCTGGCCACCACCTGGGTGCATCGTCTAGCTCCCGGCCGGGGACACCCACAACTCCACAAGCCGATGGACGCCACGGTACCGGGCAGCGGCTGGGAACATCGGGGACTAGCCTGTCTCCGCATATTTGGCGCATCTGAGGGCATCTCCAACGCGGGCACCCCAAACGCAAAACGGACGTTGAATCGGTCCGTTTGGGTAAAAACTGCTCCCAACGGGCCGACCCAAATTAAAAACGGACAGCTGCCGCGTCCGGAACGACCCAAAACCGGACCAAATTTACGTGGCTTTTGGGGCGAGCCGGACTAGCGCGGACGTGCTTTTCCATCCGCACATGTCCGTTCGTGGCCGAGTTGGCAGTGACAGAAAATACAACCGCAAGGCTCCATATCTTCTCTCTCTCTCGCCCTCTATTTACTTTTTGCCATGGATTGGAGCTCACCGGAGTGGAGCTCGCCTAGCCAAGTTCGTCGTCGCCCTCGCCTGGAAGCTCCCGATGCTGGATAGTCCTCTTTTTTTCATCCCTGCTGGAACTCGCCGGAGACAAAACGAGCTCCGCGGCTGCCGGCCTCGAAGCCGACGAGCAAGACGACGACCACCGCGCCATGGACTCGCCCGCGCCTCGCCTCGCCGCCGCCGCGACGGGCACGAGCCCGGCCTCGCCACGCTGCCGCGGGCGCCGGCCGCGCGGGCACAGGGCGGGCCGCGCCTCGCCTCGCCGCGCGCGGGCACGGGCCGGCCACGCCTCACCACGCCGCCGCCGGCACGGGGCTAGCCGCGCCTCGCCACGCCACGCCGCCGTCGCGCGGGCACGGGGCCGGCCGCGCCTCGCCACGCCGCCGCCGCGCGGGCAGGAGGCGGAGCTCGCCGCGAGCACGGGCGGGGGCACGAGCGGGGCGGCCCCACGCCGCGCGCAGCTCCGCGCACGCCGCGCGCTGCATCTTCGCCCGGGCCGCGCGGCACCTCCCGCGCAGCCGGGTCGGGGGTCTCCGGCGCAGGCGTCGCCATGCTCCGGGCCGCGAGCGCCTTTGCTGGCCGCCACGCGCGCGTCCGTGCATCCTTCGGGCGCTGCAGAGCCGGCCGCTCCGCGCCCGCCCGCTCGACCAGCTCCGCCCGCGCCGTGCCGCTCGACCAGCTCCACGCCAGCGCCCGCACCTCGTTGCCGCTCGCGCCCGCACTTCGTCGCCGCGCGCGGGCAAAAAAGCACCCCGTCGCCGCGCGCGCCCGCACCTCGTCGCCGCGCGCGCCCGCTCGACCTGCTGCTGCTCTGCGCCAACGCCGGCGTCTACCTGCCGCGCCACGCGCCTGACCACACCGCCGCGGCGCTCGACGCGCTCAGGCTCATCTCCGTCTCCGCTTCGCTCCGCGAGCCCGCAGCGGGCACGGGCGCCGGCCGCACCTCGCCACGCCGCCGCGAGCACGGGCTGGCGCTGCGGCAGACGCCGGCAGCCATGCTCCTCGCCACCCTCGACGCCGGCGTCATGGCGCATGCCTGCCCTGGGCGTCATACGCGCGTTCCTCTTCACTTGTCCGTTTTGGGTCGTGCGTGTGCGTTGGGGATTAAAATTTGAGCCGGTCATCTTGGACATCCGCGCAACGTCCGCGTGTCCGCCGGACGACCCAAACGGATAAAAAGGACAGTCCGTTTGGGTCTTTGGGTTGGAGATGCCCTGAGTCCCACGGCCATGGCCCTCGTCGGAAGAAAATGACGACGCCGACGGTAGTGCCGACCTCGGCGGGGCACAGCAGCTAGTACCAGCACCAGCGTTATTCCGCGCCAAAATAGTACGGCATTGGAATGCATACGTGTGCCTCCACTACTCCATCCATTCGCCAGGCTCTTTTGTCCTTCGATTAATCCCTACCAATAATTGTGTAGTGATTTGAAGTTGCTCGGCCGTTAAATCACTTGCGCATAGACACCAATTCATATGGATTTGTCTGTTCTCTTCCATTCTGCGAGTAACGCCAAGGTTAGTATAGTGCAAATGTAGTCTCGCTTGTGATACAATGTGTTTCGCTCGACATCGTCCTCTCTCGGCATCATGACACCGGCCGTGCCATGATAGCAGATGGCCACCTAGAGAAGTAACCGTATTATGCATAAGTTTTTGAAAGAGCTCTGTTATCCCTAATAGATGCAGGCACATCAACCTCGTTGAGATCATTGAGGGCCTTCCGGCGATGAGAGCATTATTCCCTATAAGATATTTAAGCCTTCCTCTTCCGGTTTGGAGTATTTGGAGGGTTGATTTTTCAATACCTGGATAAAGTGGCAGGGAAAGTCCCCAATTTCAACGAAAAATTCTTCACTGCCACTGGCTGTACCTCTTTTGTCAAATCGTTGTTTACCTCCCAATTGATTTGCCATTTAACACGTCTTCACGTGCACCCCGGAATCATCACACCATTAATAAATCGGAAAGAGCATTTCTTTGGTTGACTACGGACAAGGCCACGTGGCAACAATGTAAGGGCATCTCCAGCGGCGCGACGCATTTCAGACACCCAAAATGTCCGCGGGCGTCCGTTTGCGTCGCGAGACGGACGTGGAAATGGTCGCGTGTCCGTTTGCGTCTGGGGTTGGCTCCAGCGGGGCGGCGCATTTTGGACGCAGGCCAGAATTCAAAAAATAGAAGCACGCATAAACTTTTGCACCAAATTTACAGCCGCATTTTGAGGGCTGAAACAAGTTCACCCCACTTTGCATATCGGACTGCGCAAAGTGGAGACCAAAAGGGGCACAACAAGGCCTCGTGCAGCAATAAAAATGTCCAAAAGGAGGCCAAGGTGCTGGGCGCATGGCGCCGGCGATCAGGCGTCTCGCGCGCGGATTTCGGCGTGCCTCTTCATGAACCAGGCCCTGGTGTCGTCGTCGACGCTGCTCAAGTCGGCTAGCATGATCCTAGTGTCCTCCGCAAGGATCTTGGCCTTGGCGTCCATCCTCCTAGCCTCGGCGTCAAGCAATTTGGCCTCGGCATCCGCCTTTGGACCTCAATTACCTCTTTGGCGAGGTTGTGGTAGATGGCAGCTGCGGCCTCTTTTCCAGCACGCCTCTTCTCGTCCCTAGCAGCCAAGGCGGCACGATTGTCGGCCATCATCTTCTCCATGCTCATGGTGAACGCAAGGGCCTCGCGCCTCCCGCCGTAGATCGGCCTTGGTAGCCTTGTGGCCTCGTGGACGAGGTGGAAGGGCTGGACGGCCTTGATCGTCATCCTCGCCGTCGAGGTTGATCGCTGTCCCATTCCTCACAGCTTCGTTGTAGGCCGCATAGCTTGTCATCCACTTGTTGGCGTTCTTGAGCACGTCCCAAGCAATGGACCATATGGAAGCCCTTCTTATGCGTCGCCCGAACTTCTCCAAGGCGCGGGATACCCGCATTCATAGCCGCCAATGATGTACATAGAATGATGCACATAGTGTTGAATGATGATGGTTCTATCGTGTTTACCACTCGTCATGACGCCAGCGCCGCTTACGGGGTTGTTAACAAGCATGTTCGACCGCCGAGCAAAACTTGGCTGTCTCTTGCTTGATGTAGTTCCATCTTTTTCGGAGGGACTCTAACGTCCGAGGGCTTGTGATATTGTAGGGCGGGTGCCGCCTGGTCTCGTTGTACTCCTGCGAGACCTTGGCCCAACAGACCTTGCCCTTTTGCTGCGCGCCATTAATGCAATCATTGCTCGATGCAAGCCATGCTTTGCACAAGCACTTGTCCTCCTCCTCGACGAAGTCTCGTGTCCTGTGGCTCTCCCCCTTCTTCTTCCCAGGCGTTGTTGGCGCATCGTCGAAGTCGTCCACCGACACGGGTGTTGGCTGTGTCTGCTGTGTGGCGAACAGGCGTGCGGTTTCGATGTCCTCCGCGCGTTCATCTGCCGTTGGCTCCCAGTCATCCAGCGGGGACCCGGCCGGATCACCGCGAACAAAGCCGCCGCCGAAGATAATTTCCTGGATGTCAGCCTCACGGCGGTCCTTCCAATAGTCCTACGAATCACCGGACGTCAGACGCATGAAACACGGCGAACGCACACATTGAGAGAGCTCACGTACCGGGTCGTCCATCGTCCGGGCAGCCGGCGCCATTTCGTCGAACAGGATGCGGGGCTGCGGCATGCTCTCCTTCGGCACCTGGCGCGTCTTCTGTGCCGCGCCCGAGCTGGAGTCACCGCTTCTAGGAGTCCAGTTGAGGTCGGGAACAGCCGCCCCGTTGAACCGCTCCGCCGCCCGGTCAACTCCACCGGCGGCAGGCCGGACGCGAACCGCGACGCCGGGTGGCCCTGCAAGGGAGCGGGAGTTCCAGGACGCAGCTGGGAACTTACCGAGCTGACCGACGAGGACGGAGGAGCGACGCCGGCGATCCCTCTCTCTTGACGAGCATGTAGCCCTCCGCCAAGGTCGGATGGAGGGCTACTTGCGCGACGCCGGCTTTGATCTGGCATCCGCCACGCCCGCTGGTTGGCGGCCGCGGAAATCTTCATCTTCCGGTTCTCGCGCCGGCAGCGAAGTTTCGCGGCCTCGATCACTTTCTCCTCCGGGGAGAGCACCTTCTTTGCAGCCTTCGCCTTTGCCTCCCGGCCGCCGCCGGTGCCGGCCCGCTTTGCTTCCGGCGGACCCTCCATTGTGGCTACGGTCGTGCCTACGGGGGAGTGTGGGGCGGCGGCGGGTGCGGCGGCGAGGGTTTGATCCGCATCCATGGCGGTGGCTGCGGCGGCGAGGACGTCCATCGCTTCGGGAATGTTTCGCGCCGGTCTAGTTTGCTTTTTCGCGCGGGGAATGGCCAGTGGCGGGAATTATATCGGGCTCGCTGCCACTGACGCGCGGGTCCTACGTCTTTTTCGGCGGTCACTCGGCGCGACCGCCGAGCGTCCGCGGAGACGCAAACCTGGCGCATATTTGGGCCAGGTTTGCGTCTCCGCGGACGGGCCGGTCATTTTGCGTCGCTCCGCTGGAGCAGGGCCCAGACGCATTTCCGGTCACGGCGGACGAAAACGGTCGCTCAGCGACCATTTGCGTCGCGCCGCTGGAGATGCCCTAAGGTTAATTGGAAAATGGTTTGCCGCCCGAAAGTAAATGGGAGGCTCGGAGTGCTCAACATCAAAAAATACTGCAGAACATAGGGATTGATAAACTAATAGAAGAACTAGGGAAATCATTACTAATCCAGTTAAGCTACAAAATATTATTGAACTTAGGAAAATACAGGAAAATACTTGCATTTATTTTCATTTCAACATTCTTATTTGATTTAGCAAGCTTTCCAGAATATTCTAGCTTTAAAAAAATCCCTTTTGTTTTCTAAATCTTCTTAAAGATTTTTAGATTGTCTTAAAAGAATCTTTAGTTAAATGATAGGATTGTTCTATAGATACATGTTCAGTAGATAGTGTAGGTCTTGAGACAACAATATTATAACACGTAGGTGTCTTCAGCAAATGTATTGCTTTAAGCAAAGCCTTATCTAAGAATTAGGAATTAGTAGTCTTATGTGATGTTTCTTGATCGTCCAAAGAGCATGCAACAATGAATGTGTGATAAAGCCTTGTCGGTGTCGATACACACTACTAACACGTATGATGTTATTATCGAAGTAATTTGATGATGTAATAAACATGTGTATAAATATAGCATCATCGTCTCTTGATTTTTCTATAATACACCATGCGAGCTAATTAGGAAAGATGGCTTTGCGTTACTAACATGAGAAGCAAAAACATGGTTGATGCTTGACAATATTATAAGTCATGAGATTTCACCTATCCATTAGAATAAAAAAATGGATAAAACATATTGAACTCAGTGGTCTCCATCATACTTAACTCATCACGTGGTAACACTATATGCTGTGAAGATCCCCCCCCCCCTATAGTAGTGTAAGATTTTTGGTAATTATGGCCATGCACCTGAGTTGTTTGCATCAAAACAGAGGAGATTCATCATGTCCCGCGTCCCAATCATCTGGTCTGATGTCGATGCAAATTTATTGAGTGGGTCAAAACTTCTATCTCCCTCATTACTCCACTTTTACTATAAATGAGTTTTTTTTTGGAATGGTGTGGATCTTCCAATTTGTTAGTACTCCTTTGACAGAACACTTTTTACCACTCCTAACTCCTAACGCAAAGCGTACGGACACTTGTTGAACACTTATGGTAAGAGGTGAAACCTAGCTTACCAGTTGCATCAAGCTTGCATTCCATGTAAGGATAGTAGTGTGGTGACTCTGCATACCACTGCATGTTGTAGTATACCAGTCGTTGATATTGTTAGATGTATATATCTGTATATTGTAGTTTCCCCATATGTTAGGGGGCTTTCTGCATATGTGCACCTGTACATGTACTATATATTGTGGCCTTTGGCCCCCTGGTAATACAATAAGTATATTCCCTAACATGGTATCAGAGCAAAATTGATCCTCCTCTCCCTACGAACTTGTTCCCGGCCGTCGCATGGCCGTCCTTGTCCCCGTCGTTCTCGTCCCCGCCCGATCTCCAGGCTCTCCGATCTCCAGGCTCGCCCGACGCGGCGACCACGTCGTAGCTCTCTCCTGCAGCGCGGCGCGGACGGCCTCCAAGTTCTCCGTCTCGTTTCGTTCCCTGTGGATCTCCCGCCCGATCTCCAGCTCTCCTCTGTGGCCCGACCGATCCCCGACGCGGATCTCCTGATTCGCCCACCTGCTCTCTGATGTCTACGGGAGCTTCTATTCTTGTAGACAGTATTGGGCCTCCAAGAGCAGAGGTTTGTAGAACAGCAGCAAGTTTCCCTTAAGTGGATCACCCAAGGTTTATCGAACTCGGGGAGGAAGAGGTCAAAGATATCCCTCTCATGCAACCCTGCAACCACAAAGCAAGAAGTCTCTTGTGTCCCCAACACACCTAATAGGTGCACTAGTTCGGCGAATAGATAGTGAAATACAGGTGGTATGAATAAGTAGTAGCAACGGCAACGGCACCAGAAAAGTGCTTTGCCCAGGACAGTAAACAAGCAGTAATAACGCAGCAGTAGTAACGCAGTAAAACAGTAAACAAGCAACGATAGCAGTATTTAGGAACAAGGCCTAGGGACTAGACTTTCACTAGTGGACACTCTCAACATTGATCACATAACGAGAATAGATAAATGCATACTCTACACTCTTTTGTTGGATGATGAACACATTGTGTAGGATTACACGAACCCTCAATGCCGGAGTTAACAAGCTCCACAATTCAATGTTCATATTTAAATAACCTTAGAGTGCAAGAAAGATCAACACGACTAAACCAAGTACTAACACAGCATGCACACTATCACCTTCACACTATGTAGGAGGAATAGATCACATCAATACTATCATAGCAATAGTTAACTTCACAATCTACAAGAGATCATGATCATAGCATACGCCAAGTACTAACACGGATGCACACACTGTCACCATTACACCGTGCAGGAGGAATAAAACTACTTTAATAACATTGCTAGAGTAGCACATAGATGAATTGTGATACAAAACACATTGCAATCATAAAGAGATATAAATAAGCACTTCACTACGCCATTCATAACAGTGAGTAAGTATTCTGTGAAATATAGCCTAAGAGACCCACACGGTGCACACACCGTCACCTTTACACACGTGGGACAAGGAGTCTCCGGAGATCACATAAGTAAAACTCACTTGACTAGCATAGTGACATCTAGATTACAAGCATCATCATATGAATCTCAATCATGTAAGGCAGCTCATGAGATTATTGTATTGAAGTACAAAGGAGAGAGATGAACCACATAGCTACCGGTACAGCCCCGAGCCTCGATGGAGAACTACTCCCTCCTCATGGGAGAAAGCAGCGGTGATGAAGATGGCGGTGGAGATGGCAGCGGTGTCGATGGAGAAGCCTTCCGGGGCACTTCCCCGCTCCGGCAGGGTGCCGGAACAGAGACTCCGTCCCCCGGATCTTGGCTTCGCGATGGCGGCGGCTCCGGAAGGTTTTCCGTATCGTGGTTTTTCGCCTCGTGGGTTTCGCGACGGAGGCTTTAAGTAGGCGGAAGGGCGAGTCGGGAGGCCGACGAGGGGCCCACACCACAGGGCGGCGCGGGCCCCCTTGGCCGCGCCGCCATGTGGTTTGGCCACCTCGTGGCCCCACTTCGTATGCTCTTCGGTCTTCTCGGAAGGTTCGTGGCGAAATAGGCCCCCGGGTCTTTGTTTCGTCCAATTCCGAGAATATTTCGTTACTAGGATTTCTGAAACCAAAAACAGCAGAAGCAAAGAATCGGCACTTCGGCATCTTGTTAATAGGTTAGTTCCAGTAAAATGCACGAATATGACATAAAGTGTGCATAAAACATGTAGGTATCATCAATAATATGGCATAGAACATAAGAAATTATCGATACGTCGGAGACGTATCAAGCATCCCCAAGCTTAGTTCTGCTCGTCCCGAGCAGGTAAAACGATAACAAAGATAATTTCTGAAGTGATATGCCATCATAACCTTGATCATACTATTTGTAAACATATGTAGTGGATGCAGCGATCAAAACAATGGTAATGACATGAGTAAACAAGTGAATCATAAAGCAAAGACTTTTCATGAATAGTACTTCAAGACAAGTATTAATAAGTCTTGCATAAGAGTTAACTCATAAAGCAATAAATCAAAGTAAAGGTATTGAAGCAACACAAAGAAAGATTAAGTTTCAGCGGTTGCTTTCAACTTGTAACATTATATCTCATGGATAATAGTCAACATAGAGTAATATAACAAGTACAATATGCAAGTATGTAGGAATCAATGCACAGTTCACACAAGTGTTTGCTTCTTGAGGTGGAGAGAGATAGGTGAACTGACTCAACATAAAAGTAAAGAGAATGGTCCTTCAAAGAGGAAAGTATCGATTGCTATATTTGTGCTAGAGCTTTTATTTTGAAAACATGAAACAATTTTGTCAACGGTAGTAATAAAGCATATGAGTTATGTAAATCATATCTTACAAGTTGCAAGTCTCATGCATAGTATACTAATAGTGCCCGCACCTTGTCCTAATTAGCTTGGACTACCGGATCTTTGCAATGCACATGTTTTAACCAAGTGTCACAATGGGGTACCTCCATGCCGCCTGTACAAAGGTCTAAGGAGAAAGCTCGCATTTTGGATTTCTCGCTTTTGATTATTCTCAACTTAGACATCCATACCGGGACAACATGGACAACAGATAATGGACTCCTCTTTAATGCATAAGAATGTGGCAACAATTATTATTCTCATATGAGATTGAGGATGAATGTCCAAAACTGAAACTTCCACCATGATTCATGGCTTTAGTTAGCGGCCCAATGTTCTTCTCTAACAATATGCATGCTCCAACCATAAAGGTGGTAGATCTCTCTTACTTCGTGACAAGACGGACATGCATAGCAACTCACATGATATTCAACAAAGAATAGTTGATGGCGTCCCCGAAGCATGGTTATCGCACAACAAGCAACTTAATAAGAGATAAAGTGCATAAGTACATATTCAATACCACAATAGTTTTTAAGCTATTTGTCCCATGAGCTATATATTGCAAAGGTGAATGATGGAATTTTAAAGGTAGCACTCAAGCAATTTACTTTGGAATGGCGGATAAATACCATGTAGTAGGTAGGTATGGTGGACACAAATGGCATAGTGGTTAGCTCAAGGATTTGGGATGCATGAGAAGTATTCCCTCTCGATACAAGGTTTAGGCTAGCAAGGTTATTTGAAACAAACACAAGGATGAACGGTACAGCAAAACTCACATAAAAGACATATTGTAAACATTATAAGATTCTATCCCGTCTTCCTTGTTGTTCAAAACTCAATACTAGATGTTATCTAGACTCTAGAGAAACCAAATATGCAAACCAAATTAGCAAGCTCTAAGTGTTTCTTCATTAATGGGTGCAAAGTATATGATGCAAGAGCTTAAACATGAGCACAACAATTGCCAAGTATCAAATTATCCAAGACATTTTAGAGTTACTACATGTATCATTTTCCAATTCCAACCATATAACAATTTAACGAAGAAGAAACTTCGCCATGAATACTATGAGTAGAGCCTAAGGACATATTTGTCCATATGCTACAGCGGAGCGTGTCTCTCTCCCATAAAGTGAATGCTAGGATCCATTTTATTCAAACAAAAACAAAAACAAAAACAAACCGACGCTCCAAGCAAAGTGCATAAGATGTGACGGAATAAAAATATAGTTTCAGGGGAGGAACCTGATAATGTTGTCGATGAAGAAGGGGATGCCTTGGGCATCCCCAAGCTTAGACGCTTGAGTCTTCTTGAAATATGCAGGGGTGAACCACCGGGGCATCCCCAAGCTTAGAGCTTTCACTCTCCTTGATCATATTGCATCATACTCCTCTCTTGATCCTTGAAAACTTCCTCCACACCAAACTCGAAACAACTCATTAGAGGGTTAGTGCATAATAAAAATTCACATGTTCAGAGGTGACACAATCATTCTTAACACTTCTGGACATTGCATAAAGCTACTGGACATTAATGGATCAAAGAAATTCATCCAACATAGCAAAAGAGGCAATGCGAAATAAAAGACAGAATCTGTCAAAACAGAACAGTCCGTAAAGATGGATTTTATTAGGCCACCAGACTTGCTCAAATGAAAATTCTCAAATTGAATGAAAGTTGCGTACATATCTGAGGATAATGCACGTAAATTGGCTTAATTTTCTGAGCTACCTACAGGGAGGTAGACCCAGATTCGTGACAGCAAAGAAATCTGGAACTGCGCAGTAATCCAAATCTAGTACTTACTTTTCTATCAAAGACTTTACTTGGCACAACAAAAATCAAAACTAAGATAAGGAGAGGTTGCTACAGTAGTAAACAACTTCCAAGACACAAATATAAAACAAAAATACTGTAGTAAAAACATGGGTTGTCTCCCATAAGCGCTTTTCTTTAACGCCTTTCAGCTAGGCGCGTAAAGTGTATATCGAGTAACATCAAGAGACGAAGCATCAACATCATAATTTGTTCTAATAATAGAATCATAAGGTAACTTCATTCTCTTTCTAGGGAAGTGTTCCATACCTTTCTTGAGAGGAAATTGATATTTAATATTACCTTCCTTCATATCAATAGTAGCACCAACGGTTCGAAGAAAAGGTCTTCCCAATATAATGGGGCAAGATGCATTGCATTCAATATCCAAGACAACAAAATCAACGGGGACAAGGTTATTGTTAACCATAATATGAACATTATCAACTCTCCCCAAAGGTTTCTTTTTAGCATTATCAGCGAGATTAACATCCAGATAACAATTTTTCAATGGTGGCAAGTCAAGCATATCATAGACTTTTTTAGGCATAACAGAAATACTTGCACCAAGATCACATAAAGCATTACAATCAAAATCTTTGACTCTCATTTTAATGATGGGCTCCCAACCATCCTCTAGATTTCTAGGAATAGAAGTTTCAAGTATTAGTTTCTCTTCTCTAGCTTTTATGAGAGCATTTGTAATATGTTTTGTGAAAGCCAAGTTTATAGCACTAGCATTGGGACTTTTAGCAAGTTTTTGCAAGAACTTTATAACTTCAGAGATGTGGCAATCATCAAAATCTAAATCATTACAATTTAAAGCAATGGGATTATCATCCCCAAGGTTGGAAAAAATTTCAGCTGGTTTTATCACGAGCAGTTTCGACAGCTTTATGCAGTTTCGGGTAATTTTGCGCGCTTTGCACTAGGAGTAGAAGCATTGCCAACACCAATTATTTTACCATTGATAGTAGGAGGTGCAGCAACATGTGAATCATTAGCATTGCTAGTGGTGGTAATAGTCCAAA